>NC_134955.1:15122815-15482815 GCF_965638725.1 Aptenodytes patagonicus
TCCATAACCTCCCTAGGCAACCTGTGCCAGTCTTTGACCACCCTCACAGTCAGAGTGTTTTTTCTTATATTTAATATAAGAAAATTATATTTTCTTAATATAAGAAAATTATATTTTTCACCAGGCACTGGTGAGGCCGCACCTCGAATACTGTGTTCAGTTTTGGGCCCCTCACTACAAGAAGGACGTCGAGGTGTTCGAGTATGTCCGGAGAAGGGCAACAAAGCTGGTGAGGGGTCTGGAGAACAAGTCTTATGAGGAGCGGCTGAGGGAACTGGGGTTGTTTAGCCTGGAGAAAAGGAGGCTGAGGGGAGACCTCATCACTCTCTACAACTACCTGAAAGGAGGTTGTAGCGAGGTGGGTGTCAGTCTCTTCTCCCAAGTAACTAGCAATAGGATGAGAGGAAATGGCCTCGAGTTGCGCCAGGGGAGGTTTAGATTGGACGTGAGGAAAAACTTCTTTACTGAAAGAGTAGTTAAACATTGGAAGAGGCTGCCCAGGGAAGTGGTTGAGTCACCATCCCTGGAAGTATTTAAAAGACGTGTAGATGAGGCGCTTAGGGACAGTGGTTTAGTGGGCATGGTGGTGTTGGGTTGATGGTTGGACTCGATGATCTTAGAGGTCTTTTCCAACCTTAATGGTTCTATGATTCTATGATAATTACAATTTCTTGTATTTCAGTTTGTGCTCACTGCCTCTTCTCCTCTCACTGGATGCCACATTCCTTAGTGATGGTCCATATTTTGCCACTACAGCACTAAGAATGGGGTTTTTTCCCCAGTATTTTTTTTCTCTCTCATACCTTCTACCTCAATTTAAGTTCAGCTCTGACCCCCATATCAGGAATCATAGAATCATAGAATCATAGATTCTATCTATCATAGATATCTATGATATCTATGATAGATATCTATCATATCTATCATAGATTGGGGAGCCATAAAGAAGAACGGTAGTAAGAACTGCTTTATTCTAATATTGAACCAGGTATTCATTACAGGTATGAAGTCTCTCCTTCTTTGTCAAGCTTCTCACTACAACTTTCTCTGCTTATCTTCTAGCAGCATTTCTGTGACAGGAAATAAACAGCATAAAGCATAGCATTCTGTGAGAAGGCCATGCTCTGATCACTAGCGCTCTCTCTGTGAAGAGTTATCCCAGGCTTTCATTCCCCCTGCTAAGCATCAAATAGCTGAGCTATTTAAAAATTAAAATAATGTTTTTAAGTCTCTGCTAAGCTGAGATCTTTTCCTGGCAAGTTCATGGGTGGAATCAATTTTATAGCCACATTACCAAACAAACTAAAAATACAGGGCTTAATAATGGAAAACCTGATACCACCTAAAGTATAATGGAGCAGGCATGCTGCTGTAACAATTCTTTTAAGCCTACAGAAACTAAGCAATGTTAATTATTAATCAAAAGCAAAGCACCTATTTTAAACATTTTTCAAGATGTGCTCATGTAATTTCTTGCTACTATATATTATTTTATATCCGTAACTGTCATTCAAAGTCAGCAACACTTATACAACTGTGAGGACACTGATCAGAAATAATACCCAAAACACACATGACACAAGGCCTAAAAAAAGTTGAACTAATCAGCTGTGCAATCTTCTTGTCTTCCTGTGTTAGTGTCTCTTCCTCCTCATGGCTTTGCCCACCCAAACACTCCATATTTACATCAGCTGCTGTCTTTTATTTTGTACTGTGAATAGTTCAGAAAATGAGCACCTCTATCAGTACTATATGGTTTAATCACTGCAGCAAAGAATACCTAAGAAATATATACTGGGGCAAAACCAGATTATGTTTGTTTCAAACCCATAGATACCAAGGAACTTTCTCTAAAGGTCATTTTGTTCCATAGTATTCTTATTTCTTAGCCTTTGTTGTGGAACACAAAAAGTTGTTTCATCTTCTTTTGTTTCTTGCCAACCTGTTACCTGGGAGAGGTGGAGAAAATCAGTTTGATAGGTAATTGCTTAGTTCTGAAGAAACATCTGGGAAGGAGAGGTGAAAAAAAGACCACTAATGGAATGAAAACTGCAGTCAATAAAAACTAATGTGGAGTTTAAAATGATACACTGTCAAACAAAGGCTTTATAATGGAGACTTAAAATGCTCTCACTTCAATCTTCTCGTATTCATTCTTCATCTTCTCTTATTCTGATCTTGGTCATCAGTCTGGAATGATGCACTTTTTTCTCACTACAACCTTAAGGTTGCTGTGAATTAATTGTATGCTTCTTTCAGTCCTCATTACAGTCTTTGACACAAGAATGAGTTTTCACAGAAGTGAATGCCAGGATGTTCTGATTCTCATTGAATATTCTCATTAATCCATTCTTAGGACAAGGACTAATGATAAAGAATAAGTATAGATATTAATTATTTTATTTCTCATGGCAATCTTGGGGATGTAATGAGAATGGAATGATCACCCCTTTTTGGTTCTTAAAGTAAGGAGGTTTTTTTAAGGATAGAAAAATATTCAAAATTAATTTATTCTTGTAATTAAACTGTGATAAGACCAGAAGCTTAAAACACATCACATTAATTCATTTTCATGCCAGTTTTAAGGGCCCAAACCTGTAAGTGCCAATTAGAGCGAACAGAAGCAGAGGATACAGGTCAGCGGAGAGTAGAGCATCACAAATTACTTTTTTGGAAAATGTGCTGAAAATAGACAACAGTATAGTCCTAAGATGGCAACAAGATGTAATAACATTACAAATTATTTCTGTTTGCATTTCTATTCATTTCCAATAGATCTTCTGTATTGGTGGCTGTACATTAGCACAGTTCTTCAGTTATCAATGTCTTTCAGCTCTGTATGGATGGCATATTGACTTATGCTATAGTTTGTCAGAAGTCAATTAATAGTTAAACTGTACCTCATCAGATAAACGTACTTGATTTTAAAGACAGCTAAAGCTATCATAATTATTTTTGAGAGGCTTATTATAGAGTAAAATCCATAGAGTTTTCATGATATATCCATCCTTGAGAGAACAAATACTGGGCAGAGGGCAAATATTATCACATATGGGAAAGGCATTAAGGAAATCTAGGCTGCTCAAATTGTTCCGAAGAACACAAGACCCTGAACTCTCAACAGCTTCCTCTACTGGCCCTTTCTTCTAGAAAGTTTTTTTAAGAAAGGAGAAAGTAGGAGGACAAATTCTGACTTTCTCTAGTATTCCATTTAAACCCGACGCCCCACACTTGTTTCCACAGGAGGCAGATGACAGATTCTGACTACTGAGGTCATTAGTGAATTATGGATAATGCTGTCATTTATATTGGGATGGGAGAAGAGTGTGAAGAATCCTAGCAAGGCACGTCATTTACTTCCAAACCTTTTTTTACATGAAGTTTTGTGTCAATCCTTTTTTAAGAGCATCTTTGGTCTTTCCCACATTTTTCGTGGTTTTGGTATTATACCATAGGCATATTTTGATTTAGAGTGAAAAGGATACATGGCTAATTTCAAAATGATTCCATTGATTTGGAAATATTCCATTATAGATAGGAAGTGATGAAATATTACAAAGTGATAGATACTCAGTGTCATAATGTGGCGATGCACAGGATGAAAGCAATACGTTGCCTATGTGCTCATCCCATTCCCAGCCAATTCCAGCTCAGTCTTTCACTGATCCAACTCACCTTCCACATACAAAACTCAAGGACATACCTGTGGTTGGCTCACTCAGGAATCCTTAAAAAAATACAGGGAGTTATTTCCCTGCAGTTACAAGTGCTAAGTATTTATTGATAGTTGCATGTTTGGGCTGAGCCATCCAACAGTTAGTCCTAAAAACAGAAAAGAGAAATGACAAACAGGTTTCTCTGAGAATGTCTGTATTAATTTGGTAATTTTCACTCTTGTTGACATTAATATAACTGTATGACTACAGCATTCCTTACAGCCCTGTTTCTGAATAGCACAGTGCCTGTGAAAAATAATATCTAGTTTCTAAGCATTACACAATAAGGTGTTTCTGATAAGAACCAAAAAAAATGTACTCCATAGACTCCATTAAAGTTGAAGAGCAATACCAATGCACTAAGAATTCTTAGCCTATCTTTCTTTTTTTAAAAAAAAAAAGTCTTAGTCATCCGGAAGGGTATCTGTTGGACAGTAACCTACCTACTTACTGCAGGTTCTCTAAAGACTCCCTGCAAGAAGGGAAAATCATATAAATATACCAAAACTCTGGAGGACATTGAACCAACAAAAGGAATTAGCAAGACCTTGCAAAGAAGTTACAGTATTTGTTTCTTTAGTAAAGTAGTTTTAAAAGCCCTGAGCCTAGAGAATCTCCTGTGTAAGAACAGAGGAAAATAATGCAGGTTCATATTTCATTTGAAATATTTTAAAACTATTTGACTTATTTTTCTCAGTCACAGCACCCAATTGAGCACTAGGAATAAACAAGAGGTGCACAAGCAGAGAGCAATGGAAATGCCTGTGGTCTATCTGCTTACAGTGTTTCTATTGCAAAATGAGAGATAGGGTAGTAATCAGGAGATGCTGAAATCTAGCACAGAATCCTATGGACAATGCTGCGTATGTAATACAGCTCTCCACCCGACTACAGGAATTAGCCACAGCTGCCCTAGCGGCTTGAAATCTGTAGATGAAGAGTACTATAATCTGAGCTAGATTTCATTAAGGTATCTGAATAGGAATCAAGAGAGATGCATCCAGTTCGTTGGTGGGTCATATGGGCTCTCATCTCATTCAGCTGAACTCATCTTGAGCAGTAAATTAAAATTAAATTTGTGTTTAAATGTTGATTTCTGCAGTGTAAATCTAACCTTGATTTCAGAGAGCTTTGAACAATGACGATGAGGATAAGAATAAACATATTTTTGCTGCCCTAAACATTCAGGATGTAAATTGAAAAAAGGAGCGATTTTTTTCTTAGCAGTGTACACAATGTATCTGATTTTATTTTGGCTTTGTTCATGTTTACTTGGTGGGATTTTCATGAATATTCTAGCAGGCTACTCAAGGAACAGGAATGTTCACCTACTCATTGAATTTGGAGTTTGTTCCAAGTAACACTAGAAGTAATGAAAGCATTCATGGAACCCTTACGCTTATATGCAATACTGCATTCAAAGAATTTCAAATTTAGCAGCATCTTATTCACATTAAAAACTTAATTCTAAGATTTTTTGCATCCAGTTAGGAAACAGAAGTGTAATGTCTGACCTATTTCTTTACTCAAAACAGCTTAAACATCAATTTATACAGGCTAGATATTTATAGAATCATAGAATCATACAATAGTTTGGGTTGGAAGGGACATCTAAAGGTCATCTAGTCCAACCCCCCTGCAATAAGCAGGGACAACTTCAACTAGAGCAGGTTGCTCAGAGCCCCGTCCAACCTGACCTTGAATGTTTCCAGGGATGGGGCATCCACCACCTCTCTGGGCAACTTCTTCCAGTGTTTCACCACCCTCAGCGTAAAAAATTTCTTCCTTGTATCTAGTCTAAATCTACCCGCCTTTAGTTTAAAGCCATCCCCCCCTTGTCCTGTCGCAACAGGCCCTGCTAAAAAGTTTGCTGGCATCTTTTTTATAAGCCCCCTTTAAGTACTGACAGGCTGCAACAAGGTCTCCCCGAAGCCTTCTCTTCTCTAGGCTGAACAACCCCAACTCTCTCAGCCTTTCTTCATAGGAGAGGTGTTCCAGCCCCCTGATCATCTTCATGGCCCTCTTCTGGACCCGCTCCAACAGATCCATGTCTTTCTTATGCTGACTGTTCCAGAGCTGGACACAGTACTCCAGGTGGGGTCTCACCAGAGCGGAGTAGAGGGGCAGAATCCCCTCCCTCGACCTGCTGGCCACGCTTCTTTTGATGCAGCCCAGGATACGATTGGCCTTCTGGGCTGCGAGCACACATTGCTGGCTCATGTCCAGCTTTTCATCCACCAGTACCCCCAAGTCCTTCTCGGCAGGGCTGCTCTCAATCCCTTCATCCCCCAGCCTGTCTTGATACTGGGGGTTGCCCTGACCCACGTGCAGGACCTTGCACTTGGCCTTGTTAAATCTCATGAGGTTCACACGGGCCCACTTCTCCAGCTTGTCCAGGTCCCTCTGGATGGCATCCCATCCCTCTGGCGTGTCGACCGCACCACTCAGCTTGGTGTCATCTGCAAACTTGCTGAGGGTGCACTCGATCCTACTGCCTATGTCATTGATGAAGATATTAAACAGTACCAGTCCCAGTACAGACCCCTGCGGGACGCCACTCGTCACCAACCTCCGTCTGGACACTGAGCCGTTGACCACTCCCCTCTGGATGCAACCATGTAACCAATTCCTCACCCACCAGACAGTCCACCCATCAAATCCATACCTCTCCAGTTTAGAGAGAAGGATGTTGTGGGGGACCGTGTCAAAGGCCTTACAGAGGTCCAGATAAGACGACATCTGTAGCCCTTCCCGTGTCCACTGATGCAGTCACTCCACCATAGGTGGCCACTAGGTTAGTCAGGCAGGACTTGCCCTTGGTGAAGCCATGCTGGCTGTCTCGAATCACCTCCCTGTCCTCCATGTGCCTTAGCATAGCTTCCAGGAGGATCTGTTCCATGATCTTCCCAGGCACAGAGGTCAGACTGACTGGCCTGTAGTTCCCCGGGTCTTCCTTTTTCCCCTTCTTAAAAATGGGGGTTATGTTTCCCCTTTTCCAGTCAGTGGGAACTTCACCAGACTGTCACGACTTCTCAAATACGATGGATAGTGGCTTAGCAACTTCATCCGCCAGTTCCTTCAGGACCCGCGGATGGATCTCATGGGGTCCCCTGGACTTGTGCACCTTCAGGTGCCTTAGATGGTCTCAAACCTGATGTTCTCCCACAGTGGGAGGCTCTTCATTCTCCCAGTCCCTGCGTTTGCCTTCTGCGGCTTGGGCGGTGAGGCTCGAGCACTGGCCGGTGAAGACCGAGGCAAAAAAGTCATTGAGTACCTCTGCCTTCTCCGTATCCCGGGTAAGCAGGTCTCCCATTTCGTTCTGGAGAGGGCCCACATTTTCCCTCGTCTTCCTTTTATCCCCGACATACCTATAGAATCTTTTCTTGTTGCCCTTGACATCCCTGGCCAGATTGAATTCTGTCAGGGCTTTAGCTTTCCTAACCTGATCCCTGGCTGCTCGGACAATTTCTCTGTATTCCTCCCAGGCTACCTGTCCTTGCTTCCACCCTCTGGAGGCTTCCTTTTTGTGTTGGAGTTTGTCCAGGAGCTCCTTGTTCATGCATGCAGGCCTCCTGGCGTTTTTGCCTGAGTTCCTCTTTGTTGGGATGCATCGCTCCTGAGCTTGAAGGAGGTCATCCTTGAATATTACCCAGCTTTCTTGGGCCCCTCTTCCCTCCAGGGCTTTGTCCCATGGCACTCTACCAAGCAGATCCCTCAAGAGGCCAAAGTCTGCTCTCCTGAAGTCCAGGGTACTGAGCTTGCTGTGCGCCCCCCTCGGTGCCCTAAGGATCTTGAACTCCACCATTTCGTGGGCACTGCAGCCCAGGCTGCCCTTGAGCTTCACATTCCCCACCAGCCCCTCCTTGTTGGTGAGAACAAGGTCCAGCATAGCACCTCTCCTCGTTGGCTCCTCTGTCACTTGGAGAAGGCAGTTATCATCGACACATTCCAGGAACCTCCCAGCTTGCTTATGCCCTGCCGTGTTGTCCCTCCAACAGATGTCGGGGTGGTTGAAGTCCCCCATGAGGACCAGGGCTTGTGAGCGTGAGGCTGCTCCTATCTGTCCATAGAGGGCCTCACCCGCTCGGTCTTCCTGGTCGGGTAGCCTGTAGCAGACCCCCACCGTAATGTCACCTGTCCCTGCCTTCCCTTTAATCCTGACCCACAAGCTCTCGGTCTGCTCCTCATCCATCCCCAGGCAGAGCTCCATGCACTCCAGCTGGTCATTGACAAAGAGGGTGACACCCCCTCCTCGTCTCCCCTGCCTGTCCTTCCTAAAGAGCCTGTGTCCCTCCATCCCAACACTCCAACCATAGGAGCCATCCCACCACGTCTCTGATATGCCAATAAGGTTGTAGGCCTGCAGGCATGCGCACGTCTCTAACTCCTCTTGTTTATTCCCCATGCTATGTGCGTTTGCATAGAGGCATTTAAGTTGGGCCCCCGATGAAGCTGTCTTACTGGCTGGAGTTCCTTTGTGCTGCTCTTCAGGTGCTCTCCTGCCGACCTGTGATCCTTCTCCAGGCTCTGGACATCTGTTGCTGGCCCTGGCATCAAACTGGTAGGAGTGGGATGGATTGAGGTTCCCCTCCCCCAGCATCTCTAGTTTAAAGCCCTCTTCACCAGCTTGGCAAGCCTGTGACTGAAGATGCTCTTCCCCTTCTCTGACAGATGGACCCTGTCAGCCCCCAGTAGACCAGGTTTCTCAAAGCGAGTCCCATGGTCTAAGTAGCCGCTCAGCCATCTGCTGCAGGAGGTCCTCCACCTGGGCACACCTTCTGCAGGCAGGTCTGCTGCCTGTCCCTACCCCAGGAGAGAGGTCTAGGCACTTCCTGCAGCCTGAGGTCTGCACTGCAGCCTCTCCTCAGCAGTGCCGTCTGTGTGGAGGCATCGGCCGCCGCTGGGGTAGATGGTGCAGACCACCCAGCTGGAGCCACGGCCTTTACCCTCAGACGAGTGCCCACCGTTCTGCCTTGAGGGTCGGGTAGGATGAGTGCCCTTGACCTGTGCCTGGTTGCTGGGTTATGTGCACGCCGAGTCCCCCACTCGGCCTGTGGAATGCCTCTCCTTCGAAGGGGTGCCCTCCCTGCACGCTCTCCATCGCGAACTGCTGCGCCACGCCCTAGCTGATGTGCCACGCCCCGTTCGCCCGTCCTGGTCACAGCGCCCCTGGTGGCTAGCGCTCCCTGGGGCTGCCTTTAGTGGGAGTGGGGGGTGGCAGCCGTTACTCCTGGCCCCGCCCACGCCTCGTCAGCCGCCCTTGTGAGAGCTGCCGGCTCCCGGCGGGTCTCTGCGCTCCCCCGTGGGCTCTCCGGCTCAGGAACCCCCCTGTACGCCGCGACCCACCGCTCCACTGCGGGACGTGCCTGCACTGGAGCTGATCGCCTCTGCAAGGCAATTCATTTGCAATTAATAAACCACACACCAAAAAATTACTTTCCAAATCATTTCTAATTATGAAGAAAATCATAATTTGCAGCCAGAAGAGAGTTGGAGACTCACAGAATAAAGTACTGGTTATAGTCCCTTCTCCCAACTTTGTATCCATGTCAGAAATTTCCCAAAAAGTGTGTTGCATGAAACAAATTTATTTGTGATGTTACCTCATTGACTGCCATTTGAATTGCCTTCCATGGCATAACACTAAAGGTGAATGTAGTCTTATGTCTTTTCATGTATTCTATTCCTAGTCAAAATATCATGGGAAGGCATTAAGTAGAGTGCTTTCCCACAGTACTGTAGCATTGACTAGGGGAGGCCTAAAGAAGGGAAAACATGCCTTTGGGAGTTGGGAGAGAATGCACTGGGACAGGTAAAAGCTTAGAAGATTTTGTAAGACTAGAAGCCAAAGACTATGAGAAACTTCTTTTTTGTTTATAAGTACTGTTTTAAATAAAAATTTCAGACTAGAAATTAAAATTTAAACAATGTAAGTGCCTCAGAGAACCAGGCTCTAAAGCAGTCCCTTAATGGGACTCCAGCACAGCCTTTATTTTTTAATGTGAAGAAGGGAAAGGATTTGCATTAAACTTTAAAAATAATCAAAATAAAAATCCTTTTTGTTTTTGTGGGCTGACAGTGTTACTAAGAACGATTGTGTTCACTTAATGGGTGTCCATTGCTAAGGAGAACTTCCTTCTGTGTAACAGGGGTTAGATTCAAATTTAAGCTTGTCTTGGCTGTCCTGGAGTCTATATTTTTTCAATCAATTAGGCAGAATGTCATGTCTGAAGTATCTGCTCTTTAACAATTACATCTCAACCATTAGTGTGTGTGTAAGCTCTTAAGGACTGCTTTTAGAACATGAAATAAGAAATGTCATGTGAGACAACTGTATTAAATGGATGTGATCTGGAAGACCAACACTTGCTGTCTTTCCTATTATTTGCTGTGAGAAGTACAACAAACACACTTTAGCATCGTACTGAACACTTTTATGCTAGACAGTTACCCAATTCAGCACAAACCTTGAGAAAACATAAAATTACCATCTTCCTGTTCTGCTATCCAAACATCAACATTTTCTACACTGCAGAAGGTTATGCAAAGAAAAGAAGACATTACCCATTCTTTAGCCTCCTTCTTTTCAGTCTCCCTCAGTAAGTTGGTCGTTGTAATAAGTAGAAACATACAGAATATAAACAGGAGATGCTGGAGTTGAGGAAACAAGTACATTCATAAAGGACAAAGGAAACCAGCCTATAGGAGGAAACCTTGGTGCTAGAAGCCCTAAACTTCAACATCAAGTCTGTTAATACAGTAGGGTACCTCTTAAACTGAGTCTTTAGGCCCTGTTACTACCTCTATGTCAGTAATGAAAAGTAAATCAAAATAAATACACAAGCAATGCTCCTTGATGCACACCAGGTTTAATATATGCTGATGAGCACCAGTATTTCCAACAACAAAATTATGCCTTTCTACTCATCACTGGTGGACCTTGTTCTCACAATATTGCTACTTATTTTGGTAATGAAAGTCGTTTGAAAGTTGAATCTGCAAGTGAATGTACTGTGGTGTACACAGTGCATAGTTCCCATAAATTTAGCACACAGGAATTTATTTCAGCAGCTACAGCTTTCAGTAGTTCATCAGTTTTGTTTTGCATGAATGTAATTTACCTTTCAGCCACCAAAGGCTTACAGTACAGGTCTTGTATTGAAACAAAACTACTACTGTAACAGCACTCACATCATGCTCCTGAAGGGGGGAAACCCCTCATACTTATTCCAAAGTTTTCCAAGCAGTTAAACTCAAACACAGATGTATATCTCTGCACATTTTTAGAGCAGTGTTAACATTCTGGCTGCACTAGGCTAGTAAAATTACAGTTTCAATAATGCAGCTGTAATTATTTCTATAATACAAGGATGCATAGTCTCTTCCTTTTTTTCCTCTTAAAAAAAGAAACCACAGGAAGAGGAAAGGCTACTGAAATGCTATCATATTGTATAGACACAGATCTAAAGGAAAGAGAAATGCTGTGGTCTAAAATGAAATAAATCACTGAGTTTCAGAGACAGTCTTATCCATTGGAAATAGCCACAAATGAAGGGGAAGACAAAAAGTCATTTCAGACCTTGAAAGTGCAGAGATTTGCAATGTTGTTTGGATTTACCGGCTTTCAGGAAGAAGGACCCATTTCATTAATGGAAATTTTACCTTACTAAAGCATAGAGAATTTGGCCAAGTTTCTGCTATGCATGTTACCTTCTTTTATAAAATATGAGCCAGCCTGGTTTTTGTTGAAGTCGTTGGGATTTTTGGCATTGATTTCAAGATGAATAGCCAGTGGGTCCCAAGCAGAGAAGATGAGGGAAAAGGCATACTACCTCTTACCCAAAGTACAGTTCAGATCAAATGCTGTGAGCTTCAGGGGTGTATTTCCTGATGCTCTCTTCATGTCTTAGACATTTCTGTTCACAATAACCAACTTCTTCTATACTCCATTTTACAACTACATTTGTGTTTTAGAGAGGAAATCTAATACTAACCATGGAATCCTGTCAAGAATTCAGTAAATCAAGTGACTTTTTATGGCATTTTACAAGAAAGAAAACCATTCAGGTAAACTGACAAGTCCAAATAGGAATAGGAGACTCCAACTAAGGCGTATGTTATGAATCATAGCCTACTACCCCTGCTGGGATTGAGAGAGAATCTCCAACCCAAAATGAATTCAAACCGGTTCACAGGGATTCTTAAAGTTTTGCTAAAAAGGGAAGTCAAAATGCTGACAGCTTTATTAGAACATATAACTCAAAGTAAGAACCAATGCATTTTAAGACTTAAAGGATACATTTCAATAGGAATCTAGTTCCCTTTAAGATACTGTTGAACTTCCTAAATAGTACTACATCTTGCTAAAATGTCATAGGTGTTTATATTTTCATCAGAATGAGGTATTTGGCCAGCTGGGCTAAAAGTTGCCTCTTCAATAAGTATTCCAGCAATATATGCTGAGTTTCAACAGCTATTTGTCCATTCAGGATCACTATGAGGATACTACAGTGTTCAGGATCATCTAAGAATCTACAGAGTTATGATAACTTTGTGTTGTGAGACCTTTATATAAAACAAATACAGCTAAAATGTTATACTCCTCTGCTTCTCTTTATGTACCAGGTTCTTTCTATGAACATTGTGGAATTTTGCCTAAGCAAACCTCTACAACTGTAAGGAATGCATACATCAGAGATATTTGTAGAGATATTTATGGTCTACTTTCTTTTCATGGTGCATATGCACATACATATATGTATTAAAAATCTTTTGATCTTTTTCTGTAAGTCTCAAATATTTGGTAGAGCACTAAGAAGCATTTTTGTGGCCATGCAAGGAGTGCAAAGTCAATGCTGTATGGACCCTTCCGGACTAATGCTTACTGCACATCCATATGCGGCTGAGGGATAGAGGGGAGGCACTGGACTTAATGTTCTACATAACCTCACTTAGGTCTGTGTTTCTTTTGTGTTTTACTTGCAAAAAAAAAAATTTTGAAATGGGCTTCAAGCACCATTCATACATGTCCCATCTTATCTCTATGAAGTTAATGTCGTTGTAGGGTCACATAACAGATTAATCTGTTTAAATCAAGCATGATAAATATTTTAAAGTATAAAATAATATGAAAGATGTTTTACTGTTACAATGATGTGACAAGTTAATATATTTCTTATGTCATCACAGAAAGAAAAGATTATTTGCTGTCCCAAATACACAGAATACAAATAATTTTTAAAATCTGGATTTACTACCAGTTTTAGTGTCCTAGCCTTACTAGGGCTAGGAAGGCTAGAGGGGGGATCCTAGAGGGATTCTTCCTTCAAGATTGCTTCTTTTAAATTGTTATAATGTAGTGAGTCCTCAGAATATTACTGGAGTGAAAAGAAAGTCATCTCTCATTAAGCATGAAAGATCAAGTATCTTAACTAAGTTATTCTATTAAAGGTCCCCACAGATACAGTGGACTATTTTAAGCCCACCGAAGGGCAAAAGCTGTATTCGGTATGATGCAAAACAGAGGTCCAGGCAAAATCAGCGCAGGTTCATTGGGATAGGAAACGTTCTTCACTGCACCCAGTCACACAAGTTTTTTTGATACGTGAGGTATTCCTCTTTCCCTGTCCTTTATCACTCCTTTTCTATCCCCAGCTGTCTCCTGCTTCACCAATTGTTTAATTTGTATTTTATTTTCCAGAAATTCGAAGTATGCTGCAAATAACATACATATTATCGCTGTCAAACAAACATCTTAATAGGGATACATGACAGTTTAATTGATTTTTTTTAAAAACTAGCAAAATAGGAGCAACACTGTAACATTATGTACAACATTGGAAAGTAGTTACTGGTTTTCTTCTTTGATTTTTTTTTTTTTTTTTTAATGCTGAAGTGGCAGGAACAGCAGCTGACAGAGCTGCATACTTGCATTTGCTTGTCATACCCTCCAAGCCCTCCCTGTGTTGTCCTTGTTATAACTACAGCCACATTAGCCTCCTAACTAGCTTTATAACCAAGGCTTTTCATCAAGCAATATTGGTCAAAGAATTAAGGTCAGACTGGCAGTTGCTGACCTCTTTATTCACACAATAAATCCTGATTATTCTAAGGTTACAGTTCGTTTATATAACCTCATTGTTACATACTTTACTGGGCATTCACACCTAGCACAATATTTTGCTAACTGTATGAAAATAAAATAAATCATAAGCTTAGGTGTTGTGGTACAAAAAAAAAAAGAAAATAAAAGAAAAAAGAAAACAGTAACAGGCAAGCAAGTGAAAAATGGAGATGATAGCTGTAGACCTATCAAAAAACATTCACTATTACGCAGTGAAAACAATGAAATAGAATTATTTTTCCTTGACAGTTTTCTGTAACAAGATACCTGTTAGAGATTCCCCAAAACAAATCAAAAAAGTCTTTGGATGAGAGTATTTCACTTTATGTTCAATGAAAATATTCACTTAAAATGTTCACTATAGGTATAAAAACTGTACCCTGCAGTAGTAGGAACCACCTAAAAACCCATCAGTTGACACAAAAAGGAGTAGTCTGTATTCTCAGAAACAAAGACTGTGGAGAGAATACCATGCCCATTGTCTTGCCACTTCCCCATACTATCTCCAATATTGCTAGGAGATAGTATTAAAACTGGTTTTAAAACTATTTTCCTGTCCCTCTTCATCTGCCACAGAGTCTCAAAATTTGCCATATATCAGAGATACAGGCAAAGTGCTGCTGAACTTCAAGAGCTTTCTCCCGTAACAGCCCCTTAATCCAGTACAGGTGAATTTGCCTGTATGAACTATTCTGAAGTGGCTCTAGTTTGTGCCACAGACCAAACTACTGTCAGTAGCCTAGGGGAAAGAAGACAAGACATGCTGTCTTCACATTTTCATTTTTGATAGGATAGAGCTGGGCTTAAAATCAAGTGCTCTATAGCATCTAATGAGAATCTTTTGATTAAACAAATATTCTTTTCAAAAATGAATGCTTTTCAATAAATACCCATCCTATTGAGTACTTTTAATAGGAACTTTTAAATGAGAATAATGTTTTCATTTGTAAATTTATTTTTTTCTCTACAACATTCAACTCAGCAACCTCATTCATCACAGAAAGTCATTATCTGTTTAAGAATGCTACAAACATTACTATTTTTCTTCATTTCCATTAAAATTTTGCACAAAGGTAAAAGCAAGTCTTTCCAACTTTGGTAGAAGCTTTTTCTCTTTTGTTTTCTTCATAGATATATAGTCTAGATAGTTAGCAATTGTTGGCAATTATAATTCAGTTTTATATATCCAAAGAGAAATGCAGTCAAATACCTTATCTCCTGGGTTTGTTACCTAATATCTTCTTTGTAAATGGCTTATCTTCATCTGCATAGCCTTCTATGACCAGTGTATTCCCATTTCATTTTAAATTTATAAACAGAAAATTTTCATATTTATCCACCTGAGATCATCTCGGCTCTCTTTTTCACTGTCAATATAGTCTGAGAACTTACATGTCACCCCTGCTTACTTAAGGCCCAAACATAGTACAAGCTGAGAAAGTCCTGTGCTCCAAAAAAGTCTATTTGAGGGTGCTCTCTAGGAAATCACAGAGAGAAGTAAAATCCAGGCAGTTTTGTACACAATGCAAAGATGATGACCTTAGTGATGAATTAGCGCACACTAAATTTGCAGCTGCCACCTAACTAGGAGGAGAGGCTGCAGGCATCAGAACTAGAGTTCAGAATGAACCTGATATCAAATGACCTAAAAATAAACATATCAGTTGGGAATGCCCAATGTTCTAAACACCAGCGGAAAAAGCCAAGAGGTAGCAATTTTGCCAAAAATTATTCAAAGGAGTGGGTGTTATGGGTCACAAGCAGAACATTAGTCAGCAGTGCTATGGTTGGGGTGGGGAAAAAAAAAAATCACACACCCCCCCAGTACACTAGGATAAGCATAAACGGGAGTATCATCAGAAAGACACATAAGAGAATTTTTACACTTCACTTGGCAGTATGGCCACAACTGGAATACAGTGTGTGGGATGGGGCATCACATTTAAATAGAAAGCAGCCTCCATTTAGCCCACTGGAGAACAAGAGGAATGATCTGGAAAACACATTATCTAAAGAAAGACTGAAAGAACTAGGGTTGTTTAGTCTAGACAAAAAATGACTGAGGGGAAGTGTGAAGGCAATATTCAAATACATAAAAGATAACTCCAAAGCAGAGAGGAATAATTGTTCTCCCTGTCCACTCTGGATAGGACAAAAATGACAGGCTTCAATTGCATCAAGGGAGACATAGGTGTAGGTTGGGGCATTAGGGAATACAATCTTCCAGTAGTGATGGTAGGCTAGTACTGGAATAACTAGGAACACTGTGGAATCCCCAAGCCTGCTGGCTTTTAAAGCAAGCACTTTATGTATAATCAATCCAATCTTGAGGCTGGATCTGTCATCTAGCCCATAGCAAAGGACATATTTAAGGTCCCTTCTGATCTTATTTTAGTGAGTATCAATGGCTGCACCCCCCCCGGTATACAAAAGGGTATAATTTCATATCCACTAGCTGTGGTGTAATTAACAACAGAAAGCAACGCAATGGTGAGCGAGGCCCCTATGGTATCAGAAATAGCTTGAAGTAAGCAGCATGCTGTTTCAGGCCTTGTATTCACTGCCCCACATAGCTGCAAGTACCCAGTTGAATTATTCCAAAATCCCCAAAGCACATTTGGAAAGACATGAGCACTTCATTGATTCTAACTGTGATTGAGAACAACTTCTCCAGGACTAAGCTCTTATACTGAAGCTTTGCTTAATTTTTTGGCCCAATGGTAATTTTTGAGGTTTCTTCATGGTTAGGTTAGTTTCTCAGAGGAATCTATCTGCTCTCTATACATGAGTTTTGTGCGTGTGTGTGCGTGTGTGTGCGTGTGTGTGTAAAGAACATAAATTCTCAATCTAATAGTGCATCCATAATTTGCCTACTCCATTTTCAGTGAGGCCTTACAGCTTTCTTATAGAACTACAGCTTTGTGACTGCATGGTTTATTCTTCCTGGATTGAACAGACTTGAAGCTATGTTTCAGATTTCAAAACAGCAAGAGAACGCGAGTCATCATGAGTGAAAAGATTGGATTTTGCTACTTGGAAAATGCTTCCAAAATAAACTTTAGGGTTTCTTTCCTTGTCTCCTATGAAATGTTTAAGGAAAAGCCATGTGCTTCTTTTGCCTGAAATTCATTTGAAAAATGTGAGAGAGTCCATCCTGCTTATCCACATTTAGCATAAAAACCACAAGATCAAACAATTAGAATTGCATCGCAAATGCATGTGTTTGCTAAATGAATTTAAATGTAACCTTGATTGTCTCCTCCTTTATGTCTGGATCCTGACTCTGTGTAAATAGTGCTTAGATCAGAGTATGAAATGGTGCCAATTTCATCCTGCCTTTAGTGAAATTATCAGGATCCTACCAATTTAAGAATAAAATAAGGTGCATTATTTACTGTTTCCATACTTTCTGTTTTACTCTTCCAGTGTGACACAACTAACAACAGAATTGTATGTTACCTCACACAAACCCGATTCTTAAAGACTAAAGGACTTGTGCACTTACAGTAATTGCCTTAAAGGCATTTTTATTTCATGCTTGTAAAAGATTATCTTGGCTTTGAAAACTTGATGCCACTATACAAGGTTATTTATTTACATTCCTACTTAAAATTAAATTATATTTGTGTATGCAAATGCACTATGGGGGAGGGTTTAAAAAAACTGGCAAGTAAATCCTAGTGCACTCAGAGGTGGAAATTATTATCCATTTATCCATAATGATTAACAGTTCAAATGCACTCTCTGCTGTTCCCTGTGTCTCAGCAAGAACAGAAGCTTTTGTTTTCCTGAAATAAAAAGACACATCTCTTTTTACAGTAAATGCCTTAAAAGGGGAGCACGTCACTCTCATGGCACAAAGCCAGAAAAATTTAAAATACACCCATCACATACTAAAGAGTAAGTTAAATCCATGAGCCTTGTTTACGAGACATTAACACAAATATGGGTCGAGAAAATATGAAATTATACTTTCCTGATATGTATTAACTTGCACAGGGTATTGCAGAGGGGGTACATATAAGCTTTAAATATCACCTCAAGAAGTCTGAGTGTTGAAAAAAGAGCATAATAAGCCCTTCCGAAGAGGGGACAGTCCTTAATAAGATGGCACGGTATCACCTATTTTAGAAACAACATTTTTTTGTTGGCCAATATGCAAAAATAAACAAATTTTTTAAAAAAACTGAAAAATGTAACCAGATGACTTTGGAAGTGTTTAACCATCCATAAGAAAAACAAAAAATCCTGTTACAAATAAAAATGAACCATCAGACAATGTTAGAGCACGTCCACTTGCCCAACTGATATTATAAGGACCTCTTGGCACTAGCAAGGAAGAGAGGATGGGTTTGATTTGGTTTTCTTTTTTTACAGAATGATTTTGCCTTTTTTTATTTGGGCTTCACACTTTTCCTGGGGCCTCTGGGCTCCTGTCCAGGCCAAGATACTTCACAATTGACTTTGATTTTCTGAGGTAAGTGATCTGTCACTTTCAGAGCAGTTATAGGAGGGGTCAGGAGTGAGGTGGCGCGGTATGGCCTCACTCTGGCTCCTGCCTCTCTGACATTGTACACGCTAATGCAATGTGAAGTAGCACGTCTAAATAGCCTGTCAAACTTTTTTGATGTTAGCAAACCCACAGATGGGATTCATTTCCACACTGTTCAAAAAACGTAAACGATACAAGGACATTAAAGAGCATTAAACTACTTGATGACATTTTGGTCACATTAATGAAAAGTGGCGTTTATAAACTACTACAAAAAGGTGGGGGTTGGGGAAAGAGAAGGGAAAGAGAGAGGAAAGGAGAAGCGAGGAGGGGAAAAGGAATTAAAATCAATCAAAAAAAACCCCAAAGGGACCTGGACAGTCTCTGGACATCATCAAAGAAATTAAGACCTTAAAATGAAATAAAACCCAGAGTGAAATTTTCCCTACACGTGTGCATGTGTCTGTGCTGTTGCTTGGGTGTAAAGGCACACTGCACCCAGGGACCCCTAGGTAGGAAGTGTAACTGCCTGTTTATGTCTACATTTGTATCTGTTCACTTATAGTGGTTAGTAGCTTCCTACTTAAGGCATCCCATCGATGCCAGTGACCAAAGTGTTGCCGAATATAAGAAAGGGTATCAAAATCCAGCCTCACCAGCTTAGTCCCACTTAGCTCAGGCCTAATTTGGCATTCAGTGACTTATATGAAAACATCTCCCATGTCATCCAAGAGCATTAGTTCACACTATAGCCTATAAAGCCTCAAGGGACTCTAGTATGCAGATCAAGAGGGTAAGATCTAATGGCAAAAAAACTCTTGACTATGGAAATTTCTGAGATCCATTTTTGCCACTTCTACAACCTGTTAGGCACACTCAGATTAGGATTGGGACCCATCTGGGTGTGAGGGTTAAACAGTTGCTGGTTCATCTGCTGGAGCAGCAGAGGCCTTGGAGCTGGCTGCACCAGGATGCCAGCCTTGCTGGGAAGAAGGGCAGACAGGAGTCATGCTGCGCTGGCTACACCACTGCCACTAGCAGCCACAGCATATTTTTTTTCAGCGTTCGTGGTTACATTAATTGTTAATGACAAAGGCAACCTTCACTCTGTGTGGTTTCCTGCCCATATTTGGATCCTTTACAAGGCCCCCCTTTTTCTTCCTCTCCTCCCCCTCCCATCATCCCTTCCCTTTCTCTGATAGGAAATGCAACCCGAGATGCGCGAAAAAACAGTGCGCATATTGTCATTTAATTGGCCCCTTGCTCAGGCGCATCGGGCCTCAGCGCGTGTGCTGTAGGGTGTCTGCTCCACAACAGGAAAGAATAAACCCAGACTCAAATCATAGGAAATTCATCAAATATGCTTCTTAGAGTTCTGTCTTTCAAGGTCTGTTTCCCTGCCATATGATCTCTATAAACCAAATTACTGCTGGCCTGAGTACAAGACTGGAGGCGCCTGGGGCTAACATATAATG
Organism: Aptenodytes patagonicus; assembly: GCF_965638725.1. Lineage (NCBI taxonomy): Eukaryota > Metazoa > Chordata > Aves > Sphenisciformes > Spheniscidae > Aptenodytes > Aptenodytes patagonicus. Next base: position 15,142,622 of record NC_134955.1, read on the forward strand.
AATGCCAAATGCATGTGACAATAGACTGATCATGGAGAAGAACTGAAAATTTTTCAAGTAGTTCTTTTATTTCATTTATAAAAAGCAAACTGACTGCACTTAATACATTTAAAAGGAGCCAATCATTTCCCTGCAGTTCCAGACCTGTGTAACAAACCTTTTATATCAACCCCATTAAACAGCTAGGACACAAGATACTTTTGAATAAGGCTGAATGAAGTATAGAAAAGAAAATAAATTAAAATACCTCATTTTAGTTTGGGAGGAATGTATATATTATTGAATTAGCTCAATTTTTCCTTTTACAAGCCTTTGTGCATAAAGATTCTACCCTTCAATTGCAACGCAACAAGGGGGTAAACTCCTTCTGCTGGGAATGTATTCTCTCAGAACTGCTGGATTCTAAAAAAGTAAGAAAACTGCTTAAAGGCTAGAGTGATGTAAGATGAATTATTTTTAATAATTTGTGCAATTAGCAGTCAACAAGAAATTTTTATCCCTCTGTTGCCAATTATTCTAAATAACCTAACAAGTTCAAGTGTTGCTATTGCAGGATCACAGGAAATGTGAAATCTCCAGAAGAAAATATATTATACTTTTTACTATAGACAGAGGGTAATTAATATTGCTTTTTAGGTTTTAGAAAATACTGCACTTAGAACTGCAAGTCAACTAACGGACCGTCTATAATCTATAAATGCTTCCATATTCACAGACATCAGCAGTATTCGAGTTACAAAAAAGTAATAATACATACATATTAATAGATCACATTTTGTCCTTTGGGGAGTATATTTTTTAAAAGGGCTAAGGCAGCAATAGTAGCTCCTCTAACATCTCTAAATGCTATAATTGTTTTATATGAATTACAGTGCTCATATTAATTAACGATGAATGTTTTGTATATGTAAGTATTTGATAAATACAGCCAAAGAAAAAAAATAGCCTGTTTTTTAAGTTGACATTTAAAAAAGAACAAACACGTTGCTGTTTGAAGGTTTGGAACTGGTTAAATACAAGATTATTTTAACCACATTTCAATGAGGAACATGAAATATAGTCCATGAGGTCATGCAATTCAGCAAAACATTTTTTTCCCTTCCTTTTTTTTTTCTGGTTAAATAGAAACAAAAGCAAAATTGCCGGAATACCTCTTTAGTCATATTTTAATCAAAGTGCTTAAGAAAACTGCCTGTAGCTAATAAAAAGTTGCATCCCTTGGGCACTCTGTCAAAAGAATCTAAAGAGACATTGACCTACTCTTGAAAGCAGCAGCTGTGTTGGACATGTCAGGAACACACACGGACACTTAGGTCTCAGTCCTTATTCTGGAGGGCTGCTGCATGGAGTGAGGAGATGAGAGACAGGAAAGAGAAGAGCTTGCAGGACCAGGACTGTAGTTTTGAAATCTAACTCTAATATCAGTTTATTAGATGGAGCAGAGCAGTACTCTTTTTCATAGGTATTGGGTGTATCTACATTGCCGTAGAGAGCAGGTTCTGTTCTTCTGTCAGCGTAAATCAATTGGGAATATCTCTACTGACATTAGCTACAGTTAACTGATATGAAGCCACCAGCAGCGAAATGTGGATCAGTGCTAGAGCATCTATTTGTAGTGTTCTTTTAAAGCACTACGGAAAATATTTGCTTTGGTGTGTGTGAGCAAAGGAAAAGCTTTTTCAAGTAACAACAAAATTGAGCTGTCTCTATTTTCAAGTTGAACAAGTGAAGAAATATTTTAAATTCAGTTTCAGGTATTTATTCCTACCCATAAAACTTCTTTCACCTGGTCAGAAAAACAGGAACTAGCAAGATATTAGCTTCTATAGAATATTTGCCAAATACTTGTTTCTGATTTCTTTATGTGGGATGCCAAAATGTACATGTACACAAATGACTAGTCACTCTGGACTATAGTGACAGCCATTACATAATTCACATTCTTCGTATTTCCCACAGAGACATTTATATACAAAACAGAATATCAACGAGCTACTTATATAAAACAATGCAAAACAAGCCAAAGAATGACTATAAATTATGTTTTTTAAATGCAACAAGAGAGCAAAATACTTCTGATGAAAAGTTGCTATCTCTCACAAAATCTCTTCCATAATTTTAAAACAGCTTTGCTTCCTCCTCACTGAAAGCTCTTTCAGAACTTTGTCTAAATGTATTCATAACTAATTTATATCAATTTCATCTTGTACAGTATTTTCATATTCAACATCTGATTTACCTTAATGTAAGGAAACATCCTGTTTGAACAAATTTAGGACTGACAAGTCAGCAGAATGGAACTTTTCTCTCCTGGCTACTGCTGGAATGAATCTCAGACCACTGTTTGCCCTGGGAACAGGGAGGACTGATAGAAAGTCCATCACGTCATCTGTAGGGCCACGTGACTGTGACACTAATCCCTACCCAGCCACCTCAGTCAGGCCACTCCTTCTGTAGTGTTTGCTGCCTATGAGGTGCAGGATGCTTAGCTCTAAGCTCTTCTCACACTCAACATGCTGAGTCTCACAACAGTGTATGGCACTGGATCATGAACTTGCAGCCTGAGAGATATTTAGAGCAGGTACTCAAACATTTTGTCTGCGTGTGTGGCAGATTGGTGCATTTGAGATACAAGACTGCCTAAGGCATCACTGAATCCCTAGAGATTTGGACAGACATTCAGATGCATCAACAACAGTACAGTACAGTAGAAAAAGCTATAGTTACTCGGAATTGCCACTTCAGGCATTGACATTCTTTTCTACTTACATACATCCTCCTGGCGAATTGAACATATAAATAGCAACAGAAATAGCAATCTTTAAAAACTAATAATCTAGATTATCTCAAATATTCTTGGTCTCTTTCTTCAGGAACGCATACATTTAATGACTTTCTGAACATAATAATCAGAAGTAGAGAATTTCATATTGTTTTTGTATTGTATTCTAAGTAACTGTGTTAAAAGAGTATTACTAGGGGTGAAAATTCAAGACCTCAAAGCTATAAATAACAGAATGAAAGTTGCCTGCATAAACTTAATTCAGTCTCCTTACTTAAAACTTCACTCATCAATTTTCTACAAGATCCTACATCAAAGAATACAAAGGATTACTGGTGCAGCAGAATTTTCTGTTCCCCTTGTTGTTCAATGTACTGCCTCTTACTATCTAGAGTATTGTCCAAGCGCTATTTAAAAAAAAAAAAAATTAATTCCTCTGTGGACTTTTGGTGATACTTATATACAGTATTTCAGGATTTCACATTAATATATCTCCATGAGTTGAAGGAATATTATCAGCTTTTAAAGATGGGAAACTATAGCACAGAGATTAAAGGTATCTACACTACTTCAGTTCTAAATATGAGGTTCAAAGTACCTGATTTAGACTATTTAGCGCTATATATCACTCAATCATTTGCAACTATGCATACTTCAGCAGATGAAAGCACCATGTCTCAAGTTAGACCCCCGAAAAAGAAGAAAGACAAATAATGACTCCTTAAAAGCACAGCTTGATTGAGATTTGATAAAAATGCCATAGTAAAAGACAACAATCCTGTACCATAACCAAGAAAACATCCTTTTATCCTTGCACTCCTCTACTAAATCTGCTGAATACCTTGAACTGCCACACCTGGAATACAAGGCAGGGAGTCTAAATATTAAAATACATAATAAATTCTATGGGATATATCTATGTACCTTAGGTACCAAATATTTAAAACTGGTTGATCTGTGGGGAAAAAAGTGGTCATTTACTACTGATCAGAACCAAAGTGATGGGCTACTCCTGTGTGAGCATAGCAGCACCTTGAAATTAGGCAACCGCTTGTCATAGGGAAATTCAAAAACCAAATTAGTACTTAAAAACAGACTTCAGCAATTGGAAGTCACCAAATGCCTTTTAAATAGGTATCTAATCCTGGAAGGCTTTATTGAGCTTCCCCTTACTTTACTTGGAATTCCTTGATTTGCAGTCTGCTTACTTTTCTAACAGCTCACAGAAGGACTTTTAAAGCAGCAATGATGGAGGAGCAACAGTCTCATTTCCACTATTCTTCTCTTCCTGAAAATACACACGCAAAGTCATTTGAGAAACAAAGACTTGAAGAAGTAGAGCTTAGTAGAGAAGGAACTACACCAAGCTGTACATCAGATGACTGGCACTTCTGGGAACAGTGTCTAGGTTTCCTGAATCCTTGGCTGCTGCTGTTGTTGACATATGGCAAATACTGGGGTTTTGGGAGGGGGTGTGTTTGTTTAAAAAAAAAAAAAAAGGAAAAAAGTTCATAGAGTTAATAAGAGAGATGCTTGATTTGACCATATATAGAAATGATGTCTTCATTAAAAACACTCAGTACCCATTTTTTTCAATAGAAAACAAGGAAATTTAATGCCTGTTTTAAGTGTATAAAGGGCTGCAATGTTAACACTAGTCATGATCTCGGCTCTGATAATGTAACTCGCAGAGGCGATCAGCTCCAGTGCAGGCACGTCCCGCAGTGGAGCGGTGGATCGCGGCGTACAGGGGGGTTCCTGAGCCGGAGAGCCCACGGGGGAGCGCAGAGACCCGCCGGGAGCCGGCAGCTCTCACAAGGGCGGCTGACGAGGCGTGGGCGGGGCCAGGAGTAACGGCTGCCACCCCCCACTCCCACTAAAGGCAGCCCCAGGGAGCGCTAGCCACCAGGGGCGCTGTGACCAGGACGGGCGAACGGGGCGTGGCACATCAGCTAGGGCGTGGCGCAGCAGTTCGCGATGGAGAGCGTGCAGGGAGGGCACCCCTTCGAAGGAGAGGCATTCCACAGGCCGAGTGGGGGACTCGGCGTGCACATAACCCAGCAACCAGGCACAGGTCAAGGGCACTCATCCTACCCGACCCTCAAGGCAGAATGGTGGGCACTCGTCTGAGGGTAAAGGCCGTGGCTCCAGCTGGGTGGTCTGCACCATCTACCCCAGCGGCGGCCGATGCCTCCACACAGACGGCACTGCTGAGGAGAGGCTGCAGTGCAGACCTCAGGCTGCAGGAAGTGCCTAGACCTCTCTCCTGGGGTAGGGACAGGCAGCAGACCTGCCTGCAGAAGGTGTGCCCAGGTGGAGGACCTCCTGCAGCAGATGGCTGAGCGGCTACTTAGACCATGGGACTCGCTTTGAGAAACCTGGTCTACTGGGGGCTGACAGGGTCCATCTGTCAGAGAAGGGGAAGAGCATCTTCAGTCACAGGCTTGCCAAGCTGGTGAAGAGGGCTTTAAACTAGAGATGCTGGGGGAGGGGAACCTCAATCCATCCCACTCCTACCAGTTTGATGCCAGGGCCAGCAACAGATGTCCAGAGCCTGGAGAAGGATCACAGGTCGGCAGGAGAGCACCTGAAGAGCAGCACAAAGGAACTCCAGCCAGTAAGACAGCTTCATCGGGGGCCCAACTTAAATGCCTCTATGCAAACGCACATAGCATGGGGAATAAACAAGAGGAGTTAGAGACGTGCGCATGCCTGCAGGCCTACAACCTTATTGGCATATCAGAGACGTGGTGGGATGGCTCCTATGGTTGGAGTGTTGGGATGGAGGGACACAGGCTCTTTAGGAAGGACAGGCAGGGGAGACGAGGAGGGGGTGTCACCCTCTTTGTCAATGACCAGCTGGAGTGCATGGAGCTCTGCCTGGGGATGGATGAGGAGCAGACCGAGAGCTTGTGGGTCAGGATTAAAGGGAAGGCAGGGACAGGTGACATTACGGTGGGGGTCTGCTACAGGCTACCCGACCAGGAAGACCGAGCGGGTGAGGCCCTCTATGGACAGATAGGAGCAGCCTCACGCTCACAAGCCCTGGTCCTCATGGGGGACTTCAACCACCCCGACATCTGTTGGAGGGACAACACGGCAGGGCATAAGCAAGCTGGGAGGTTCCTGGAATGTGTCGATGATAACTGCCTTCTCCAAGTGACAGAGGAGCCAACGAGGAGAGGTGCTATGCTGGACCTTGTTCTCACCAACAAGGAGGGGCTGGTGGGGAATGTGAAGCTCAAGGGCAGCCTGGGCTGCAGTGCCCACGAAATGGTGGAGTTCAAGATCCTTAGGGCACCGAGGGGGGCGCACAGCAAGCTCAGTACCCTGGACTTCAGGAGAGCAGACTTTGGCCTCTTGAGGGATCTGCTTGGTAGAGTGCCATGGGACAAAGCCCTGGAGGGAAGAGGGGCCCAAGAAAGCTGGGTAATATTCAAGGATGACCTCCTTCAAGCTCAGGAGCGATGCATCCCAACAAAGAGGAACTCAGGCAAAAACGCCAGGAGGCCTGCATGCATGAACAAGGAGCTCCTGGACAAACTCCAACACAAAAAGGAAGCCTCCAGAGGGTGGAAGCAAGGACAGGTAGCCTGGGAGGAATACAGAGAAATTGTCCGAGCAGCCAGGGATCAGGTTAGGAAAGCTAAAGCCCTGATAGAATTCAATCTGGCCAGGGACGTCAAGGGCAACAAGAAAAGATTCTATAGGTATGTCGGGGATAAAAGGAAGACGAGGGAAAATGTGGGCCCTCTCCAGAACGAAATGGGAGACCTGCTTACCTGGGATACGGAGAAGGCAGAGGTACTCAATGACTTTTTTGCCTCGGTCTTCACCGGCCAGTGCTCGAGCCTCACCGCCCAAGCCGCAGAAGGCAAACGCAGGGACTGGGAGAATGAAGAGCCTCCCACTGTGGGAGAACATCAGGTTTGAGACCATCTAAGGCACCTGAAGGTGCACAAGTCCAGGGGACCCCATGAGATCCATCTGTGGGTCCTGAGGGAACTGGCGGATGAAGTTGCTAAGCCACTATCCATCGTATTTGAGAAGTCGCAGCAGTCCGGTGAAGTTCCCACTGACTGCAAAAGGGGAAACATAACCCCCATTTTTAAGAAGGGGAAAAAGGAAGACCCGGGGAACTACAGGCCAGTCAGTCTGACCTCTGTGCCTGGGAAGATCATGGAACAGATCCTCCTGGAAGCTATGCTAAGGCACATGGAGGACAGGGAGGTGATTCAAGACAGCCAGCATGGCTTCACCAAGGGCAAGTCCTGCCTGACTAACCTAGTGGCCGCCTATGGTGGAGTGACTGCATCAGTGGACACGGGAAGGGCTACAGATGTCGTCTTATCTGGACCTCTGTAAGGCCTTTGACACGGTCCCCCACAACATCCTTCTCTCTAAACTGGAGAGGTATGGATTTGATGGGTGGACTGTCTGGTGGGTGAGGAATTGGTTACATGGTTGCATCCAGAGGGGAGTGGTCAACAGCTCAGTGTCCAGACGGAGGTTGGTGACGAGTGGCGTCCCGCAGGGGTCCGTACTGGGACCGGTACTGTTTAATATCTTCATCAATGACATAGGCAGTAGGATCGAGTGCACCCTCAGCAAGTTTGCAGATGACACCAAGCTGAGTGGTGCGGTCGACACGCCAGAGGGATGGGATGCCATCCAGAGGGACCTGGACAAGCTGGAGAAGTGGGCCCGTGTGAACCTCATGAGATTTAACAAGGCCAAGTGCAAGGTCCTGCACGTGGGTCAGGGCAACCCCCAGTATCAAGACAGGCTGGGGGATGAAGGGATTGAGAGCAGCCCTGCCGAGAAGGACTTGGGGGTACTGGTGGATGAAAAGCTGGACATGAGCCAGCAATGTGCGCTCGCAGCCCAGAAGGCCAATCGTATCCTGGGCTGCATCAAAAGAAGCGTGGCCAGCAGGTCGAGGGAGGGGATTCTGCCCCTCTACTCCGCTCTGGTGAGACCCCACCTGGAGTACTGTGTCCAGCTCTGGAGCCCTCAGCATAAGAAAGACACGGACCTGTTGGAGCGGGTCCAGAAGAGGGCCACGAGGATGATCAGGGGGCTGGAACACCTCTCCTATGAAGAAAGGCTGAGAGAGTTGGGGTTGTTCAGCCTAGAGAAGAGAAGGCTTCGGGGAGACCTTGTTGCAGCCTGTCAGTACTTAAAGGGGGCTTATAAAAAAGATGCCAGCAAACTTTTTAGCAGGGCCTGTTGCGACAGGACAAGGGGGAATGGCTTTCAACTAAAGGCGAGTAGATATAGACTAGATATAAGGAAGAAATTTTTTACGCTGAGGGTGGTGAAACACTGGAAGAGGTTGCCCAGAGAGGAGGTGGATGCCCCATCCCTGGAAACATTCAAGGTCAGGTTGGACGGGGCTCTGAGCAACCTGCTCTAGTTGAAGTTGTCCCTGCCCACGGCAGGGGGGTTGGACTAGATGACCTTTAGATGTCCCTTCCAACCCAAACTATTCTATGATTCTAATATAACAAAAAATTTTATCATTGCTAATACTAATAAGATCTAACACACATATTAATGTAGAGTAACTACTGTTAAAATTTAGCTTTTAATAATTTTATCAAAATATTGCAAGAACAACTAGCATGCATTAACATTTTAATGGCAACCATTGAAACAACAACTTTTGTATAGGCTTATTCTGGAAATTCATGATCCATAGATGATTGAGAAAGAAAAATCAAAACCTGCCTACAGTGCAAGGAGTGTGGAAATTAAAGAGTTACACACATGCAAAAATCCAAATGAGTCAACAAATACTGTGAGAGTGCCAAAAAATAGTTTAGTTGAACATGTGTGCTTCTTGTTTATGCAAGCTTTTCAGGGAATGTTTTTCATAAAAGAGATGTAGCACTGTTCAATGCTCAGTCATTGTGTTTCTGGGGATATGTCTTGGCTGCACTATGATCTAGAGTTTAGACTGCTACTGAAGGAGGAAACAACTCTGTCCTGAGGCAGTTATGATTTAAATCTCCTGTTAGGGTGGAGAAGTTTGTTTTATCCTATTTTTTCCCTCCTTTTTTGCCGCTGTTGGGCGCACGTGGCATCCATCGATTTCTTGCTGCATATTTTGCACGCAAATACCAATAGATAGAAGTATGGTGTTGCAGCTGCAGGACAAATGCATGAAAACATCAATTCTTAAAGACCAAACAATGCAGAAAAAGTATTAGAAAGAAGCTCTAACAAATCATTAATGCAAACATCCATAAAATCCTTGGTCATCAGATGAACATTTGATCAGAAATGATAGCTCATAGATTTGGCTATTTATATTATGATGGGCCGAGGAACAAGAGACAGGATTTCATGATGTACTACTGAGTGTTCAGTGGGTTTCAGGTTGCTTTACCTCATTGGAGTCATTCCATGTTATTATAATATAAAGTTAGTTAGAATTCCTCAGGAAGAAGGAATCTCTCTTTAATTTTATCCACTGCTTTTAACACCCACAGATTTTTTTCTGCTTGAACAATTGCCCTTTAAAAGCATTCAGTATTAATTGATACTCTTACTCATCATATATTCTTCAAAGCATATACTAAGTACTCCTAGTGAAACCTTGTCACTGCTCAGCCCCCTCAATTCCCTGTTGAAGTTGATGAGAGTTTTGTTATTGAATTCAGTGAAAGATTTCATTCTTTCTTATTAAAGGTATTCAGACACCACAGGCTTTTGTTTGGCAAGATCTAGCTTCAATTTTATCCAAACCATCAGAGCTCAGGGAACAGGCAAGGTCAACTCCCAATGAATTCTGAGACCAATTTGCATACCTCTTGGTCAACTACAGAATCATGCTCACTTGACTGTCAGGTATTCTTTAAAGTATTTCTTCTTTAGCTTTTATGCATTAAACAAAGACAATGGGACAAATTCTGTTTCCAGTGATCTTAACATAAATTTATAGGGCCTGTATTTATACTAATGAAAAATAAGATATATAGCTTTATTCCTCTCTTTGTGACAGGGATACTTACACAGCTTGAAAAGCTGCAAAGTGAAATTTACTCAGCTTATCTAATTGATTACCCTCATTCTTCAAATAACTTGTACCTAGAACACAAGTAAAAATGGCTTTTCTGGAAAACACAGTTCAAGTACACTAGTTAGTCATTAAGAAGTATATGCATCAACATCTCTATACACAGCCTGCATCCAAGTGCTTTGTAAGTCAAGTCCTCCAATACTTAGCTCTGGAGATGAAGAAAAGTAATTGTGCAATTGTCAAATTTTCCTTGTCTTGAATTTGAGAATCCTAGCCATAAAGATGGCTCGTCGTAGCCTGTTAAGTCACCAAGACAAACTAGCTGTTTTATACATAGGGTAAATCAGTTAGTGATTTCACAGCCATTTCACTTCCAGAAGTGTCATATATGTGAGTGGGTGAGGCCACCCACATGGTCCAGTGTTGTGGTCTGGTTGCTCTGCTGGAAAAAGCAGTATAAAGCCAGTTTTTTGGCTTCTGCCAGTGCATCCAGATTATTTCAATTTGTTAGGATTCCACTAGAGTGGTCAGCATTACTTTGACAAAGCTGTGCCAACAGGCAACTCTTTCTGCAGCCTTAAGAATTTCAGTACTCACTGGGACCAGGCAGAGGTACAGAGCTATCTGCTTTACAATCCGTTACCCATATGGCTTCTTAAATTTGTGTCCATTAGGTAGCTCCCATATATACAAGTGTTTATTATGTGGCTTACACACAATAAACACTTTACTGAGCTCAAGTTTCTACTGATGGAGTAAGGAGAGATTATGACAATAGCCGTACCTTAGGGAACCATGTAGTGAGTTCATTTTTAAGTACAGTTCAGGCTCCTGAAACTTACAGTAAGACATTAGACTGGACTTGCCATTTTCATGCTTGTTCCTAAGTAACTAAAATTTTGTATGTAGGACAGCAATACCACAGAGGTCATTCTCTTTTTCAACTTATGTTTGGCAACCCTACCTATAAGGATGAAAAGTCCTTTGGATCATATAAGATTATCTGTTGATCACAAAAAGGTTTAAGTATTCAAAAGGTGCTCCTTGAATTTTCTGATCGAGTTTTACTATGCAGTAAAAGAGAGGAAATAGTCTTGGCACTTCTTATGTTGCTGGTGTTCAGCAAGTTAACCATCAGCAGGGGTCCAACCTCATATTGGCAAGAATCTCATGTTCTCAGAATTTCCATCTACTAGTTTCTATTTCATTAGAGAGATGGTGTGTGGAGAACGAATGGGTTCTCTTTCTAGACATTCAGACTGTTGTATAGGTTGTTAAATCATCAGAGGAATTAAGTGTTTTAAAAGTATTCGGGACTAAGACTGTGGTGTATAACATATAAGAAACATTTCTTAGCTAAGTACTGTATGTACTTGGAAAAGCAAGTAACATTGCTGATGCCACTGATTAACTCATTACCTGCAAAAAAATTTCCTGTTTTGGAACCAGACCCCAAGTAGCAGCTTACTACTCGGAACTGACAGCAAATGTCTTTCCTTTTACTTCCTCACCTTGTCCTTCTACCTTCACCAAACATGTGAAGATGACTTCTAGAAAGTGAGATGTTTCTACAACAAAGTGTAATATACAAGTTGAGCACCTGGACAGAGAAAAAGATCATTTCATGACACTCTATTTCCAGCAGTCAGGGAACAAACCTATCAACTAATAGTAACCCAACTGGTAGGCACACACATACTTTCCTGATTTTTATTAAATTTATGGGCTTCTGGAGCCAACTAAGAATTTTATGTTTACAGAACTGCTAAAGGCTTGGAACATTTTACAGACACTAAATTGATATTCTACCCAAGTTAATAAAGGTCTGGTGCATAATATAAGTGGATTTTACTCCCCAGTAACAGCTTGACCTATTTAACAATAGGAAGCCAGGATCATCTCAATGTCTTTGCATGTTTCTTTTGGAAGATATGGACAATAAGTAAGTGAGATCACTATGAGTTGATTGTTGTATGCAGCAGATAGTACTTCTCCTTCTGACTCGGCAAATATCGAGCTCAAGTCCAAACACAGTGTTAACAGACAAAGCTATTATAGTAGTTCAGCCTTGTGAACAGTTAGAAAGTGAAGTTTATGGTCTCTATAGCTTCTGTGGCATCTTCCCAAAATTAACTGGGGAAATCACTGGTTTCAGGATCTGAAATTCTGCCACTTGTAGGAGATATGCAAAGAACAAAACACAAACCCACATCTTAAACAAATATGAGAAAATCATAGGCTACAAAGTCAAAATATTCTCTTTCCAGCACTGTACAAACCCATATAGAAGAAACTACGCTCCTACCCAATAAATCGAAGACACAAAACCAGTATTATTCTTCACATATATATATAGAAACTAACAGATATGCAGATCAAGTCACCCAAACACATAGTAGGTTCTTCTCAGAGCTGAGGCTGTAACTCCAAGCACCTAACAACTGCAATACACGGCTAAATTCTCTACAGTCTCAACAGATTCGTGAAAGGTCCTGAGTACCTCTGTGTTCACAAGAAGGCAAAGGTGTTCATCCTTTCTGAAGTCATTCAGCACTTATCTACACGTACTGTGTTAAAACTGTTCAGAAAAAATGTAAGTTGGTAATCTGTTTATTTCACATATATGGACAAACTCAGCCTATGTTTCATTAGCAAGGAAAGATTTTCTTACAAGTGTTCTCATCTCACTGGAACTAAAGAGCTGCCAGCTGCATAGAAAACCTTGCTTAAAGAAATATCATTTTGGGAAAACTTAAAATATCCCTATATCCTTTCCACCTCTTTATGTGTATTTAAATGAGCAGCAACATACCAAATTTGAACTCTTAAAATAAAAGTCTCAACAATGTCATTTCTATATTTAGCATACTAGTAGTCCCATGCCAAGATTTAGTCTTTGGAATCTTTGCTGCATACATATCACATACATGTTGCTACAAGAAGTAACAAATATGTAACATCTGGCATTTTTGTGTTCCAGTCTCAAAACGTGAAGAGTAAATGAGGTATTTTTGCACAAACTAAAAATGTACAATGCCTAACAGTAAATAGTAGTACATCCAGGCTTAGCTTAGGAAATGATCTAATTGCTAACACAGGCCATTCTCCCATCTCACGAACACGGGACTTTTTTGAAAGCACTGAACCCCAGCTAATATTTCAGCCAAGCCTGTCTGATCTACTTTGTGGCAGCAAGCCATTAGATCAGTGGACTTCACTTCTTTTTGCTCACAGGGGACAGAAATGTTTCTCTTCTTAAACGTCCATCCAACAGTTCCGGTATTCATACTAACAGAATTAAGTTAGTTTTAGTTGCCATCAAATATCATTATATTCAAAGAGGAAAGGAACAAACGTATTTTAAAGTATCTAGTCTTGACCTAACAGTGCCTGGACTTGAAAAAGATGATGAAGGTGCTATGCCAGAGTGTCTTTAATATGACATCCTGCAAACTACTTTCTTCTAAGCTTTTTATTTTTCTCTTCCATAGGATGGAGAGGGTACAGATGCTGTCACCAGGGAATGAAGTAAGAACATATCAGGCAGAAGAATCTGAATCTGGAAAAGCTGTGTTCGGATGGTAAACACAAGAGACTTCAAAACCAGCAGAGACAGCGCATCTATCACTAGGATGCAAAAAGAGAACTGATAAGGGTGATTAATCTGTGATTTGTATCCAATAAAAATACAGGTAATAACAGGATAAGAAATTAGTGAAAGCATAAAGGAGATGAATTGAATCCAAACAGACCTTAAAAAGAAGATAATCAGATGTTTAAAACTGCACCTTTGTCTAAAAGTTATAGTGCTGACCACTGCATAATGGAATGTGCACCTTAAGCTTGTTTTCCAAGGATTTTTTTTTTAAATCCAATTACACAGACTTTATTATCAATACGGTATATTTGGAGCTGATTGAAAAAATTCTGTGTGATTTCTTGCCAGATACAAATCATATGCCTTGAAAGGATTATCTGGATAACTCACAAGTCCCCTAGGGAAAATATGTTGTACAGACTACTCCTCGTAAGTGGGGATTAATATCAAATCCCAGAGGAAGTCATGCACTGCAGTGTTTGTTTTCATTTCATTTTATATTTACTGGCAGTTTATACTGTTCTTTCAGCTTGTGTTTAACAGACATTGCAGCATGACAGATTTTTCAGCACATGTAACATCGTCTCACATTTTGGCCACCTGATAATATTTACTAGGTATAATTGTTGTCCAGTGCATCTTACAAAATTGAAGATGGCATGAACTCAAATTTACCACATGGAATGTCTTCCTTTATAGAATTTTTATGCTTAAAACATTTCCAAACTTAATACAGTATTGACGTGGCAGCTGCTGCCACTGCTCACCATTAATCTCGGTGGTGATGTTCTCACCCTCAAGCAGTCTTCACTCATTTTTCACTCTTGTTAAACCTGGATATTTTCCCTGTATCTGTACATTCCCTATTGCTTTAGCTTACAGCTTAGTTTATGCCATTTCTGGCCAGCTCTGATTACTCTTTTTGTACCTTTCCCCACATTTTTAGTACTCACTTCTTCCCTGTCCCATCACCAGCCTGTCCTTTGAGATCAGAAAACAACTTCTCACTGATGTAAATGTGGAAAGGAAAGAATGTCCTACAAAACAGTGTTCAATACATCCCAGCACTGATACTACAAAATCATTTTCCTCTTCATAGCATTCAAACGGGAGGAATTGTTTGAGCTATCTAATCCAGTATTCTGCCATTAGCTAATTTTAGATACTTTTGTCGTTGGCATAGAAACAAGCAAATCCAATGGCAGGCAAGTTCTACTAACAGTTTCCTCATAACATTTCCTTCAAAACTTGACTGGGTGTGATCTGCATGACCATGATCTAACTTCAGTCAGCCCTGCTTTGAGTGGAAAGGGAAAGAGGGTGCAGACTAGCTGACCTCAGGAGGTCCCTTTCACTGAAATTTTTCTATGATTCTATTCATCAACTACAACCTGCCTAATACCCTAAACTGTATCTCTAATCATGACTTTGTGATTATAGCCATAGCAAGATCTCATTTATTTAGTGAAGTCAGGTAAGAAGAGCCTGACATAAGAACAGATGTGTGAGTCAGAACACCTATTACTGAGGTTAAATGAAAAGTCAACCATTACCCTGCAGAGCTTCTCAGGAAAGGGAGGGGAAGAAGATAAAGTGATCGTACTACTGGTACTTTTCTGCGTACAATCTTTTGACATGGAAACCTTTCTAAAAAAGTGGTAGCATGGAGTGTAGGAGAAGAGCTGCTCATTCACTACTGAGAACTACAGAAACTGTGAATGGATAGTACGAACTACTTTACCTACTAATAAATGCCAGTACGGTAGACAAATCTTCCATCACATTACTGAGGCTCAATGTTTGTAAGTCCCCATTTGACTTACTAGTCTTATCTTTATGAAATACTCATATGCATCAATGTTATAACGTTGTATACACCACCCACGTCTGCGCACACGTTTATCATCTGAATTATTTTAGGTTTACTCTTGTCATCTTTTCAAATTCTCTCGAAATTAAAGAAATTTTCTTTCTCAATAAACTGTCTTGGCCTGCATTACTGAAAGGCTATTGCTATCGCTACGCTGTACAGGAATCTGTTACTGCACATTTTGTGTATGTTGCACTTTCAGTCTCTCCAGAAAAAGATCATGGAGGGATGGTATAAATGGAAATACATTTGATTGATAAATGATGTTGTGTCATCATACAGAAAATGTCTTTGTATTAAAAACAGAAGTCTAGCTGTCCATCCAGTATTGCAACAACAGGCGAAAACCTGTGCCTAGAAAGGTAAATTTTAGGACATGGTAGTGCATCTCTGCTAATTTAATCTAAGTAGCATAGGCAAAGGAGAGTGAAAGCGGTGACAGACTCCAGCATACACTAACATGTCCTTAAGACTTAGCACTGCAATTGCCAGCACAAACTAAACCTCACATTGCATGCAAGTGCAAAACATGGTAGAAACCTTAAAATAATTCCTGTTCAGTAAGATCATGTGTGAACCTTCCCTGCAGTATTCTACATTCCATGACTGCTTGAAAACCTTTGTAAGATTTTATTTAATGGTTTATCTTTTATTGTAATAGTTTTTATTGCAAACAGTAAGAATAAATCCTTTATGATCATCAGAGTTGGTCATCTATAGTCTTTCTCTCATCAGTGTGGCAAACATCCATTAAATACTTCAAATGACGTTGATTAACTGAATTTAAGGGGAGGCAAGGAGGATGCAAAGGAAACACTGCACCTGTCTGAGCAGTGGTTTGCATCTAAAATATCAATGTTGCCTGTGACCAATCAACATTAGCATTATAGGAAAGCCACCTACAGGTAGAGACAGTTTTTATTTGCTCCTTGCAGGTTTGAAGTGGGGGTTGGCTTTTTAATTGTTTTTTCACAGTTGGATTTTCCAGTAGCAATTTTAACTACCACCCTTAGGCATTAGAAAACAATTGGATACAGGGTTGAGAAAATACATCCATTCATCTATACGTTGTCAAAATATCTTGGTTTCATCCTATAAAGACAGGTAACAATATTCAAGCCTTGAAATTGTTTATGAAGTAATCAGCATTTAATTTGTTCTGTTCAGATTTTAATTATATACCATGTGCCTTCCTGAGAGGACACTACCAGAAGTGTAACTGTCAGATGGAAATTAATTTGCTAGTAGATGACCACATACTTCATGAATTATACATGAAACTTTGTCTCATGGTGACTGTCGCTAAAAGACTCTTTCATCACTCTTATGTTTAAACAAACCACAATATTTTTTAAGTAAGTCCGATCAGCAGTAAGGAGATTATGATAAAGTGCTAAGAATGACTTCTAAAATAGTATTTGAGGCACATTTCATATTGATGTGTTTTGCTGCAATTTGGGTCACGTTCCTCTGCTCTTAGTTGTCAGCAGAATGATGGGCAGACCATTGCATTCACTTTCAAATACAACATTGATAGCTGGATTTACATTTCTTTTTAAGACTCAGTTTTTGCAAACAAGCCTTAGATTTCAGACATAATTCTGTTATTCAAATGGGAGAAGAGTTTGATAGCTATGCTAATCACTTTTATCTGAGAAAACATAACTAATAGCTTGGTTTACATTTGCCTGCATTTATGAGCATAATTTTAGCACATAATTTTATTGCACTATAAAATATAATACTGCATTAGTCCGCTCTTAAAAAAAAGTTACCTAAGAGTGATTTGCACTTAAACCTTCACACTACATTTAAATAACAGTATCATTTTAAAATTTTGACCTTTTAAAATCAATTTAAAAAAAAAAATCTCATATAACAATTAATCCTACAAGGCTATTTTCTGTAGAGATAATATTCAGTGAATGTATTTAAGGTAGTCATACCCACATTGATCACAGGACTGTTTTGAGTCAGTTCTTCTCATGTGTAAATTGGACTGAATTAAGATAATCTGTTCTTACATCACATCAGAAGAATCTCTTAAAGTTCTCCATCACTGTATACATTAACAAATTATGTGGAAGAAAAGAAGAATGATCCACACAATCTTTTTTTTTTTTATTCAGTGTTTTCAGCACTGGAAACTGAAAAGGAAATAATGCCTTATATTTTAAGTGGGTCAGTTATTACTTTCAGTGGCGCATAAACATAAAGAAAAAATGTTCAAAAGAGCTCAATTTTGTAGTATTGTACTTAACATTTCCTCTTGGAATAGTCATAGCTAATAATGATATGAGAAATATTTTCCAGGACACAACTATGCCAATTGACAAAATATAGTGATCTTCTTATTAATAATACTTTGCACATATGTAGCATGTTTCCTCTCAGAATTTGAAAATACATTTACAAATTTAACCTTACCATTCCCTTGGAAGCAAAAAACGCAAGGTACAGAAATGCTGGACCCCCTGTGATACCAAGAAATTATCTATGACAGAACCTGGATTTTCATGCAGCTCTCATTTTCTAGCTAGTCAAAGACCTCTTCTAAGAAAGCTCTTAAAGAGTCAACAATTGGTCTTGTAATTGCCTGCAGCATGCAATGCATTTTATCCCTCACCAAGCCCCTTCTCCCCCACAATGGGTTTTTTTCTGCAGTACGGATTATTACCAAATGAATATATCTGTTCCTACAAACAGATATCCAGAAGGTTAACATCATCTATACGAATAAGTCCACATACTTTGTATCTTAAAGGTAAACACAGACACATAAAGGGGATATTTTGTCTTCCCTAACATTACAGAAAAATTGTTTTGAAATAGCTTCCTTGCTTACTGACTGCAAATTAAATTATAGTACTAAGCTGTATTTTTGGTACTTGGTTTGATAAGGTTTTTTGTTTGTTCTTTGATTTTACAGGATCTTGGTGCTCGTGGAATACTTCATATGAGATATTGCATTAACCGTAATACCAATATGGCTCGATTGTAGAGTTATTCCATGACATCTACAGACTCTTGTCAGATTGAGACATTGACAAATATGCATGCCAAAATGACCACTAAACAGAACCTTTTTACATTGGACTGTAGCACCCTGAATTCACAGTAAGGACAACAGGGAAGATTTGGACATATTATTTTAGTTTAAGAATAAGGACTTCTCCCAAACTGAATCAGAGAAGTTAAAACACTAAGAATTTCTAACCCAGAAAATATAAGCTGTAAATTGAAAACAACACATGCAAATACAGCTTTCAATTCATTTCAGTAAACAACACTGCCAAAATCTCAATTTTAGGTAGATCTTCACTGCTTCTGAAGAGAGATACTGTGGCCTAGCTGTAGATGTCCAAAAAGAAACTGCTTAGATCCTGCTAATGGTCCGTTCAGCCCATATTGCTATGGAATATGGCACTCACTGGTGATGTTTCTGCCTCCATCAACTGCAGAGTTCAATTAGACTAGTTATCTAACATAACGTAAGTCATATCACGTAAGATGAACTCCACCAATTGTTTCCTTTAAAAATGCAGTTTCTTGATCACATCATTTCACAAGAATCCTTTTTTCTGTTTTTTTTTGTAGAAGAACATAAAGTTCATAACCTCATGGTTATGAAAAAAGCCTTGAAAACATGACCAAAAGTCAATTAACTAGCACAGAATGAAGAAAGCATATAGAAAGGAACAGAAATAAATCATTTAAATAAAAATGCATAATTCTAAGCTCATGCTATGACTTCTGGCATTCAAATCCAAATACCTGGAATGCTAAATCTTATTTCAAATCTATTCCTGCTAATAATGTCAAAACTGTGCAAGGCAGGTGAAAAAGTATGCAGGCAGGCCTTGAGTATGACAGTATGACAGCACAGGTTAAAAAGTGTTGAGCAGGACAGCAGAAAATGGATATTTTCAGTAGTGCAGAGGTGAAAGAACGAAAAGGTTTTCTCTCTCTACAGTAGCATGAGATTCTCTAAGAACTTCAAGATAGTGCGAAGTAATTTTTAAATTAGTATGGAGGTGTGTGGTGTGAAGACTTCCTTCTGGTCCTTTCTTTTCCCTGTTACACCTGCAGGAAGGGAGGAAAAATGGAGTAAAAATCCTATTCCTATGAACCAATGTTCTCCCCCCCCAAAACTGGCTGCAGAGCCCAGTGAGACTGTTGGTGGAACAACCACTCTGCAATGAAGAATTTCTTCTGCTATGTAACAACGCAGCATACATAATTTGTCCTTATCCACAATATGTTAAGTAGAATTGTGATGGTTTCTATGTAAATTTGATGTGAGAGGACATTGGGACTCAGTTATTGTATTTGCACAAATTTGTTCATATTCCTTCACATCTAATACTAGACATTTAAGTATGTAAGAATAAAACAGTAGCCTTTTCCTTCTATGGTCAGACTGTGGTGGGCAATGTGGTTAATGACCTCAAGCACAAGGGCACCATTAAATCTTCCACCAATAGAAAAGGCATAATGAAAAAGCTAATGTCCAGAAGAAGGGCTCACTTACAGGTACTTACACCAAACATATATTTTACATACGTATATACACACACCACATATATTATAAGGTATTATAGACTGTATTTTTATTTTTTTAGATACATACACACACACCCACACACACACCCTTTGAATTCCTGAAAATTCCTGCACAAAAAGATTTTTTTACTTCAGAAAAACTTCAGTTTTAAGTCAATGTTTCCCCATCCATATAAAAAGGAGTGACTGAATTTTTTAGATGGGGAAGGTTTGTTGACACCAGTATACACCCACTTTTGAGTTCTGGACACCCTTTATTTGCTTACCACCCCAAAGAATTAATCCTGGAAAACAGAGTATGGGAGTCACATACATCAGCAGAAAGTCACAAAATTCCAATTCAAGATTGATGTTCCAGTGTTAATTCACATCACTGTGCGCACTGTGGTGTTGAGGGGATTACAGCAGGAAAAAAGCCAGAAATGAGGGCAGGGTATCATCCTTAAATTTTAGTTCCCTCGCTATCTTTAACTTAAACAAGTCCTATACCAATTCCAAAGTCAACAAAATTGCACTTGATCTGTGCTGTGACTGACATTGCCTCCACGTGTCATTAAAAATTAGCTTTATTTCCTTGGGCATTTTATCTGATCGAAGGGTGAGTTCCTTGAAAAATGGAAATGATCATTCTCTTCAGTACAATATCTTCAGTGAACAATGCTTCTCAGAGCTACTATCTTTCAGCACCATTGGCTTTTTTAAATATCTGTAATTACATGTCTAAATTGGTCATTGTTAATTAAGACATTTTCAATTTTTATTACTAATGCTGGAATCCATATTTAAGGAGCAAGCCAGAAGCAACCTCACTGAGCAATTTCCACAAACATGAAAATCAAATTCTTTTAGTTAATTATCACATAAATGGCTTTAAATTGAGACTATTCATGACACCATTTAGCACTGAAACTATGGGAGCTTGGGGTGGGGCAGACAGCTCTACTTTTTACATGGTGGAAATCATTAGCTTGGAAACACAGCCTGCTGTTGTAGCGATTTGTTCAAGTCTTTTAAAGGTCTCACATAACAGTTCCTGGAAAACTTTATTACAAACCAAAGGCTTTCAGTTTCTAGGTCTGAGTCTTAACATTGCCCTCAGTGGGCATTATCTATCTTACTATCTATCTATATTACTCTCGAATAGCTTTAACATATGAACTTGTAATGGGCCAACGCTTTACTAAAATGAGGATCACAAGCATAATAAATTAACTTAGTGCTGACTGATACTTGGAGAGGTCAAATGTCAGTGCCCGAAATAATTAGTTTCACACTCATATTCACCTGAGAAAATAAATTTTTTCTATTCTATGAACACAAAAGATGAGGCATGAGGTTATAAAAGACTGGCAGCAAGATTACACAGGAAGACTGTATCAGATTTGGGAGCAAAGCCTCAACTAAAGCAAAGATTCCAGAAAGATATTCATCTTGGCGGGGGAGGGGGGGGGAGGTGGTGGTGGTGCATTTGTCCATTTAATTTGGTTTTTTTCCCAAGTTATCTCCTAGGTTCATTTTTGTGTAACATTTTTATCACTTAAAATAATCAGACTCTTTAAGATAATAAAAACAGCATGTTTTCTGTCACTCTGATTTTCTCCTAGACTCAATTTTGTAACTGTGATAAAAACTTTCAGAAACTCTGAACTTCAAAATGGATGCACTGCTAGACCTTGAACATAACAGCATGATATAATATCAACAGGATAATATCTAGCTAAGTAGCTGTTCACTTAGCAGTTAACAGTTCATTCATTTCTGCAAGAACTAGGTTCATGTCCAGATGATGATGAAGCTTCCAGTCAGAGAAAAGTGAATAGCAGCTGGAGTATAATAAGAATGTAAGAAAATTAGTGAAAAAGGAAATTGGGAAAGTCATTTTGTCCACAACAGGCCATCTAATTATTTCCTAAATGGGAAAATGCTTTTGCCTTACCTGGTTGGCCACTGTGCACATTCAGCATGAAAAATGCTTCCTGACATCTGTTCTGAATTTTCATCTTATTTTCATGTATGCTCTTTTGTCCTGTCATTTGTGTCAGCCTGCAAACAACAACATGAAATGACAGGTTCTAATCACTTAAATATTGAAAATTGTTCTTTTTCTTTCTTTTTTTTAAAAAGAAAAGGTTTCGATAGCATACTGTTTCCTCTCAGTTAAGTGTCTTCTAATTGCTGTCATGTCACAAAGTTCAATAACAACCAAACAGAGGTTTCTAACTGAGAAAATATGGGCTGCAAGACCCAAAAAGTGAAATTCAGATTTCCAGAGTGGAAATTGGGCTCACTGGAAACACTGATTACCCTCCCCTTTCCACCAGACAAAACACTTTCTAGCATGAATGCTTATTTGTGGGTTTGTCTTGCATTTCTGAAGTGCCCATTACTATTATTACTATCACTCTGCTGGCACTGACACAGAGAGACTACATAGCCTGAAAAGAGGCTGAAGTTGCAGGAGTACCTCAGGATAAGTTTCATGAGTTAAAGTCTTTCTGCATTAACTCCATACTAACACAGGCCAATGCCAGCAGGCAAGACAGTGACGCCTTCAAAAACCTCAGAGCTTCACTGTAGGACGTATGTGCCTGGTTTGGTTCATATCCCTGGGATAACCTAGAGACTGAAAGACGCTAACAAGCACATAGATTAGTCTCAGTGTTTTAAAATAGGTAGGATTCCAAATATTGGTCATCTCTGTGACAAGAAAATAAGGTTTGCAAAGTTGCCAATCAGTCTGTTTTGAAGACTCTCTTGAGCTTCTCATCAGATGTACCATAGAGAGAGCAAGGATCAAATATCTAGACCACCTTCCCAGGCTTAGGCAATTAGATTTGCAGTCCATGCTTATATATGGATATATAGATAATGAAACTCAACAGCCATATTCCCATATGAAGACAAGGCTTAAATGAGCAAGTATTTTTTACTGAACTGAGACTGGCATGCAGGTCAGCTTGCCATAACGTTTCATCAAGAAACTCAAGATAAGCCTGCTGAACATTGACTAAGGTCAGGGTTTGGTTCTGGCCTTTTTTTTTCCCCCTTCACAAAAAGGCTAAATAAACTCAACATGAGACCTGATGACTAGTACCAATTTCAGATAATCTACTTCGTTGCAAAGTAGTCATTAAAACGTTTATATTGTTCTCTGATATAAGCCTATACAATATGTGCTATTTGCTAATCTCACAAGTTAAATCCGCATAAGCATCTCTAGGCCTGGTTTAATGAAAAATAAGTTTCACACACAGTATATAAATTATCTTCTGCCCAGTAGCTGACAGCATCATTATTTTACTTCCCACGAATGAAATATGGGTATCTGGAAGGTTTCTTTTTTTAATCTATAAGAAAACCAATGTAATGTTTGTAGCTGGAATTTGCATCTAGCATAACAATAGCTATCATTGTGCTGCTCTGCCACACTGAGAAGTGTATCTGAAGCAGGCTTAGAGTTCTCCTTTCATCTTCTCCTTGCATCCTCTCCAACTGTAAGTCTTGGGTCTCAATCCTGAGGAAAGATTTGTGCTGACTGATCTCTTCACCCTCATATAAAGTCCCACAGGGGTCCGTAGAGCTTTACATGCACACATCTCTGAGTTTATTACTGAAGAAGGCCATAGTGAGGGTTTTTCTCCTCTACTAGAGTTGGTCCATGTTTTCCTGTAAGTTTAGCAGTCAAACTTGCAGGTTTTCACTTACTACAACTTCAGGCCTGACAAAAATTAATTTATTCTTAAATGTCAGGTGTAAAATGATCAGCACCACAAGAAATGCCCTCTATGTTGTTGTTGCAGAGTTGGCGGGATGCATTATGGAATTGTTGCTTCTGTAGCAATATTCCATACAACTTTAACCAGCAACATTACATATTGGGCACAGCTGGAGGCCCCATCTGATGATCTGATCTACTGTGGTTAGATGTATATTTCTTTAAATACATGAAGACATTAAGACTCAAAGACTTGAAGTCTTTCTGGTTTGTTTCTTTTTAATACCTAGTACAGGGGATCCTTTGGCAAGAGTTTCTGCAGCCGAAACTGGTGATGCAAAAACACATATGAATATGATCAGAAAGCAAAGTAGGAAGGTCAACTCATGAGCTGATTTCCAAGAGCAGCTAAGGTGTGTCAAAATGTGTTCATTTCAAAACTAGGTAGGCTTTACATAAACTGCCTGAACTGCTTAGGTTGTACCAAAATCCACTGCAATTTCTGATTATTAAAAGACAGAATGTTTATTTAATTTCACATTATTTCAACATTTATTGCTAAACAGCATGGACAAAGCATAGCTTTGACCCAGCTCTAAATGGGAATTAACATCTCCATTTTTTAGGTTGATCCAAAGCCTACTGAATTCAGTAGGTGATTTTTCACAAAACTGAATTTTGGATCAGGCCCTATAAGATGAAATTTTCTTCTTTTTCTTCTTCACTATATCATATTTTTTAAATGATCTTTTAGTGGTTCATTAAGGAAGGAGCCATTTCTCAGCAGAGGGAAGGACAAGGGAAACAGTTTCATTAACGGCAAAATCAACCTAAGTCTTTGATGCAGGCTTCACTTTTGTCATGAATTTACACATTTATAGAGTACAGTCCCCAGAGAACAAAAATAAAAGGTGTCTAAGTTGCTGCTGAGTTAGGGCCTTAGTCATAAAAATGATACTGTGAAAAATTTAGTCTGTAGGTAACAATGAAAAGCTAATACAAATGGTCATTGACTTCATTATAGAACTCTTCGAACTCTTCAGCAACAACTTTTCCAGACTCATGTTAAGCCTTGAGAGAGAAACGTTCCAGCACAGAACCACTTAATCATTTATATGAATGAAAATGAGTGCAAACAGAATGCTGAGATGGCTTTAAGATCACCTCTTTTTTCTTGCACGGAATACCCACTATAATTACATTTTGCTTGTCAGTTCATAAATTTTGCTTATTACAAAACGGGCATTATTGATTGCTTTTTAAAAGTACTAAAACTAAGCTAAGAGCAGTAGATCTCTCAGCAAATTCAAAACATACTATCTTCCAAACTAATTACTGGCAAAGGGACTGTGGAAAAACTATCCAAGTTTATTGTAAGCCTAATGCAAAAAATTGAAGTTACCATGAGTTTTAGGTTAGTAACTTGGCTTTGAGTTTAGCATGTTTTAAGCCACAATGAAAAAAAAGATAAACTTATTTGGCAAAGCCAGACGCTTTTAAAGCCAACATCCTGTAATTGTTTCCTCATTTGGCCTGGCAGCTTAAACAAGAAGAAAAAAGAAAAAAGAAAAGAGAAAAAAGAAAAAAAAAAAAAAGACAAGAAAAAAGAAGATAGAGGAAAAGGAGAGGGCAAAGAAAATAGAAAAATGGCAAAACATTTTGAGAAAGAAAGAAATGGAAGGGAACAAAGAAATCAAAGTATTTGTCTCATTTGTAGTAAATGAATATATAAATGACCTATTTGCTCCTTTTTTTCCCCTCTTAGGCAGCATTCAACAAAATAAAATGAAGGAAACTCACTAGTCTTGTGGGAAAAAGCCTGAATTTAAAATTTTCTTGGTTTGAATTACTGCAAACAGTGGATATTCTACTAATGCAGTTGACCCTAGCAATGCAGAAGAGCCAAAGTGATAGCAGGCAGCATAAGAGGACTCGACCTCTTTGAGATCAGTTGATTAAACATCTCTGAGTGAGATTAATACACACTGGGAATATCCTTATTTAGAACCAGTAAGAAATAAAAGTGATCAGAAGGGATTTAGAGCTGCCATTCTCATTAAAATAAGGTTAGAGGCTGACAGCTACAAACAGTTATAGGAGAGGGAGGGGAAATCTTACAAAGAAGACATTAACAATGTTTGCTATTGGATTAAATCTAAATAATCTCTGAGCATACTCAAACTTTTACTTCTTTTACTGCTGTATTGTTGCCAGTCCTGAATTAATACAGAAAAAAAACCCATGAGGTAGCTACTGATCTGGCTGGGAAACAATGTCCTATTCAAAGTTAGTATCTGTTCTAGGTATCAAGCAACAAAATTAACTGTCCTCTGTAAAAAAGGGGAAAAAGAGAACATTTATGTCAATGTCAAGCCAGGAAAGCAATTTTGAGTTAACCTAAGAAGTTAACAAAATAGAATACAGAAAAGTATTTTTAAAGTGGAAATAATTTAAGAACCTTCTAAATATCTTAACAGTGCACTTGGCTACACTTGGATTCAGGAAGCAATATTTTACATGCAGCAGTAGATTTTTTTTACAGCTTTAAATCCAAAGACAGGGCTGTACTCCATCAAGAAATGACAACAGCAAACTTAATGCCACTGTGAAAGTACCAAAGGAAATTTGACAGTATTCAGAAAATGCCCAGATAATAAGGCTGTGACTCAACAGGTATGATGAGGGCAGCTGTGTTCAGAACAGTTGCATTTATGAGGCCATTGACACATGGTCCCAGTGTCAGTTGAATGACAGCTGCAAAAGCCTTTGGTCACCAAGCTTTTAGAGTCACCAGAGCAAATTCTATGCAATTATCTGTGAAACCTATTACAATAGCAAAATGTATGCAAAATGCCTTTGTGGCATCAGTCAGGGAAAGGAAAGAAAAAGAATAAAAAAAAGGAAGACTTGGGCTCACACTACTGTCCTTTGCACTGTTCTGGTGATCTAAAGAGACTACCAGGGTATCATTATGAGGCAACAAATAACTTTGTAATAAAGGTAAATGATCTGCTGATATACCAGAATCAGAAATAAACTCTCCATATTTTCCATGTTAGCAATTCAAGAACAGAAAATTACTAATATGTAGCCTAATAAGAATCCTAATTTTCTCAGGATGCACCATGAACTATGTAACTGGACTGAGAATAGACTGCCCTAGAAATAAACAGCAGGAATATGCTGGGAGGCAGGTCCAGGTCTGCTTCTTTGTAGATTGTGTGCCTGAATTTCCTTTCCCTGGCAACTAAAGCATGGGGGACAGGAACTCACATGTGCCCAGAAAGCTCAAGAGTCCAGACATCTGGCCCGCCCTTTGCCTCTGTCTCAGCACCTGCCCTCAAGGGGACAAGGGTGGTAGAATGGGAGAAGAAATCAGTCTTCCCAGCTACTCAGTTTTGTCCCCTGTGAAGACCCTTCAGCTACCAAGTGACAGCCAAAGCAAACTGGAAGTTTAACTAGCTTTTTACGTACTTTGGGGCATCAAACTAGAGCAAAGAGTTGACAGACTACTGGGATATCTGCAGAGTTGCCTCTTGACAATGTATATGGGCCAGATTCATTGATAAGCTGTTGCTGCACGTAGCTGGAAAGTAGCCTGCTCTTCGGCCAATGTTCTGGATGAAGGATCCATTAGGTAAGCTTGTTGCCCAAACTGGTAGTTCTAGCTTTCATACAAATTGGTATTTTCTATTATTTCACATGGTGTCTACCTGTCTCACAATTATGATACACAATCACATCTTCTATAGTAGTTCTCCATCTTGCACCATATCAAATACTAATTCCAATAAGATTAGATCTACCAGTGTTGGTTTTTTTTAGTCTGGGAAATGAGTTAAATCACCAAAGAAAGATGCAAGATTAGCCTGTTGCCATCCCGTTTTCTATTAATATCGTTAACTAACCTTTCCTTAAAAATTTGTGCATACCAGCATAGCAGGCTTAGAGGCCTGTACATGGTCCAAAGACTTTCACCAACATCTTAAATACTGTGTTTGTTATTCTCCAGCTACCTGGTGCCATTCACAGGTGTATTAAAAGCCTTTGAAACAAGACCTGCAGCTTTATTTCTTTCAGTGTTCTACACTGAAGAATATCTAGTTTCCCCATCTAAGCATATTCAGCTCTTCCAATTTTAGTTCCACCTTGGTTAATTTCCATACTATTATTCCCTAGTCATTTTGCTTTTATCTCTGTATTAAACAGCTTCCTTCTAATTGTTGTCACTCCCAACTTGATAAATCCTGCTCTAAACAGGATATGATATTAGATTACAGTATTGTAGGAATTTCTGATAATTATGCAGTCATTAATTACATTCTGCAAAATGTTATCTAAAATAATTTTGTAAGCTACCAGAAGAGGCGTGAAACAGCTTTGCTGCAAACAATGAGAAAAACACCACAAGACATTTTGTCTTCTTGAGCGTCACCTGCCAACAGAACAAGTTCCTCTGTTATTCAGTTAAATGAAGCTTAGACTGCCGATAGCACAAGGAACTACACCATCCAGCAAATGTGTCACAACTGCAGTAGTTCTCTGGTTATGTTTTGCGTAAGTACATCTATGTACCAGACATCTTCATCTGCCTACAGCTGTCACATCACATAATTGTGCTCAAGTCAGTACATTCTGGGAGACTCTAGGCAACATATATTCATAATGTTCTTAGTTGCTCAGAATACAGCAGAGGGGTGTGTTTTTTTACTTGAGGACAGTACAGGATTATTTAGTTGTATACAGAGATGAATCTTGTTACAGCTTCACTGTTACTAGCTTGGTTAAAATAGAGTATATTCATACAGTTAAATACTTAATGTGAAGTCGGCACGTTAATTCTGTGGTGTACATAGGATCTTATGCCATTCCCAAATTATATTATTAACAAAGATCCTCTGTTCTTTGACTGTGTTGAAAACCCAAAACTTTTTGAATGTCAGCCACAGCCCCTTTCACAACACTTTTTCAACACACATTTATGAGGTTTTATATGTTATTGTGTTTCAATAGAGAGGGTTAGTAGAATCAGCTATATTATATTTCATTACAAAGCTGATAACCTCAGAGGACTCGTCTGTGCAAAAGTTTATCTCATAAGTAAATCCCAAAAAGTGTATCAAGGAAAGAAATACCAGGTCACACTAACATGTTTAGTAACGTTGACTAAAAAAAAGTACAAATACTTGATGGTAAAAAAACCTGAAAGCTAGAAAATAACTCCTTTCACAAAAGGAAAGCTCCACCTCCTCCATTTTGAGGATCTTCTTGACAAAGAAGTCTGTTCTTAACTGAGAAGATAGCTGACTAGGTGAAAATCTAGGCACTGGCCTCTGGATAAGCAGAATGAAACATGCAGGAATTTGTTAAGTCTGTGGGTTTTTATCACTGAGCTTTGAAGTCGGAAGTCAAAGATGGAAATCCTGTTCTTCAAAAAGGTAGAGTATGGACAAGAAAAAACAATAGTAAACACCATGCCAGAAAGAGAGTGTGATGTCATCAAGCTGCCTAAGAAGGCTTGTAGGATTTCCCATGGAACAGGATCGAATGCCAAGACTTAATGCAGTTTGTAAAAAACCTATGGTAACCCCCAAGCAGAACTAAAAATCCAGTAAATAAACTGATGAGAAAGGGATTCGGCTTGGCAGTAATGGTAACTCTATTGCCCTGCTAGTAAAATAGAAATAAAAATATCTTATAGGGAAAAAGAAAAATCATACCAGAGTGTATATTTTGAAAGTTTGCTATGATACTTTAAAGTAGTCAGGCTATTCTGCTGGGAGATGGTGTCCTGTTGAAAAGGAATCGTAAATTTCCACCATGACAAAATCTCTGACCTTTCTCGGAAGATACTGGTTTTGCTATTTCAGGGGGTGTTGAACTGAATTCCCATAAACTTGGGTGGAATAAATAAGATCTGGTCTAATTCATGGTTCCAGAATAGGCTCTGCTTGGAACAGAACACAGGGATAACAGGGCTCAGTTCTTGGGCTAGTGAAAGGCTGTTCCGGTTGACAGATTATGTTAACAGCTTCTGTGCTGGGAGTCTGGCAAAAGGCTTTAGGGAAACTGCGTCTTTGCTTTCATTCATATTTTATATATGTTATATATACACACAGAGATCGCTGCATGTATTAGCCTTTAATTTTCTGTCACAATCATGATCATCACACTATGTATGTGAGTAGTCATGGCTAAGAAGGGATATTTCCGATCTTATTTAATAGTCTCCATTCTTATATTCTGGCAAGGAGATCTGAGGAACATTACCTTACAATGTTAAGCAGTGTTCCCTCTCGTACAGCAGATACCACTTCCAGTGCAAATACATGTGCTTACAAGTTTAATGTTAGCTGTCAGTAGGTACTCAAGCATGAAAAGTTAACATTTGCTTTCTATCAGGATTCACGTGACCAGTGCTCAGTGGCTTGAGTGTTGGAGAAAAGTGAGCACAGAAGGTCCTTGACACCAGAGTAATAAAGCTTTTAAATTTAAAATAAGGCTTTACAGATGTTTTGGCATCTCCCCAGTACAATTTAAAGAAAACAACAACAAAACCAAGCAAATAGGCAGGTAGTTAACTAATTAGAAATGTTTTTCAGTTACACCTCAGGTCAAAGCTTACTCATCTGGTAGTTGACTGAAAGCCAGAAATAGCTGATGTTGCATACTGTGATACTGAGGACATTGCTCAGTAGCAGTCCCCCTAGAAAATCTGGAAGGAACCAAGGCTGGTTCTGTACTTGTTTACAACAGCAGAACACCCAGCAAAACAACTGGGTGATCCAACGTGGATTCAAAAGTTTCCTTCCATCTCAAATATATCTAATGTCAGATCCAATCTAACATTTAAGCCACAAAAACCTGAAATAAATCCCCATGTTGAACCAGCTTTCCTTTTCAATTGCTTACAAATTTTTTATATTGCAAACTATTGAAAAAAGTTTTAACTTCTCAAACTGAATGTAAGAAGTTTTCAAAGTTCCAAAATGTTAAAAATTCAAAAAGGCATTCCAGGTTAGACTGGCAGCCAAATGTAAAATGCAGGACTGTGAGCTGACTACAAGTACTCAACTGGAAGTCTGAGAAGTTACAGTGAATAGAGTTATATAAACATTAGCTCAGTAGTGGTCAAAAAAGGAAATGAAAGGTTAGGAATGTTGGAGCTGAAAGGGTAGTGGTCAATACTTCAAAGACTAATGACAGTTGGTTACGAGGAACGTTCCTCAGGGCTACTACTTGGGCAATATTGTTTATCATCTTCATCAGTGATTAACTCTAAAACAGAGTGCACCCTCGCCAGCTTCACAGATGACAACACACTATGGGGAGCAGTTGATATGCTGGAAGGCAGGGCTGCCATTCAGGGACACCTTAAAAAGCTCAAGGAATGGGCCAACATGAGCCTCACAAAATTGAAAGACAATGCAAATTCTGGAAGAAATACCCCATGCAAAAATACAGGCTGGGAACCATTTGACTAGAAATCAACTCTGCAGAAAGGGAATTGGGGGGTCAAGTTTAAATAAGTTCCTGTGGCAAAGAAGGTCAAGCACCTACTGGTCTGCATTAGCAAGAATGTAGCCAGTGGGCCAAGGAAAGCTGCTCAGCACTTGAGAGGCTACACCTGAAGTACTGTGTCCAGTTTTTGGCATGCCAGTATGAGAGAGATTAACAAACTCCTGAGAGTCCAGAATAAGGGCCCTAATACAGTTAGGAGCTGGAGCAAGTGATATAGAAGAGGCTGAAGGAACGGTATTTAGCCAGAAGAGAAGGCTAGGGTGGGATCTAATTGCAGTCTTCCATTACCTAAAAACAGGTCATAGAGAAGATGGAATCAAACTCTTCCCAGAGCAAAAGGATGAGATGCAATAGTTACAAGTTGCAATAATGGAAATTAATGTTAGATATGAAGGAAAAATAACGCAGTGGTTGCAGTTAAGAACGGGAACAGGCACCCAGAGTGCCTGTGGAATCTCTATGTCTGGAAATTTTCACAACTCAGCTGGATAAGGCCCTGAACAACCAGATCTAACTTTGAAGTTAGCCCAGCCTTGAGCAGGAGGTTGGATGGGATGACTCCAGATGTCCCTTCCAACCTAATTTTTTCTGCAATTATATGAACTAGCAGGAAAAGACAAGTGACCACATTAAAAATATCATTACTCCACCATATAAATTCATTATTTACTTATTCCTCAATTACAGTGTGCTGTTTGGCTTCCAATCTCAAAAAAGATATTTTAGAACTAGAAATAGTTCCTTCCATATAGAAAGTGACTGATTACATTAGGACTCTTCAGCCTGAAAGACAAGAGTGTTTAGAAGGTAGTATGATAAGGTTACAGCATCATGAGTGGCATGAAAAAAGCAGATAGGAATAATTTGTTCACTTTTTCCTAATACGAGGGACTACCAAACAAAGCTAGAAAAACAAAGTTAAAAAAAAACAAACCAAAACAAAAGGTGGTTCTTCATACAATGGATAGTAGACCAGTTGAGTGTTTTTCAAGCAAGGGCACAGTGGCACCTTACACTTAAAAAAGGAAATACGCTGTGAGTTACTAAACAAACACAAAACATGAGGCTCAGGAATTCTAAGCTGAAAAATAGAGGCTAGGAGAAAGCTGGGTTAGAAATATCATACATGTTTTTCCTGTTCTTACTCTATGCTGGAGCTTATTACCACTATTGAATAAAGGATACTAGGCTAGATAGATCCTTGGCCTTAATCACTGCTGTCATTCTTATGGTAATGTCTTGCAAGGTTCCTAACCCTGTGTTGGCCATCCAATCATAGCTCTGCAACTTTTGAGTTTTAGTCATTGCTAAAAAGAATTATCTTCATATGATGGTCAAGAGTCCTTTGAGTTCTTTATGAGAGATTCCAGTAACACACACACGCACGGCAGCTGGGTGTCTTACAAAGAACCTAAGACACAGGTAGTATTTTGGTACCATGTTCTGTGATATCAGACCATATCATTTATTTAGATAAATATTTTTATATGACAGAAACATACAGAAAAGAATGTGAAACATCAGAAGATGCAGCCACATGAATAAGTTTGATAGAGATATGCTGATTTATATGAGACAGAGATCTATCTGAGCCATGGTTTAGATCAATAAACCCACCACTGATTTATAGTACATGCTCTGCCACGGCAGTAAAAATTACAATAGAGTGTGTACCCAACAAACCTTGTAGATAGATAGATGATGAAACATGATTAAACATATGAAGCAAGTGAAAAAGATCACATCAAGTACTGAATGTATGCAAAACCAGAGCTCATGTCAGTTGTGTTAATATACAACTGTTGCCACTTTTATTTTACATTATAGTGTGATCAGGCGAAGTTGTTTGTTATAGATGAATAGAGATGATTATCGTTGATTACAGATGCACTAATTAACTCAGTTTTATTTGTTCCAAAACTCTATTAATAATCAATTCTGAAAGATTTGGGCAGCCATGTGCAATTTGACATAGTTTTAATCACCATCAGAGGAAAATGTAGCAATCCCTTCAGAGAATAATGAAGAGACAGAAAAAAAAACCCAAGAAAAACAAACCTTTGGCAGAGAACGAGTGTACCTAAAATAGGCCACTTTTCAATCTAAGCAGCTTGCTAATCACCTTAACCATCCTGACAATTTAGACAATGAGGATTTAGAGTTCAGCCCATAAAACAATGTTTAAATGAGAGGTGTAAAATTATGCCAGGGCTCTTTTATATATGAGCCAGGGAGGCCGTGCTTGTGCTTTGTAGAAAAAAAATACTAAAAACTTGCCCAGTTGTATACTGTTCTGGTTTAAGTGAGCAAAAGTTGCCACTGAGAATCAATCATAAGTCTGGAAACACCTTTTCTTTATCCGTAAAAGAACCAACATAGGCACAGTTGGGAGTTAAACAGGGAATGATTACTTTTCTGTTTTATGGTAGTTAGGGTTATGCCAGCATTTACTTTTCAAACACTCATGAGCCAGAGACTTACAATAGAGCTATAAACATTCTCTCTAACCTGAGACTAAGCTCTATCTTGAGATCTCATCTCTTTCGCCATTTCTGGACAAACACACACACAAACTGTTCAGTTATGCATGTCTGAAGAGAAAAAGAAGTTTGTTGCACTGAAAAGCTTTTAAAGATTTTTATCTTGGAAAAAAAAAATAGTTCTGGCCTGAAAAAAGGCCCTTGGCAAGACATTAGTCCATAGTCTGCTCTACTATTTGTTAGCATTTCCAAAGAGAAGCAAACAGTCTAGTCAAGCTACTAAGATTTCTTCAATCACAGTAACATTTTCCTCTCAAATCTTCCAGGGTGATTTCACAACCCAGGGTAGACATAGTAATTTATTACTCTCAAAAATTACCTTTTTTTTTTTTTTAAACTGCCTGTGCAGAGATGTGCATATACACTCATTTCCACTCTATCAAACCTAGGTATTTTGTCTCAGAATTTAGTAAACCAAATAAGGTTTGATGTAGTGTTCATGACAGCATAAGTTCTGAACCAGATATAAATTGAATAAGCTGATCCTGTAAAGATCCCTGAAATAAGTAAATACAAGGAAACAAATGCCAATGATTTAACTGTATATTTACTGCATGTTGTCTTGATTTGGTTTTCACACTAGTTTGACCCAGGTATAACTCTAGGTACTGCAACAGATCTGCACTAGGCCTTGTGAAGTCAACTCTGCCTCTGCAGTACCCTTTTATTCTCCAGGTTATCGCATGGGAGAAACGAAACACAATGAAATAAAACACCATGCAAAATCCTCTCATCTCTCAATCACCTACAGGACCATGTCCTCAATCTGACAACCTCCATTTAAAGTGTGTCTTCTTTAATAAAATCACATCAAAATAAAAGAAGGTACACAAGAGACAATAAGCAGTAAATGCAGCTGATGTTAAGCTATTAATGGGACACAAGGCTGAAGAATCTCACTAAACAAACAGCAAGACTGAGCTCCAATGCCCAGTGAACTTCATGGGTAAAATCATGTGAAAGATATGGAAGGCACAGAAACCTGTGTCTACTGGAGGACTAAGTTACCTCTGTTTAATAATTAAAGTAACTTAGGGTATGGAACAGGCCACCTGTGCAAGAGACCTCACTAAGTCTATCTGTCCTTTCTCATGTCTAGCCTCTCCCTAAACTATACCCCTTCATCCACTTCCTTCATTCACAGCTGACAGGAAATTAATTATTAGGCAAGGGAACATAAGTCCCTGACACTCTGCTTGTCATGTCATTGTCCTTAATGTATAGAATCTTGAGGTTTGGGGAAAGACCTTTGAAATCAGTGAATCCATTCACATTCTTAAGATCAGCTATGTACGCACTTTACTGTACAGGGCTGTATTGTTTGGCACCTTGGAAGACTAAGCCTGTTTGTCAGAAGCTGCTTTTCCTCTTCAGCCACAGAAGAGTGAGGCAAAATAACACAAAGGATGCAAGATGACAAAAGATGCTCTGGGTTGACTAGAAAAATGTACCTAGACCAATGTGTTACGCTTTCAGAAAACTCAAACAGAAGGTGAAAGCATATTTAGGAAAGAGGTGAGGCACAGATGCTCTAAGACATTTCCCTTTCATCTCCGACTGCTATGCCTATAAACTACTCAACTTCATTTATGTTCTTTAGAACGGCAACCAAAAGTCCTGCAGGTTCTGAAATTGCCACAGAAGGAAATAGAGAACATTTCCAAGCATTTTCTTTGCGAATTGGATGCAGAATAATTCCTCTTTTAGTAATGACTGATGTGGGCAGTCCTTCAACTTTCTAGGAGGTGCTAGAAAACTTTGCTGCGTCTTCATCAAGATTACAGCAAGAAGCATGGCTAAAGAAAACAGGAATCTTTGCTTTTGTCGTCGTCATAATTCTGTGCCTTTTCACATGAGAGGACAGCACAGATGCCTGTGTGACTTCCACTGGTTCACAGACTTGCTGGCCTGAATCTTCTTCCCAGCCTACAGATGCTAGTCCTTTTTAGTTTCACCCAGTCTTATTGTAATTCTGAGCAGTTGATGATATGTCCTGCTAGCCCTGCAATTTCTGAAAATCGTTAAAAATTTTATAAGCAAACCAATGTGCATTTGTTGTGATCCCAGTATTAATGGGCTCTGAATTTCATTCAGCCTCTATGAGCTATAACAAACAGTAGGAACAAACAGCAACCAACAACGCAATGCTACAGAGACTAAAGAGGAATTTTGAGATAGAAACCAAATAGGTGCCAAATATCATTCAGTCACCAAAGAGGAACCCCTGTATGGATCAGAGCCTAACCATCCCCAAAATGTACATGCCACAGAGTTGGAATGCAGCTGCCTAATTCAACGGAGAACAGTTTAAAACTGAAAAAGAGAAAGAACACTGTGCCAACAGTGACTGCAGGGCAATTTAGACAAGCAAATGTAATCACTTGTAAATCCGGCTGGAATACCAGGATGAAATGTCTCAGTGTTTACAAAGAATGCCACAGGATCCACATGGACAGAGTTCCATTAGAGGCCCTGTTTCACATGTGTTCATCACCATATAGAAATGCAGTGAAGAAATGCACACATAATTACTTGCAACCACTCATTTCAGTGATTTAGATAACAAAACATTTACCTGGAAAACTAATAACAATGCAAAAACATATGGGTGAATAATCTTATGTGAAACAACTGATTTTTACTGAGGATTTGGTTGATCATTGTATCAATGGTCAGGGTTAGAATCTTACAACTTCCCTATGTAACCTTTCCTTATATTTTCTTTGAGTTTCAAAGTTTCTGACAGAATATTCCATGCAAAAGTTGGAAATTAAA
This sequence comes from Aptenodytes patagonicus, assembly GCF_965638725.1. NCBI lineage: Eukaryota > Metazoa > Chordata > Aves > Sphenisciformes > Spheniscidae > Aptenodytes > Aptenodytes patagonicus. Next base: position 15,179,010 of record NC_134955.1, read on the forward strand.
CAACTATATTTTTTGTGTTTTAATAAAAATCAAAACACAGCTTTACAATAAAGGTTACACTTTATCTGTCTGCCACACTGCAGCAGAGGTAATGAGGACTGTCAAATAAACCATCTGACTCCCCCCCCCCATAATGGTTTATTACACATCCTTGTCTAGCATTAAATAATTCTGTGAAAAATAAACCAAGCATGAATCTTATTTGGGTTACAGAAAGGTCTGAATCATTTATAACTGAATTAATTGCTAGAAAGGCTTATGAGCAGCCAATTAGTAGTATTTGTATTTGGATCTGCCAGTTGGCCCAGAACAGAAAATGAATATTAGTTTCAACATAAAGACTGTAGTGTTCACAGATAAAAAACATTCAATCAAAATCAAGAATATCCTTGAGAATTACTGTCTTGTATGGAACATGCCTGATAACTGGCCAGATAATTTTATTAGCCAAAACTGCCTAAGATATTTCCCAACTGCTGATTCAAAAACTGATTCTGCATTTCTCATACAACATCCTAAAGTCTTAGATTTTTGGTTGCACTCTATAAAGTCCTGAAAGACTGGGAGGAAAGAATGGTGCCACACATGAAACCTGTATAGATGCCAGCAAACTGTTCATTTGTGTCCATTAGATTTCCACATGCCTTTTGAGGACTTCATTTTCCCCACTTGATGTTCCACTTTCACAAGCAGTAAATGAGTCTCAAACTCATTTGGATTATCTTGAGAACTACAAGTAAATTCTGCAAATCACCAGGTAACAAAAGCAGTACAGCAATGCAATGCATCTGATGTCCTGCAGAAGCATCTTTCAAAGACTATTAAGGAACACACACACATTCAGTCATCACTGCTTACAAGATGGGAACATGGGCTAGGATGTGGCTATACCACAGGTAATGGCTTCCGCGGGGACAGTATCACGCTTCAGTTATTCTTCTTTCCTCCACATTCTCTTCTCAAGCTGAATGTAGTCCAGCAGAATGGGGCACCAGAGGAAATTCTGCAATTTCTGGAAAAGGAATGTAGTTTTGAGCTGCTTCTATGACTAAGCAAAGACTGCTCCCTGGGAACCTTATATTTCCTTTGACTTGTCATCCTACCACCACCCAAGTCTGACAAGAAAGACAGCCCAAAATTAAATATGAGAAGAGAAATAAGGAGATGAAGAAACACAGAAAGAAGCTACCACAAAACAGAAGGGAAAGAATAAACATTGACAAAAGCTTTCAGTACAATCAGAAACTTGTGTGTTAGGCGAGCATCTCTTAAGGAGTTATTCTGTAGCTCCTGGTCAGAATATGTATTTTGTGAGTTATGGCAATTTCTAAATTTTTCACTTAATAGAAAAGTAAATAATTGTATAACATGTCAAGGCACAATTCTGGGCTGTCCTCAGGCACTCACATTCCTGGACTGTGTTTTTCCTCTTTCTTGAATGATTTTTAACAGTGACCTGTATTTTAAATGTATTCTACGTTCTATACTACAGACTGTGCTCTCTTTTAGGTTACAAACTTGAGGAGAAGTTGTATAGCCAAAGTGGATTCAGAAATTCAAAGATATTTTGCCTACGAAGAATGCATTCACACTTTCTTGAAGTAAATTACAACAAAATCCTCTATAATTAGAGCATAAACTTTAATGCATTTGTACCGGTAAGGAATGCTAGAAAAGGAAGACAGTGGAACATTGTGTAATGCTTAGAGGGGTATTTGAAAGCTTTTAAGTTAAGCATCATTTAAAACAGATTGTAATTAAGGATTTTCCTTTTTTTTATTACATATTAAGGTCTCTAAGAGCATAACTTCCATAAATAGTCAAGAATAAACTACATTCAGACCTACATATAAGCACATTTCTTGGCACAGACAAATGAAAACTGTGATTGCTGACATCTCTTTGAAGGAATTTTTTTTTTTTTTTTTTCTTCCCAGCCCTTGTTTTATTTATATGGCTCTGTACACTTTTTTATTTTTAATTATCCTAAGGAAAAGAAGGGGTGGAGGGAAAGAGATCTTTGTTTTCCAACTGAGACAGTGAAATACATTCCAAAGCTGCTTTTGTTTTTAATTTACAGAAGCCCTCATGTCTAATCTACTAAGCCAACAAATAATCTGTTTGCCAGGTTTTACATGAGAGTCATGAAAAGTGCATACAATTGCTGACTTTATTCTTTTTTAGGATACGGATTCATTCTCTGCCATAAACTTGAAAAGATCCTTTTGGAGAACTTTTCACAAAGAATTTATTTTTAACTATGTGTTTTGTTTCCCAGGAGTTATTTCATTTTTACCCAGTTACTTGAGTATCTTTGGCTCTCTTTTCCTTAATAACAACAAAAGCATTGTGTTTGCCTATCTGAAAGATAAGATAGCTAGGTCTGTACCCTTGCTCATGAAAGCAGCTCTTTAAAAGCAAAAAGAATGGTATTGAGAAATGTGTTCCCCTCTGAAAAAAAGGTACAGAGCAGATGAGCACTCCCACGTATTTCCATACACAGCAAAAATTACAATTTTCATCATTCTGTTCTTTTAGAATAACCCTATATCCTACTCTTCCCAATATTTAAGGTGATTCTCAGTATTTAAAAACTTAATGTGTATCCTGAGATCCACCAAGAAATTCCATGAGATTATGGGTGAAAAAATGGAGAAAGCAGGACAGCAACAGAAAAATACAGTGTCTCTACACCGCTGTAAATATCTTCTGAGAAATTAATGTATGCAGACAAGGCAGAAAGAGTTTTGCAGTGAGATTTTTGGATGGTATGACCTACTGCAAGGAAATTTCTTCTGGTGTGGAGGAATACACCACCACATTTTATTTACTTCTCTCCATTCTGGTACGTCTCCTCCACTAGACAACTACAAATCTAGCACAGCAGTATCAATGAACTTGCAGGACAGAAAAAGCACTACTGAGCTACCTGCCAGCTTCCTCAAAATTAAGTTTTGCTGGGATTTTCACAGGCAGTGCCAGGGCTCAGAATGTACTGTGTTCCTCTGGAGATGCTCATTTGTCATTTGTCCCTCTCCTTCTCTTAAAGGATACGGGGCTTGAACTACACTGAAGCAAATAACACAACTAGTATAGTTCTTGTCTTAAAAATGGCCCATTTATTGACATCTTAATAAAGGGTATTCAAACTGTACTTAGAAGTGGAACTTACGTTGGAGAGAAAAGGGATCAGGATGAAAAATGTTCCAGGCAAAAAAATCTTCTGCTCCAAGACGTGCATCTTACCTTCCATACAGTTACTCCATCCACAGGTACTAACCAATCCTTTCCACTTCATGCACATTCCCAGAGCATTGTGCTGAATGCTACGAAGATGCTGGCTATATGACTTTAGATAGACTGAAGCAAAGAAAATGAACAAGGAAAGGCAAAGAGAGTTCAAATAGACATAAAACAATGGCTGACACAACCTTTTTAATATGGTAGACGTGTGAACAAGAATTTGGGGGAAGTGCAGAAGTATTACTAACAATTTAATTGAGCTCACATCTATTTTGTTTGTAAATATATGTGAAGGATGTTCGGAGTCCCAGCCTTTGGGAGGTAGTCTGTAACTTACATCAATTAGAATAAAGGTATCCATTGTCTACCAGCTGCAGGCAAAGGGCTTTGGCCACAGCTCTTACTGCAGAATTGTGGGTGTAGCCAAATGCAGCATTCTTCAGTTCAAAACAAATAAACTTTTAGGTATTTGTTTAAATTTCTTCAAAGATACACTAGTAAACAGAACTTCACAGGCAGGTGTTGATTTTAGATACATTGCAGAGTGAGCAGATGAAAATCTCACCATTTAATTTTATGGCTATGAATTCTCATTTCATTCAAGGGGCTAATTTTACCAAATACCTTCCATCTACTTTATTCATGTTGAGTTCTGTATTACTGTATAAGTCAACCCACTGTCATGCTAGTCAGAAAATAAAGAGATATTCTGTGCTAGTGAGTTTCAGAATTTAGATTTTCATAATTTTTTTAAACCATCATAACAGATGCAGATTTTCAAATTTTTTTAACCAATTTCATGAGAAAAAACAACCTGCGATGCAGAATCAGAATTTTTTTTCTTAATTTGTCTACTTACACTATGTTCACAAGTCCCTTTTACTCAAAGAGATTCATAATCTGTATTCACTGGGTCCTTCTTGCAGAACCATCAGTGCCCCTTCACAAAGTAACTCCTTTCTAAAATCTCCATCTCTCAAATACCTTCCTCAGCTCTCTTGACTGAAATAAGGAGATGCAAATTCCTCCTCAGACCCACACATTGTTATGGAAGAAAGCCTCCATTCAAAGTAATTTGCACCTAGGACAGCATAGAGTCAGAATGTGAGCTTAGGTATCCACCCTCCTTCTCCTGTGTAGTTTACCTCCACAGCAGAGCCGCCTCAAACAATGTTGATGGCTCTGGCATAAGGAGAAATCACAAAAAAATCCTCTTAATGAAGGAGAACTGTGGCACAGGGAGAGTCAAGCTATAGGTTTAAACATGAAAAACTCAAATACATGGCACTGCCACCATTCCCCATAAGTACTATGGTAACTGAGAAAACTTGCATTGTGCTGCAATTCGCCTCCATTGCATCCTTCAGCCAATGTCGTATAGTAAAATTAGATGGAATGATTACAAGAAATTGGTTTGCAGAAAAAATGAGTTTTCTATCACATGGTGCCATTAATGATGGAAGAGGAAGCAGTCAATGACCTGCTATGCCACCTGGACACTCACAAGTCTATGGGGCCGGATGGGATCCACCCGAGAGTGCTGAGGGAGCTGGCGGAGGTGCTCGCCAAGCCACTCTCCATCATTTATCAGCAGTCCTGGTTAACGGGGGAGGTCCCGAACGACTGGAGGCTTGCCAATGTGACGCCCACCTACAAGAAGGGCCAGAAGGAGGATCCGGGGAACTACAGGCCTGTCAGCCTGACCTCGGTGCCGGGGAAGATGATGGAGCGGTTCATCTTGAGGGCGCTCACAAGGCATGAGCGGGACAACCAGGGGATCAGGCCTAGCCAGCACAGATTCATGAAAGGCAGGTCCTGCTTGACCAACCTGATCTCCTTCTATGACCAGGTGACCCGCCTAGTGGATGAGGGAAAGGCTGTGGATGTGGTCTACCTGGACTTCAGCAAGGCCTTTGACACCGTCTCCCACAGCATTCTCCTAGAGAAGCTGGCGGCTCACAGCTTAGACAGGTGTACTCTGCGCTGGGTCAAAAACTGGCTGGACGGCCGGGCCCAGAGAGTTGTGGTGAATGGAGTTACATCCAGCTGGCGGCCGGTCACGAGCGGTGTTCCCCAGGGCTCAGTACTGGGGCCGGTCTTGTTCAATATCTTTATCCATGATCTGGATGAGGGGATTGAGTGCTCCCTCAGTAAGTTTGCAGATGACACCAAGTTGGGTGGGAGCATTGATCTGCTCAAGGGTAGGAAGGCTCTGCAGAGGGACCTGGACAGGCTGGATCGATGGGCCGAGGCCAATTGTATGAGGTTCAACAAGGCCAAGTGCCGGGTCCTGCACTTCGGCCACAACAACCCCATGCAGCGCTACAGGCTTGGGGAAGAGTGGCTGGAAAGCTGCCTGGCGGAAAAGGACCTGGGGGTGCTGGTTGACAGCTGGCTGAACATGAGCCGGCAGTGTGCCCAGGTGGCCAAGAAGGCCAATCGCATCCTGGCCTGTATCAGAACTAGTGTGGCCAGCAGGACTAGGGATGTGATCGTGCCCCTCTACTCGGCCCTGGTGAGGCCACACCTCGAATACTGTGTTCAGTTTTGGGCCCCTCACTACAAGAAGGATGTTGAGGTGCTGGAGCGTGTCCAGAGAAGGGCAACGAGGCTGGTGAGGGGTCTGGAGAACAAGTCTTATGAGGAGCGGCTGAGGGAACTGGGGTTGTTTAGCCTGGAGAAAAGGAGGCTGAGGGGAGACCTCATCGCTCTCTACAACTACCTGAAAGGAGGTTGTAGCAAGGTGGGTGTTGGTCTCTTCTCCCAAGTAACTAGTGATAGGACAAGAGGAAATGGCCTCGAGTTGCGGCAGGGGAGGTTTAGATTGGACGTGAGGAAAAACTTCTTTACTGAAAGAGTGGTTAAACATTGGAAGAGGCTGCCCAGGGAAGTGGTTGAGTCCCCATCCCTGGAGGTATTTAAAAGACGTGTAGATGAGGTGCTTAGGGACATGGTTTAGTGGGCATGGTGGTGTTGGGTTGACGGTTGGACTCGATGATCTTAGAGGTCTTTTCCAACCTCAATGATTCTATGATTCTATGATGCATTTGCCAGTGTTCAGCAGCTCCCAGGCCATACTTATATCCAAAGACAGTTTAAGAAAGTAATGCAGCCTCCCCCCTCCCGCCCACCGCTCCCGGACAGGCTGTTGTGCCTTTCATTTTTTTTTTTTTTTCTATCTCCTCCTTTACATACCCCTTGAGGCACATGTTCTCCAAAGTGAGAACCACTCAAATATAGTTTACATTACCCCACAGAACATTATAAAGAGGCAAGAAAATTGTCAAGCAAGGTGACAAGATTCACACCAAAAATCATTTTGTAAACTCTCTGAGATGTTGTCATAACAAACCCAGAGGAAGAATTCTACTTCCTAAGCAGCCAATAATGGAGAAGGTGACAGGAGAGCAGAATGGGAAAACGAAGACTCCCACATGCGCTTGGGATGCTTTTCAGATCCTCAGCTTTGTCTATACTTAGGCTGCTAGATGATTTATGATCACTAGTCTCTATTGCCAGTGCAACTGTTCACTTCAATTCTGCATGTTCCTTGATGGGTTGGTTACATTTTCACAGATGCTATCATCACACTTTAACTGTAATAATCATCTGTTTGAATTGTGCTGTTACTATACTATGCTGACAGCCAGCTCTTCTGTACTGAATGTCCAATGCTGACGAATAGTGCAACTGCCTGAAATCAAGCCTAGAAACTCCTTTCTTAAAATGTTTCTTATCTGAGCACTGCTTTGTAGGGAGTGATTATTCCCAAGACCTGATGAATCATAGAATCATTTAGGTTGGAAAAGACCTTTAAGATCATCCTTTAAGAGTCCAACCGTTAACATAGCATTGCCAAGTCCACCACTAAACCATGTCCCTAAGTGCCACATCTACACGTCTTTTAAATACCTCCAGGAATGGTGACTCAGCCACTTCCCTGGGCAGCCTGTTCCAATGCTTAACAACCCTTTTGGTGAAGAAATCTTTCCTATTATCCAGAGGAAACATGATGGAAAGAACAAGTGCCCAACAAAGTGGCAAGTTATGGTATGGACAGATAATTGCAAACTACAGTTAGCACAGCTTAACAAATTCCCACTTACTGGATGAACTGTACCACAGCATACTTCTGATTCACTGCTATTGCAAAGGAAAGTAGATTACTTTAAACTGGTTGTTAATTTGAATCATGACATTCTAATACTTAATACCTCTTACCTTGGAATTACAGAAGGTTAGAAGCATGCACACGAGCAACTAGCAGCAACTCCTTAAGCTGTGAAAGCCCAATTACTTGCCTCTCCCTGTTCTCTAAATTTCTACCCCAATTTGTTGCAAACCAGTGCTGGACCACAATTTCCATTATCCTAAAAGCACTCATGGTTCTCATGTGTGCTTTACACAAATAAACAGAAATATAATGCCAAATTTTCAGCTGTAAGTTGGCATCCACAGCAGTCAACAGGACTAGATCAACAGCAGTGTTTCTGCTCGTAAGATGAGACCAAGGGGCACATGCCTGCCTGTGTGCTCAGACCTACTCTCCCCGGTCGTCCAAACCTATTTGTCCCAAGGGACCTACTGGAACACAGTGTAGCTTCCTCCCTCCTTATGCACTGAATTTCCTTTGCAAAGAGAACCCAGGTGCACAAGGGGACTGTGCACCACATTGCATTCTGACTCCCAGTTTAGCTGGGAATGCCTCTGTCCTAGAGCACAAACACAGCCAGCAGTATCTTGAAAAAAACTAGCCAATATATTCAAGGCTTTAAGGTTTATTAACAGATATGAGAGACTGCCAGCTCAGGCTGAAAATTAACACATTCAGCAGTGCTCTACAGAAAATGAGGCGGGCACAGGAGATGGTAGATTACACAATTTCTGTTGCTTTGTTTTACCATGACCTATTTCATTTTGAGATCCCAAACTTTGATCTAAGCCCCTCCACGCTCAGCACTGTATTTTATTTCTACAGCTCCACTAACTGACAATGTTTAAATGAAACCAATCTCCTCCCACAAGTATGCACAGAAGTCCCAAAAATTCTTTTAGAACAAGAAACTGGACACAACAGCCTCAAGCTTAAGAAGAGTTGTAATCAGAAAGTATAGTCTCGTTCAGATAGAATCTAACATTTTAGCAGATGAAGTAAAAAGCCAAAGTTGGCCGCAGCACTCAAGCTTCTCCATCAGAAAGGATTTCTGCCTGATATTAGGAATTCATTGTACACTCCTCCCCTCCAGTGAGTCATGAGAACAGAGTTGGACTCCCCTTTACCTCTCCTTCACTGACATGGTTGCTCCTGCTAAGCCAAGGTAATATTGTGTCACATGAGACAGCACGTGAGTAGAGAAAGGAAAGGGATTACTGCACAGATATGAGGCTTTTCATTAGACGAAACCCGCAGGAATACATGCAGGAGGTACTCTAATCCCAGTACCCAGCCGCAGAATAAAGCATAGCAGGCATGAATACTTCTGTGTTTACTAGAGTACAGTCAAAAAAGAACTGTACTTGTGAGATTAGATCAGAGAGGACAGACTACCTTGGGAACCAATGACAATAAACATCAACTAACCATAAAATTTACTACTTTTTTTTTTTTTTAACCTTTTGTTCACTCTTCACTCAGGATACTCTTTAAAAACTCTTACTTCCCGTGGCATTTTTATTAGCTCGGATCAGAGTTTAACCAATTGATCATGCTTTCACTGTTTCTGAAACACAGATGTTATTGTTTCGTGACTTTTTTAGAAATATATTCTTAACATACTTACATTCTTGTATAAGAATATGTTTCTTCATAGCAATTAGTATTTCAAAAATGTACAGTAGCTTGAAATCCTGTTTAAACCACAAAATGTATAGCATGTGGATAGTGGCAGGACAAACTCCTCCATGCTGCTCTCACCTGCTGTTTATCCTTCCATGTTTTCAAATGCTGGTTTCTCCACTGAAAGCTATAATGCAAGTGACAGTTCTGAGAAGCTCATGGTTCTGCACAAACTGTTAAAATGTTCACAGTCACCAGCACAAAGTTACGGAGGACCCTATTCCCCAACGGGAAAACTCATCCTGGCAGAGTCAAAGAGCTGTCCCATCTTGACTTGGACTGAAACAAATGGCTATGAATTATTACACTGAGTAACAACAAAGAGCCTAGAAAGTAAGCAAATGAAGCAGGTACTATATAAGATATCATAAGGCAAACAATATAAGCTGAACAATATAAGGTGAAGGATTGGTCAGCTTCTCACAAATATTTTCCTCATTTTAAAATCAGAATTGTTGCTGCCTTTTTAATCTTATGAAAGTTTTAGGGGCATGATGCTCTGTGACACTTAATGGGAAGCCAACTGTTTTTTTAGCTCGGATAAAAAAGGCACGGCTGTGCAACCACTTTGTGGCCCATGCGAAAACATCTAAACAAGGCACAGAGAAATCAGTCTTCCTGCTTTTAAACACCACTCTCATTAACAAAAGCATCTGGAGCTAGTCTGGGACTAAAATACACTCATAGGGAGATCACACTGCCTACGTGGCACTAAGTAAATAGTTCTGTATCACATTTGTTTCAGAGCTGACAAAAGAACGAAACAAAAAACACACTTAAATCCTTCTTCCCTCACCCTCAGTTACCAGCCACCAACTTATTAGTGGTACCATTGTAGCCATATGTTTGGGTTAATACCTAGACTGTAGTCTTCATTGTACTAGCCTGAATACCTTATATAAACAATGCATACCTTACAACGACTATGCCCTTAAAGAACTAAAAGACTGATAAAAGGGGAACGTCCTGCCCTAGAAGGCATTGGAGACTAGATGGTTGCCAAAGAAACAAGAAGTTAGCAAAAAACTGTGGTAACTAGGGAAAAGGTAAAGGCAGCAGGGGGAGATCAGGATCACCAACTCAATTCAAGACTGGAAAGACTTGGCCCCCCACACACCTTCAAGGAGCATGCATGCTAATTTACATGGCAAACGAGGCTAATTTGAACATAACTAACGAATGAGCATGAACTTAGGCAGGTTTTTGCTAATCATGTAACAATATAAATGTGCTGTAGTTCTTTTGTGTGGTGTGCTAGCTCTGTGGAATTACCACCTAGCACCCATCTTTGCGCAAACGTGAGATAAATAAATGTCTCGGCTCTGTGTGTAAGATTGGCTTATTGTCCCCGCTTGTGGGACAACACCATTACAACTGCTTAGTAAACTAGTTGACTGAAAAGATCTGGCTTAAAGTAGCTGGGCTGAGATGGAGGCGGGACACTTGCTTTGTTTGTTTCTTCAACTGAGGACTGTTTACCAATCCAGCTTAAAGTGTCACACAGAGACCCATAGACACAAGAGGGCAGGATACAGCAATGCCAGGGCATGAATTTAAGTGTTTTGACACTGAAGCAAGCCCATCAAGGAACTACACTTTCCACATACCCTAAGGAGAGGCTAAGGGGGTGTAGGAGCAGTTTGGATACTAAGAAAAACAGAACATTGCATTTTTATAAAACCTATTCACTTAGCACTTAGAACACTTTACACACTACATCAAAATACCCAGGACACTACGTTGGAGCCCATTCACTAACTTGACAGTATAACTAATAGCAGGATCCTAATCTACTCAATGAATGAGTCCTCCAAAGCGTAGATAGGGAAACAGAGCACAGAGGAATGATGTTTCTTGAAAACAGAAATACAGCAAATGACAAAACCATTCTTGCAGGCAATCCCAGGTTCCTAGTGAGTAAAGAGGTGAAGCCCTAACTCATTCTTTAAGAAAGTGAATTTACCAGTTTCATACCTTGAGGATCTATTCATTATGTCCCTTGACTGTCTCCCCACACCACAACTCCAAGCCCCTTAGCACTATACACGCAAACTCGCATTTCCTCCTTTAGCCTCTTACCTCTCCTGCTCCATTATCCTACCTGTCATGTCTCCAAAGCAGGAGCCTTTATCCCATCCTTTCCTAACTCTGACTCCCCCATGTACTCAGCATCTTTTCCTTTACCTCCCAACCCTCCTGAATATATACAACATACACAAGAAATTGTATCACGTTATCTAGTGATAAATACAAGATAGATTATTCTTTTTCAGGACAGCCAATGCGAGGTAGCCTGATATGAGAAGGCTACCCAGGCTAGTTTTCCAAGACTCCAGGCAGTCACTTTGACTGCTAACGTCAAAGACAAAGCCTGTGTGTTAATGAAAGTAGAAACTACTGTCTTGTCTCATGTGGTGAATTCCTGCTTTGCTAAGTCTTGGAATGACGATTAAAGACTCTGTGGTCAGAACTGAAAGGTATAAAATCAAACGCCTGCATACCAAGTACTTATTATTTAGTGTCCCCAACCACTAACTCCAGGAGCTGTTTCCAAGCACACCTTAGTGATGACACACTGAATTTCTTGGCTGGGGGGTGGAGAGGGTGGGGGAGATATTTTCCAGCCCCTCCATAACACACATACACACTTCCCTCACATGTTCCTCCATCACTTATTTGAGAAATAGAACCTGAATACTAACCAAAGGCTTAGTATATTCAGTGGAGATTAAATGTTGCATGTTCAAATAGGCAGTAACTTGGGTGGGTTGGTCAAATTTTCCCTACAGTTGTTTTATTCTGGGAACCCCACAATGGCAAAAAGAATTCTTTTGATATTCACATTTCAAAGAACACACTTTTGTGAATATTTTCAAAAGAAGATGATAGTGCTACTGACTTATATAGGCTGTGTATAAACCTACACATTCATATGCACAAACATACATGCACAGCATATACATATGTATATGTAGAACTATCCGTAACAGAGGAGGAGATCCTTTCATTTTGCCTTTTGTGCTGCTCACGCCAGGAATCTATCCTTGATCTTGACAGAACTGATAGTTTATAATGAATACTTTTCCAGCTTTCATGGCTGGCATCAAGGAAACACCTGGGAGTAAGATTTGTTCACTGTGGTTTTTTGTGTATTTCTTTTTTAAACATAGTTACTGTGCTGTTTACCTCTAATAAACATTTTTATTGTGTTTAAATATTTTATTGGTTCAGGTAAAAACAAAACAAAAGAAAACAAACAAGTAAACAAGAGGGTCTGCTGTGCTTCTGCAAGTGGAAAGAGACCCTGAAAGGATAAAGAAACTGGGCCAAAGTCAGGAGATGTGCCATTGACTGTACTACAGATTAACTACACATGACATTTAATAGTGCCTCATTTTCCTTTTAGTTACTTACATAGAAAGAGAGAGATAGGAAAATGGCGATAACTCTCAGAAAAGCCCTGACTCCTATTTAAAGTACTTGCATGGTCCTCAGAATCTTGGCATTCACTTTCTACTATGTTCATCTCCACAACAACCCGGTGAGATTCAGAATATATTCTTCTCATCTAACAGAAAGGAACCAATGCATTAAGAGGCTAAATGATCTACTGAGGGTGACACCAGAAATTTCTGGCAAAGCTCTAAGAATCTCACATAGAAGATACTAACATTTTGAAGTACAGCATATTTTATTGCATCTGTTTAATACAACTGATATTAATCCCAGAAATAATATCAAGAGGAGGATAACATACCAGATGTACAGCACAGTAAACAGAATATTTGAAGGAGAAATTTAGAGACACAATACCCCATTCATTCTATTTTAAGGAACCAAGTCAGCACACTCAGATAACATTCACATTCTACATTGATGTGGTCAGACTTCCTTTGTCATTATGACATTCCTTCCTCCTCTCTTTCTGTGTATTTGTCTGCTTGAGATTTGAAACCTCCTTGAATCTAGGTACTAGACTTAAAACTGCCTATTCCAAGATTTGAACTATTTCCAGTAACAACTACTGTTCTCAGTAAGTTATAGAGGTTAGAAATAGAGCTAGCTGAAAAGGTATGATGTATTTTAAGTGATCTGTTTTCAAATGTTTTTGACTAGTTCTGTAAACTGAATAGGAAAAAAAAAAAATTGAAGAATCGGATATCTCACAAAATCAAGAACATCTGTTCCACAGGTACAGGCTTTGTTATTCAATCTAAATAGAGAACTTGTAACCTACAGTTAAAGCCCTGGTTTGCTATTTTCTTTGTATGTTTGAAAAATTCATGTTATATAGTCTTAAAACACAATCAGTGAGCGAGGTCTTAGTCTATCACCTCTTCGCAAAAGTAAAAATTCCACACAGGGTGGAAACCAGTGAAGAGTCAGTCCCTTGTTCACATGCAGATTAGCAGGAAGAGGCTATTTCAAGGCCACTGAAATGTTTATATGGAAGGCCTAGTGCTTATGTAGGCAGTTTAAGAAAGCAACTATGGAGTCTGTAAATCTCAACATCCCCCATATTCTACTGCTCCAGCTGAGTGTGGAGAGGAATACCATTCTGCAGGATATTTTTGCTTCCTGTGATACCCTGCATTTTAGTCTAGCCCCTCTTTAGGAAAGAACCTTCACTGGAAGTTCAATCAATTCCAGAGTTTCAAATGTGTTTTAAAACCAGCATATATGAAAAAGGGAATAAAGGAGACCTTCTAATTCTGTCTCTTTATGAATACTTATGAAAATATGTGGATCAAAGCCTCTTCCTCTGCAAGTAAATTTCAAGCTACCTATAGGACTCAAAGGAAAAGCATTAGAACTCATTTTATATTTCAGTTAGCATAAAGCACATGGTCTCAAAACAGGCTTTTCCCTAATTTGATAGAATCATAGAATAGTTTGGGTTGGAAGGGACATCTAAAGGTCATCTAGTCCAACCCCCCTGCCGTGGGCAGGGACAACTTCAACTAGAGCAGGTTGCTCAGAGCCCCGTCCAACCTGACCTTGAATGTTTCCAGGGATGGGGCATCCACCTCCTCTCTGGGCAACCTCTTCCAGTGTTTCACCACCCTCAGCGTAAAAAATTTCTTCCTTATATCTAGTCTATATCTACTCGCCTTTAGTTGAAAGCCATTCCCCCTTGTCCTGTCGCAACAGGCCCTGCTAAAAAGTTTGCTGGCATCTTTTTTATAAGCCCCCTTTAAGTACTGACAGGCTGCAACAAGGTCTCCCCGAAGCCTTCTCTTCTCTAGGCTGAACAACCCCAACTCTCTCAGCCTTTCTTCATAGGAGAGGTGTTCCAGCCCCCTGATCATCTTCATGGCCCTCTTCTGGACCCGCTCCAACAGGTCCATGTCTTTCTTATGCTGACAGCTCCAGAGCTGGACACAGTACTCCAGGTGGGGTCTCACCAAAGCAGAGTAGAGGGGCAGAATCCCCTCCCTCGACCTGCTGGCCACGCTGCTTTTCATGCAGCCCAGGATATGATTGGCCTTCTGGGCTGCGAGCGCACATTGCTGGCTCATGTCCAGCTTTTCATCCACCAGTACCCCCAAGTCCTTCTCGGCAGGGCTGCTCTCAATCCCTTCATCCCCCAGCCTGTCTTGATACTGGGGGTTGCCCTGACCCACGTGCAGGACCTTGCACTTGGCCTTGTTAAATCTCATGAGGTTCACACGGGCCCACTTCTCCAGCTTGTCCAGGTCCCTCTGGATGGCATCCCATCCCTCTGGCGTGTCGACCGCACCACTCAGCTTGGTGTCATCTGCAAACTTGCTGAGGGTGCACTCGATCCTACTGCCTATGTCATTGATGAAGATATTAAACAGTACCGGTCCCAGTACGGACCCCTGCGGGACGCCACTCGTCACCAACCTCCGTCTGGACACTGAGCTGTTGACCACTCCCCTCTGGATGCAACCATGTAACCAATTCCTCACCCACCAGACAGTCCACCCATCAAATCCATACCTCTCCAGTTTAGAGAGAAGGATGTTGTGGGGGACCGTGTCAAAGGCCTTACAGAGGTCCAGATAAGACGACATCTGTAGCCCTTCCCGTGTCCACTGATGCAGTCACTCCACCCTAGGCGGCCACTAGGTTAGTCAGGCAGGACTTGCCCTTGGTGAAGCCATGCTGGCTGTCTCGAATCACCTCCCTGTCCTCCATGTGCCTTAGCATAGCTTCCAGGAGGATCTGTTCCATGATCTTCCCAGGCACAGAGGTCAGACTGACTGGCCTGTAGTTCCCCGGGTCTTCCTTTTTCCCCTTCTTAAAAATGGGGGTTATGTTTCCCCTTTTCCAGTCAGTGGGAACTTCACCAGACTGTCACGACTTCTCAAATACGATGGATAGTGGCTTAGCAACTTCATCCGCCAGTTCCCTCAGGACCCACAGATGGATCTCATGGGGTCCCCTGGACTTGTGCACCTTCAGGTGCCTTAGATGGTCTCAAACCTGATGTTCTCCCACAGTGGGAGGCTCTTCATTCTCCCAGTCCCTGCGTTTGCCTTCTGCGGCTTGGGCGGTGAGGCTCGAGCACTGGCCGGTGAAGACCGAGGCAAAAAAGTCATTGAGTACCTCTGCCTTCTCCGTATCCCAGGTAAGCAGGTCTCCCATTTCGTTCTGGAGAGGGCCCACATTTTCCCTCGTCTTCCTTTTATCCCCGACATACCTATAGAATCTTTTCTTGTTGCCCTTGACGTCCCTGGCCAGATTGAATTCTATCAGGGCTTTAGCTTTCCTAACCTGATCCCTGGCTGCTCGGACAATTTGCAGGGGAACTGCTTCAGAAATGGAGCAAAACAGGCTAAACAGGGCCCTTCTCCTGCCTCCACAACAGGGAAAAAGGGTATTTGGCATACTACAAACATTCAAGCTATCTCTGTCATTACCTTAACAACCAGCATTAGCTACCTTATGCACGAAAAATGCATGAAAATGTATACTTAAAGAGAGAAATGACCCTAGGTTAAACATAACCTCCTGAGCTCTCTCTTTGCTAAAATGAACATCAGCCAACCTAGTATCTGCCAGAGCCCTTTTGACCTCAGAGTTATTGATCATACTGAACATTTGTTCCAACACATTGGTTTCAGGTCACAACTCTTCCCCAATCACTGTCATTTCTCCTGGAGAAGAGTCATTCTGTTGCTAAGGGACTGACCACAATGGAGAAGTTCTACGTTCAATACTCAGCTGATCTAAAAAAGGCCTGTCAACACAGACAAATACATTTGACCTGAGATTCTCTTCCGAAACTCTGAGTCACCCAGAACCCAAGCAGTCATGTTAGCACAGGGCAGTGCCTTAGCTACCATGGCCATTCACCTGAGGGTGAGCTCCTCAGCAAGGCATTCTGACACAGGCAGAGGGCTGCACCAACATGAATATAACAGCTTCCAGGCCAGTACTAGATAACATCTCCACAGCAAGGAGGGCAGGCTGAGGACCATGATGAACCCATCTAACTCAAAAAGTCATATGACCTTTTCCTGCACCATCCTTTATCTTTCCTACTCACATACCTGTTAAGAAATTCAGGAGAAAAAGAAGTTATATGTACAATATTTGCTCTGTATGCAGGACAGAGCTGCAGTGGCTACTGAGGTTTGATCTTTTGGGTGAAGTTCTCTTTCCAGAGAGATCGAAGTAATACCACAACAGGATAACCAGGAAAGGAACACAAAAAAATTGATTTGGAAATACGTTTTTGGATATCAGTCAGAAGCAAGAAAGAAAAGAAGATGAAAGAAAGTAATTAACTGAGACTTAATTAAGAAAATTCCTCTGCTTAGGAGGAGAGGAGTTTCTGCTAGTAGGGAGAAGTTAGTTTTGAAAAATACCTGCACCTGTTAAGCAGTACAGCAAAAGAATAGAACACTGAATTCTGTTGAGATAGCACCTCCCAGCTTTCAAAAGCTGCCCAGGTCCCTGGGAAAGCCACTGATAACAACAGTTTTGTGTTGGCACAAAACTAGTGCATCTCTTATTACATCTACTCAAATGCCACATAACACCAAAAACTCCAATAACTAGCCAGGAATTTCACAAAACTCAAAATAGGGTAAAAGCGTGCTTTGAATTTTGGTGTACATCAGTCCTTTCTTTTCACATTTATGGACATTTATTTTGAGAAGAAAGAAATAACTAGGTGGGATCTCAGGAAAAAGGGAGTAACTTCCCAGTTCTGGCACAGACTCGATGCACAATTTAAACAAATCATTAACCCTTTCTGAGTCTTAGTTCACCAGCAGTAAAAAACAGGCAGCAGTTCATTTATTCTGCTCTTTGTCTCATTTACATAGGTTGTAAATGCTGAAGGGCAGGGGCCATCTCTTATTATGGATTTGTGCAGTGTCTAATACAACAGAGATCTGAACACAGCAGGGCCTTTAAGAGCTATCTCATGTTTGAAGTACCTTCAAAAGTATATTGTTCCATGTTACATATGTCTCCCAGAGCTTATTACAGTGAGAGCTAAATAAAGATTCATGATCACCGAGTATAATTTAGTGTCAGAAATGAAGGGGTCAAGAAAAGCGTCTATTGATAATTGCCTGTCTTCCCTCCTTCCCTACGTAGATCACCAACAATACAGTGTGTGGGAGAGGGAAAGGAAACAAAAGCTAAACCTGTCTTTGGTGAATAAATAATAGCAAAAAGCTCCTAAGAAATCTCAGTCTAAGTTCTGCAGCCTTAAATTGCCTACAAAAAAAAGTTTCCATAAATTGGCATTAATGAAGAACAATCCTCTTCCTTTGTCTGGCAGGAAGAGCCACCTTTTCCAAGAGAGAAATGCACGACAATCTAGAAATCCTATTAATAACATTAGTCCTGAACTTTAATGTATTAATGAATGGACGTGCACCCACGCTGTAATCATGAATTTCAGCATTGCCTTTGATGCTTCATTGGGCACAAAGCTCTTACAAAATGTTTGAAGTGTCTGGCTGTGTAATAATGATTTATAATTCTCTTGAACCAAAGCAAAATTTGCTAGTAAAAATCATTTTTGAAATAAAAAATAAATTGTGACTGGAGGGTCTGGGTTTGTTTCAAAAAGAGATCACCCACAAGCAGCAAATTATTTAAAAAGCCACTGGTTCTAGTGTTTTAAGATAGGGAGTGTACAACTCAGAATTTCAAAGTACTGTTAATTAAGATCAGTTTATTAAAATGTCAATCTTTTTAACCAAAAAATTCTCTACCATGAATACTAGCTGCAAGTTCCATTATGCTCAACTTTTCATGAAGAAAATTATTTTTGCTCATACCATATATTCAGCTTTATCCCTTTTCCTACTCTTCCTCCCCATCCCACCCCCCCATCTCTTCTGTCAGGGTTTACTTACAGAATAAGTGGTCTTTGTATGTCTGTTAGATTACTGCTTCCCCCCTCCCCACACACTATCAGAAAGGCCTCTGAATTATGTCAAAACAGCTGTGTTTGGCATTAAAAAAAAAAAAAAATCTTAAAGTTTCATTAATTTTCTTTCTTCCTTTTCAGCTCAGTCCAACACCCACCAGAGTCAATGAAGAGAGTATTTTTTACTTCAGAACAATGTGGATCAGGCCCGTATTTGAAATTAATTTCATAGCTTTATTATCATGAGTACTTCCATTCCAAGACTTCTTTCTCAAAAAGTGCGAGGAAAAGGGGTGGACAGAAATGAACCTAGCAAGAGTATGTCCTTATCACTCTCAAAACAGTTATTTTTGCAAAAATATTTAGCAGAACAGTCTGATATAAAAAAAAAAAAAAATCTGCCAAGGAAAAAAGAATGGACGTGGTACAGCTGGAGACACCCCTCTGTAATCCTCTCAGGAACTTGGAGCCAAAGACAAGGGGAGGGGGGTTGTTGGAAAAACAGCTTAAACAACTTTCCTCAACTTCTTCCAAGTCCTCACACTAAATAAGGGGTTTTATTTATTTTGCTAAATATTGTCATTCCTTCTTTGAAAACATAGTGGCTGTGAAAAGTGTTATTGAGTCAGACGATTAACTGTTTAAGGTACATAGAATCATAGAATCATTAAGGTTGGAAAAGACCTCTAAGATCATCGAGTCCAACCGTCAACCCAACACCACCATGCCCACTAAACCATGTCCCTAAGCGCCTCATCTACATGTCTTTTAAATACCTCCAGGGATGGGGACTCAACCACTTCCCTGGGCAGCCTGTTCCAATGTTTAACCACTCTTTCAGTACAGAAACTTTTCCTCACGTCCAATCTAAACCTCCCCTGGTGCAACTCGAGGCCATTTCCTCTCGTCCTGTCACTAGTTACTTGGGAGAAGAGACCGACCCCCACCTCGCTACAACCTCCTTTCAGGTAGTTGTAGAGAGCGATGAGGTCTCCCCTCAGCCTCCTTTTCTGCAGGCTAAACAACCCCAGTTCCCTCAGCCGCTCCTCATAAGGCTTGTTCTCCAGACCCCTCACCAGCTTCGTTGCCCTTCTCTGGACACGCTCTAACATCTCAACGTCCTTCTTGTAGTGAGGGGCCCAAACATGTTGTGGCTGATCTGCTCACGCCAGCTGTGGAACCAAGCAGAGCGATTCTGCCCTGGTATATGATAAGGTCTCTTCTGCTTATGCTAGAACAGGAAGAGGAACTGAATTTCTTCCCAGGTAAGCAGCCTGTAACCATATGCAGAACTTGCATGTGGCTGCAACCATACCCATCTTTGTTACACCTATGATAAATTTAGTTCAAATTTTAGCAAAAGGAACTTGTTGAAGCCAAGAGGAAGATGTCGGCTTCTCTCTTGAGACAAGCACCAAAAATGGTTAGGCATTCACAAAACCACAAACACCATGTAATGAAGAAGCTTGTAAGCACCTGAAACCACATCCTAGGTGTCACTGTTACAGTAGTCAGTACACAGACAACTGAGACTTTTCTGGCTTTTTTTGTAGAGTAATCACATGTATTATTTAAAAAAAATGTGGCTTTTGTTTTACTGTTTGTTTTGTTTGTTTTGGGGGGGGGGTTATTTAAAGTTTTAATCAGGATCTTCCCTATGTGGCCCAAAAGAAATTGTATGACTATTACAGAGTTAAAGCAAAGAGGATATCAATATAAAAATATTAAAAACATATAAAAAAAATCAGAGAGCATGTGTGAAGCTAGCTGGGCAGGAAGGACAAACAGGGCAGTCCTATCCTTAGACCAAACTGACCCTGGAAACCAAACTGCTTCAAAATTCTGGCATGAAGTCTCAGAACACAACTACTCTTCTCCCAGCATTTGGAGGTTGGGGGGGGTCAGGATTCTACCCTAAGTTTTAGACTGATTTTAGATTTAGACATTCATTCAATTATGTTCCTTAAAATTATCTTCAATTACATATGCCTCAAACTGGAAATAACTACCTGGATTTTTAATTGCAAATTAAAATTTTTTTCCTCACTTCTCTTTGAATTGGTGGGCTTCTGTTTTTAATATTTGTGATAAACATTAGGGTTTCTTTCCTTTCTCAACCTTTACAAGGAATTCCTTTATTTTTTATTTCAAATGAAGCTGTGTTGCTGAAGGAGTTACTGCAAAGCAGAGGCAACAAGCACTGCTTCTATGTCTACAGATTCAGGGCTGAATGAACTCCAGAAATCCAAGTAGAAGACCAAGAGTGGAGATTATCTGTGGCACACCACAGCAGAAGAAGTCCCTATTCACTGTCATTGTGAACAAGTATATTACACCTCTGTCTTAACTTGCCTATAAATTGTTGGAAAAGATGTGTGCTAGGATATGCCACCATAAAGAAAATTATGCCAGGAGAAAGGCATTTCCTAAGACCTCACTAAGCTGAGACAGAAGGACAACAGCCTTTCTCCCCGTTAAGACTCAGGATATTGTCATGCATGTTTGAGAAATACACTTAGCATAAACAGAGCAAACATCATCCCCTTATTCATTTTTGTCTTTTATTCCTTGATTCTTTGCCTCAAGAAAAAGATGAAAGAACAGCATCCCACTGCTTAGCTACATGTTTATTTTCCCCCCATCAGCTCCTCTTTCCACTTGTTCCTGTTATTAGCACAAACCCTGAACCTGTCTTACAGTTCCCCTATGGGGACCCATACAAATTCACTAGAACTACAGGCTAACACTTGTCAACTCCTCTTCCTATTATAAAATAGTACAAAGGCCTCAACATGATATCCTGTACTGGTGATGGGAATCTTGCTGTTGATTTTAGCAGAACCCCCATTTTCATGAATCAAAGATATGCTACGGCTTATTAAATTATGTCCTGTAATAAAAAGGGGCTTTCCTTTTTTTATGATCTGCAAATACAGTTTTCAGATTAAATACTGTGAAAATACAATAGACCTGTAACCCTCTACAGCACTAACCACAGACTTCTGTCCCCCAGAAAAAAATACTATTAGTCAACAAGGTGAGCCATAGCACCCCTTTCAGCTTTTTCATCCAAAGGAATAGAAAGCTTTCATGAAATCATAAACATACCTGTCCCGTCAGCCAGTAAAATAGTGACTGATTCCACGTGCTCTTAACCTCATTCAGCACTGATGTACAATTTGATGCAGCAAACATCTCCCCAGTAAACTCCTCATACATCAAGCCTTAAAGAGGAATATTAATATAACTTTTAGAGGAGGCTATGAAGTGCTACTTCTGGACAAAGAAAGAAACCCTTTTAAGGAGTAAGTACACTCAGTACTAATATATTCATTCAGACAGATTGCAAAGTTGTTTGCCAGTGTGGCTACAATTATTGCTTTCAACAAAGCCACTTTGAGTTATTTAAGCAGAAAGTAATCCTCAAAAATGTCCTATTTTATTTTTATTTAAAAGTTTTCACTGTAAAAGGTTATTTTCATGAAGTACAAAAAAAGTTGACCTGTCAATTGCTCATATTTTCTATATATACAATGTTTAATAAATTATTATATAAATTACTAATATATTATATAATAACATATTATTGTATGTTATATTAAACATATTATGCATGTGTCTATAATATTTATATTATCTATGAAACATTGGGTATGTATACCTACAGATATAATGTCATGAACCAAAGCAGACTTGAGAGGCCCCTATCAAGTTCAGTCAGGACCTTAACACAGCCTACTTTCCTCTAGAGGCAGATGCATCACTTCAGTTAAAAGGTGTAACTGATGTCTTCATATCCTGTTCAATTACCAAAACCCAACCCCATTGGCCTTAACTGATCTTTATGTAAGCTTATGTAAAATGGGTATTGCTGCACTTACGATCCATACAGATGAAAATCTGTTTCTTTTGTATTTGAACCAGTCACATTCAGTTGCAATAACTGTTTCCACCCAAATTTCTCTTTTTAAGTCATGTATAAGCATCACAGCACAAGCTCCTGCTCTGCTTCCTATGGAAGAACAAGGACTCTGGAACCACTGGTTGATTCAAGGGAATTGATATATGGCAGAAGGCACTGAGGAAACAGTCTTGGAACCATCACTGCAAGGAAGTACGGTTCTCACTGTTATCCTCTCATTTAAGGAACATACTGTTCCAGGTCATAAGTTGTTTAACTAGCTCATCTTCTGAGAGGCTTTTAGCTTGTAGAGGGAAGAATTCCTTTTCTGCTGATTTCCACTAGGTTTCCCTATACAGACCTTGTTTGCTTGGGCATAGACAGAACTCAGTGTAATGTAAATAAATTTTCAAAGTCTGGCGATTTAGCTTCCTCTCACTGAAGTCAGTGGGATTCTTGCCCAGGAGAAGTTCAGTCCCTTTGCTTTGAGACTAAACATTTCCTGCCTCCAATGCAAGGCTTTTTTTTTTTTTTTTTTGAGTAGAAGACAGCAACTAAGCTTGGCAAAATGCCTCATCAATTTACACTCTAAAACACAACAAAACACATTAGCTGAAATAACAAGCCACCATTTGCAAAATATGAACTATCTGTAAGCTTTTTATTGAGACAAAAGAACCCCAACAAAACAAATAATACATCTAGAATCTGCAGGAAACAAATGATGCGACTCCTCCCATCCTCACATGCTATCGGGGGGGGGGGGGGGGGGGGGGGGGGGGAACCAAACCACATTAAAATCTGGTAAACATAGTAATACTAAGTTTTCAGGTACACTTTGCTTCCCCTAAGGGTACAAAATTCTATTGCTCATCTTTCCAAAATTTTCTTCATAATACAATACATTTTTGTTAGCTGCTCCTACATTATAATAAATACCCACTTTGCAATGACTTTAGAAAATTAGTTATTTTTCATACTTATTATTAAATGAGATATACTAATAGTCCAAATCCTGTTTCACTGCCAATACCTCCAAGAAGCTTTATCTCCATTTCAAATGCTACAAACCTCCTGCCAGTCTAACAGTCAAGCAGCCTGTTTTCCAGAGGATAATCTGATAATTATTATTTAGAAAGCAAAACATCCAGATACAGAATATTTGCTACAATATTCCAAGTTGACCATATTTTAACATTGCAAGAGGTTAACATGTCTATATTCTTGGTGAAAACACAGAGTTTGAAGTATCTATGTATTTCCATTTGTATTTCTGTGTGTTTAGGTATTTTATATATTCATTTATTTTTATATATTTATACATAAACATGCTACATTTATATGGCGCATATATATATATAAAAATCATTCATATCATGGTTATACAGAAGGAAGATGCAGCATCCAAATCCCTTCTGATCATGGTTTAGGCAGGATACTAGCTTTTAATATGAATTGATTAATATCAGTAGAAAGAAGAGAATGAAGGCCATTATAGTGAGATCCCTAATTTCGGTAAAATACAGTACTGACATAGTAATCTTACAACTGTAACATTTATAGAGCCAATATGCACGAAATCAGATTTGAACACAAGTCATCTTCACACAAAAGTTCACATCGATGCAACAGGTTTTACAGAACTAGGATAGCCCTATCTAGGTAAAATAGGGATGAACTGGAGGTGCCTTAAAGATGCTGATGTTTTGAAGCTGAATATCACTTGTTTGAGCACCACTAGCCAAGCACAAAGAGACACTGCAAGCAGGGTATACTTAACTGAGAAGTATAATGCAATTATTTATTGGTTAAACACATGTAAAATATAGTGAGGATTTAACAAGCTATGAAGCCAAGCAGTACTGCTCACCATCCCAATAAGGCAGCTGCACAGTGTTCCCAGGCCAGGCAGGCAATGATCTGCCTCCAGAGCTCCCTGGAAGGCATTCTGAGCATGGCTGCATTGCCACCTTCTACCAGCTCTATCGACACAGACTCTGCCCCCTGTTTCCTGACTCCCCTTTTCCTTTCAGGATTCTACACCTTTCCATGCTGGCTTTTTCCCCTCTAGACCACTTGAGCTACTAATGACCCCCTCTCAACAATCATGTGTCTGCCTGTATTTTTTACCTTTCTTATCTCTTTACAGATTTTTATCACAGGTCTTCTTTAGCAGCTACAGTCCAGATTAAGCAGCTATGCTATATCAGAGCTGGGCCTTGAATCCTTGGTACACAGGCAATTTAAATGACACATGCAGGGAAGCTTACAGCAGGAGTTGCAGACAGGGCACTACACATCCCTCTGACAAATCCAAGTCTCCAGTATAAAACAGTCTAGCATTTTGCAGGGATCTAGATGTCAACATTGTGAAATCAGCTTCTTATTATACACAGCAGCTTTCACGATGGCATGTTTGGTACAGTTATATCCAGGGATTACAACGAGGTAACACAATGATAAATCATGTCTCCGACTTCTAAACCGGCTTCCCTTATCGACCTGAGGCCCGCTGCCGTTGGACTCTGAAGTTGCCTTTATGATGTTGGAAGTTAAGCAAAGCCAAATAACTCATTCTGTAATAGCACATTATACAAATATTTTAAAACATTCAGCTGGATCTCACTGTTTGTGGAGAACAGTGTCATGTTGAAGATTTACACCATCTTCAAGAGCTTTTTTTTAAATTGAAAAAGGGAGGACTGTCACGTAACTAAGTGAAGAGAGAGTGAGCTAGGAATTTTAAGCAAGGGGCCAAAATATATCCCAGGCACAGACTCTGGAGGAACAGATTACTTTACTCACAAGCCCATCCACAGCTAGTATATTACTGTCTAGATGTCAAACTGAGGACAGACTGGACAGACTTACCTTCTCTGTGCATCTCTGGAAAATGAGAAAAACTACTTCCCCTTTCAAAACAGATACTCTGTGGTATGGTATCTTAACATTTCTTTAACACTTACAGATTCTCAGGCAGAATGTATTGGCACTACATAAGTCAAAGTATTATTCTATTATTACCTATTTAACACCTAGTTAAACATTACTTAACCCACTGGCATAAACCCAATACATCCCCATTAAGTTAAATATTGCTAATGCACTATTGTTTAAATTAAGCACTAGTCTAAGCAGCAGTAAATGTCATTCACTGTCATTAGGGTAAATTGGTTCCCTGGGCAACATACCAGGAACGCAGGTGTCCTGATTACACGGGTCCTCATTAAATACAGTACACTATTTCTTAAAAAATGGAACTCAAGCTGATTGTGACAAAAAACTCTGCTATTCCTTTTTGCAGCAAGGGAGGATGCACAATCACAACTACCAGAACGTACATGTGCCCATCTCCCTGCAGCAACTCCCAGATCCCTTTACAGAACAATGTTTGCCAATTGTGCCATGGCTTAGTCACAGGCCCTGAGCACAGAAGTAGCTTTACCAAGATAGGGATCTATGCGAAAACAAGGAACTATTGAAGCCAGGCATCCTCCTGCAGAGAGCTTTTTATATGACTGAAACCTTGAAGCAGATAAGGCTCTGCACAGATGGAAGTACTGCTCCTATAGTAAATTGCGGGACCAGAGTTTGAGATGATAATCACTTACTATTTATCAAGGATTGTGTCTTCTGTGAAGACCCTAGTATACCTCAGGGGGCTAAATAATAATGAGATATACTGTATCTCACACACCTGAAGTATTACAGATCAGCTGTGATAACACATTCATGTTCTTATTGCATTTTTCAGTTACTAATGTGACCAAATAGCCTAAAGTATATTAGCTTAATAACCATAAAAAACCCCACAGATTTACAAAAATGTGCTACTTTTCTTTCCTTTTTAAAAGAAATGCAGGTTTTGAAATGCTAACTTAAGTATTTTTATTTCTGTTCAACAAGGGATTCATGCATTGGAAGAGTTAAGAATTTATAGTAGTGCTGAGAATCATATGAACTACTCCTGTTAGCAACTACTTTATGGAACTGAAGGACAGCTGGTGATCCTTGCCTTGGGGTTAGCAATTCGATATCTATTTCAGGTTTTTTTCTTGACAATATGAACCCTATACATCATTTACATAATGCAACACACTTGCATTCTTCTGCTGGCCTTCAGAATTTAGATTAGTAACAGAAACATGAGAGATGCTGGTTAAACAATATAGATGTCATCCATTAAAATATTGGTTTTACTCATTGTCCCAGTGCAACCTTTTAAATAGAACATTTTCAGCCCAGAGATGCAGTTCCTTCCACACAGCCCTTTCTAATAAAATTATATGTAGACTGAATGACATCGAGGGGTTTATTGATTCTACCTTCTGTTGGTAATGAAAACCAAAGCAATTCATTCTATGGAACCTACAGCAAAGCAAGAACATTATGACTTTAAAACGTGGCTATGCAATAAACATTAAAGATTTGTATGTTAAGAATCAACGAGAGAAACTGAAATGAAAAATGGGCTCGTATGAAGAATGAAAGTAATTTACATACACTTTTACTGTATGATCATGTGCACATGCAAAGAGGAGGGGCCTAGGAGGACTATGCTCTTTCATTAGTCATTTCCGAGGCCCTCAGAGCAGCAAGCATCATATGCTAAGATGTCAAAGTGGTGCTCTCCTCCCCTCCTCATTCCTCTTAACTAGCAAAGCCAATAGTCAGGCAACAAATTTATGACAAAAATATAGTAAACCTTACACAAGAGTTTACCTAGAAGCTTTTATATGAGGAAGAGATGCAAGGAGGATTCTGAAGGTGACCGCTATGAGTACATTTGGATAAAGTCCGTTACACTTTGAAAGCAGATATATATTGTAAGTCATTCTATTCAACTCCCAGCACTGCTTGAGCTCTACCAAATGCATGCAGCAAAATCACAGAAAAATTTAAAAATGGCCTAGTTTTGAATTTTGTTTTAAGCTTGAAAATCATCGCGTCTTTATGAAAAGATTTACTAAGAGACTCATGAACAACACATACCCAGTTTAAAGTATGTCAAGACTGAGTAGTGAGTGACAAGAGGGTGCTACTATAGAAGATCTTACATGTTTTGCCAGTGTCTTAATATGCAGGTAAGGATAACTTCCCTCATGTTGGAGGAAGTTTCATCTCCCCAGATGCTAGGAAATTCTGCTATAAATTTTAATAGATTATCAATGGAATCTAGCATTGCCAAACACGAACATTTAGAAAGCTTAAGCCAGACCATTATCAAATCATGAGACTGAACTACAAATCATGAGATTTGAAATATACTCAATATGCATTTCTTCCTACTGACTCTTTCATTTCTAAGATTTACATCACATTCAGATCTCATTTTGAGATATTCATGGACAACAACAAAAAAGGAAAAAAGGGAGAGAAACAGACAGAGGAAAAAGAAAGCTTCTTGCCTCCAGAATTAGAGAACTGAAGAAAAGCAGTAAGAAAGTAGTAAGTGAAGTAGCAGCAGCTGACAGAAGAGCCTGTTCTCCCCAACCAAGTCCTTTAGACTATTTAGTTCACTATTTTGTGAATGAACACTATGTTTACAGTGCCTGTAAGGGTGCAACTGCAGTTCACACAGATATATGGGAAACAGTTTCAATGCTGGTAGAAGTACACTAACAGCATACACAATAGGTCAGGCCAGAAGCATTCGGCCAATATTCCAGCCACAGTTTAGCAAACCAAGCTCAGTGCTGCACTAGTTTTACAGCCATGGGTACTTGAAGTTTTTTTAGTTAAAATTTATTTTAGCTAAGAGATGCGATATATATTGAATATAGCACATTCCATTTATTTCTTATGATTTCAGTTACTTATCTAATTTGGAATAGTCCCTTTTTTCCCTCATCTTTACTTTCATCTCTCTGATCACAGGAAAATTCTCAGGACAGTGTCTTATTTTTTGTCAATTTAATTTAGGTTTTTTTTAAATCAGGTATATGGAAAACACCCAAAGTAAAAAAGCTAAATCACAAGTGGTGTTTGCAGGCACATCTCTCTAACAAAACACAGTACAATTGTGCAAGACAGCTGTTGAAATCTAGTAAGCACTTGCAAAGTTTCCTACATACTGAAGCCACCCACTATTGTGGAAGATGCTTGCAAGCAGAGATGTGGTTGGAATTTTGACCCTTTGCATAAAAAATAGAAAGGTTCAGTTCAAACCACAGAGTCTGGGATTTGTATCATCAAAACAGCCTAAAAGTTCAGTACTGATGCAGCTTCTCCCCACAGCAGAAATAACAACAGTATTGGTAAAATGCAATAACATGATTAATTTGCTTACTAAGCAGAAATCTTAATATAAATACAGACATAGCCTACAACTTAAAATAGCAGTTTAAGCTCAGATTTCTAGAAATGAACTTACATGAGAACCTGCCAAAATAGTCACAGAAATTATTCTACCTGGTTAAACTACTTAAACAAAATAAAGAAGAAATAGTGGCTACATAACAGACCATGTAACCTGAAAACAAAAAAAGCACTGAAAGAACAGAAACGGGCAAAAGGACAGCAAGATAAACACAGAAGTGTCACTTCCATAAATCAGGGGAAAAAATTAAAAAAAAGTAGCTCCAATACCCTCTTTCTCAGTAATACTGTATTACTGAGTTGGCTCCTCCCACAATGGGCCTTAGCAACAATCCAGCTACTTGGAATACATTCAGCCATGGCTTTTTCAGACAAACAAAAGAAGTGGAAAGGAAAAATGAAAGAGACACACAATAGAATGCCACTTGGCACAAAAGTGTCTATCACTTCCACTGCTGAACACCAATGACTTCTATATTTGTGCTTATGGCCAGGAAATCCTGGCTTCCTTTGCCAAGGAGCCCATACTGTGATTACAGGAGGAGGGGATTTCCATCTGCCTTATTCCCATAACAACTCTGGCTACTTTCAGAAACTATGTGGAAGAGTTCAAGAAGACTACATTGTGTGAACACTGTTCCAACCAAGTGCAATCAATCTGCATATTTGCTGTGAGGACAGTCAAATTATTCCCATACCTGTTTGGTTTTTTTGTTTTGTTTTTCCAGAAGTGCTGTATCCTTGCATTTCCTGCTGATCCGAAGAGGTGCAGAACTTCTGACCTCAATGCATTTCTGACTTGATAACAGATTGGTATGCACTAAAAACCTACTGCATCCCACCAGGTGATAAAAAGTGCTCCCACCAGTTGAAAAGCTAGTGCTTACAAATATCTGATTATGGAATGCATTTCCAATCTTAACAATCCTTCAGAACAGTATAGGTTTTTCTGAACCTGGACAACCCTCAAAACTGTTACAATGGCCACCTCCTGCAACGTGACATCAATAACAGCGGTCTTGAGCTCTTACATACAAGTCACCTGTTCCAGAACAGGGGCAGAACAAGACTCCAACAAATAGCAAAGTAAGCCCAAAAGAAAAGGAAGGTGGCATAGGTCCACAGAGGTGCCAGGAATTATACCCACCTCCACACGCTGAGCATCTGGTCCTAACTCCTCATGCCCTGCCAAATAAATGGGGACAGGGAAGGCTTGTGGTTGGAACACACTGCACTTTGGCTTGCCCCAGTTCTCATAGGAGAAAGCAGTTCTCTATCCTATGATAGAGACTCCAGTCAGAGCTGGCACAGATGTACTAGGAGAATGAGGGAACCATAATCAGTCCCCTGCTCCTTCCTTGTGCCAAGCAAAGCACAGCAGAGAAGAGAAGAGAATCTGGACCCTGCTCCTTTGATATCCTAGAGGGCCTACACCCTAATCTACTAGTTAAAGAAGTCTTGTTGCCTTTCCCTGCCTCTTATGCAACCTTGGTGATTATACAACATCATGCATGCTTTGAAACCTCTCCTTTAGTCTCTCATCCAAACACCAACTTTGCTTATAGCTTTGTACAACACTCAAGATGACCTAAAACAGTTACCTGGGAATCAAACATTATGCATGACAAAGGAAAGCTGCAATTGAAAAGTAAATAAATAAATGTCAGGCTGTCAATTGAGATAAACTCTATAAACTATTGTGTTTGCAATATCTCCCTGCATGTTTCAGTACTTGAAGTCATACACTATATACTTTACTGATCGATTTGCATACCATATCGATCTCAAGGGTTGTATAATGTGTTTGATTTGTGGCACTTCTGCATAATTTTCTGATTAAGTTACTTATTTAACCTATTGACCTTTACTCTTAATTAAAGAGCCTATGTAAATGTTGAGCCGTAATCAACTTGCACACTACTGAGTGGAATTTACATCTTGTGGAATTTACTTACTCTTTAAGGCTTTACACTGACACTGTGTGGTATGCAATGGACATTTTCATCCTTTGCAGTTTAAATTTGTGAAGTATCCTAGGAATCTAACTTTGTTTGAAAGTTGTTGGAAGTAAAATTCCCACAGGCATTTGGTCCTTTAAAAAAAATAAAAAATAAAATTAACACAACGGAAATTCCTACTTTAAAAGCCTAAAAGAGAAAGAGCAAGTTAAATCTGTGCCTAGTTTTCTTACGCAACTGGTCACTTGTACTAATACCTGTTGAACATTCAAGAATTCAGTTTTGGATCAGATCTCTCTTGTGTACACCACGTATACCTATGCTCTACATAACAAGAAGTCCCTGCTCTACAGAGCTGACAGTACATTACATTCAGCATTGGTCACCACTCAAAATTTTAAAGTTACAGTAGAACTGATTATTTATCACTAACATGGAATCCTAATTTGAGCAAGTCAGTTGGTGAATAAAGAAAAAAAAAAACCAAACAAACTAAAAAACACACAAAACACAACAGTCATTGCATTGCACTATATTCTGTTTATTATTGTTGAGAAGTCCAATTTAGTTTTAATAATTTATGGCACTTGGTTGTTCTTAAGAAATGTACTACAGTATTTTACTGATTCACTGTAAAGCTAGAGGACATCTCAATAGTTCAGTTAACAAATGAACTGCAAGGTTTTGTGTGTTTGGAAAGTGTTATGTTGATAGCTTGGAAAGTCAGCAGTTTGACAGCAGACATGAACTAAGTATTTAGAAGCTGCAGTTATACCTTCCTTACAATCACATATCCCTCATCTCTCCCTGCATATACCCGAACAAAAGGATAAAGATTAGGTAAAAGATGACAAGAAGATAATGTTCAGTAATCATTCTGAGCTAGAGTATGACAATGCTATGCCCCTTGAGACAGTTCTTACTGCTCCACTATGAGCAACCAGAAAAAAAAGTCACAGGCTTGCTCAATTACCAACGGCCTTAAGATCAAGCTATGCCAGTGGTTAGATGCAAAGGATATAAGTCAAAAACTAACAGGCATAAACATAATGATATAAAACAAGCTGGTGAATTGAAGCTGAGTAGGTTGCACTCCATGCAGACTGAACAAAGCAAAAGACATTTCCAAACAATTGAAACTAAACCCCCAACCTTTCTGTACAACTGCTTGCTTTCTAATAGCACTCTACACTGAAGTTACCTGCGAGAAGGTCTGTTTTCACACCGATCTTCTTTTTTAATTTTTTTTTTAAAGCTCAAAAAGCCTTTCTTGACTGGGAATTTTACTTCACTCACCTTGTTTCCATATGGACAGCAGCAATCACAGGCATTTTTTTCAAACAGCCAATATTACTCTTATGCCATTTTTTAAGCTGCTGAAACACACAGACTGAAATCTTTCCTTGGTGAAGGATGCCACTGCATACTGTTGACCACAGGTGCCCCTGTTTTAAAATCCACAGAGTGAAGCAAACAAAATGGCAGAAGCAGGCTTGACTCAGACCAAAGGAATCAATTCTTCCCTGCAATACATGCAAATGAGTCCATCAGCATTTTGCAAACAGAGGAAGAATTTACCCCTAGATTAGACCCAGAACACCACCAAGGCTAGAACACATGAACTTGCAACACAGACAGGATATCTACTGGCCCTTATTATCACATGCAGATACAGAGTAGAAATTGGTGGAATTACTTGACTTTTCAGTATTTGTTCTCTTTTCCTCTCTCTTCCACCTTCAGCTTCACTTCCTACCTGTATGCCTCACTTTGTCCTCTTTAAAAAAAATAAGATTTTAGTCTCCTTAATTGCACGCTTTACCATTATTCCCTAAACTAGTTAGAATGCATTGTTTCTTGTTACATTGGCTCTGTGTAACTTGTTCAGTCCTAGTGCTGAATAATGCTGCTACTAAACTTTCTGCAGCAACTGCTTTTTCCTCCATGGCTTCACATATTTTCCAATATGTTCTGTCTGTTATGGGCAAGAGAGGAAGAGACAAAACTACCATTCTTCCACCTTTGCTAATTAGTTTAGAGACGTGACTGGGATGCACTGAAGAAAGAGTTCAGAATTAAAACTGAATTAAGATTATCTGAACGAGGCCAATAATCATCATGAGAGGGCTTTAAAGATCAGTTACTTCTGTGAGAAACCTGCAGACCAAATTGAGGTGCAAAAGTCATGCACCCTTGCTATTAGTAGGAACTGCTATGGTAGGAATGTGTTTCAGTGTAATCCAATGAGACTTATCAAAGGGAAATAGTGTCATTTGCTCACTAGGGCTAATTTTGATTACTTCTTCCCTAAGCTCTACTGGAACAAGTATCAAAATGAAAGCTCACATTCCTTCCATTGTCAGTAATGGAATAGCTGCTGGTGGCTTTTTGCTAGCCATGTATGTAGGCAATAAGAAGCCTCCAAGCCAGTTACCAGAGTACATAAAAAAACTCTACATTTAAAATATTCAGCTTGCTCAACAAAGAATGCACCTTGATTAGTAGAGTGTATTAAATTTCACCTACTTAACTTTGCAGCTTGATTAGTGAAGTATGCAGCTTAATCAGCACAGCATGCACCTCATGACAACATGCACCACCTAAAACTGAAACTAATGGTAGGACCCAACAGAATCCCCAGTATACGTCTCTAAGTAAAACATGTAGTGCAGGAGATTCAAAGCAGGCTCTTAGGTTTGTGAAAGAACAATTAAAATGTTCAGTTCCGGCAGCAACCTTGTGGCTTTGTAAGGTGCATGATTTAGGCTGTAAAGTTTCAACTGTCCAGTAGCTGAGGTAGTCAGGCAACAGACAGTTTCTTTCAGTGCAAAACCAAGCAGCGCCCTCATCAGTAATGCTGGTCACTGTGACCACAACATCCCTTTACTCATCATCCATGGGCAGTACATAACCAAATCCAACTTTCAGTATTTAATTTTAAGGGCACCTGAGACAGCATCATTGGCCATCCAAAACATGATTTCATTATCCCAGGGAAATTAGGGGGAATATTTGAAGATAACAAGCATATCAGCAGTTGAGGTAAATTATCATTACAATTTACATACCAGCAAGCTAAACATAAGAGTTAGAAAGGGTTTTAACTCTACACAATTAGGATCTCGAGGCATTTCAGATATGAACCAAGTTTGGATTTTAAATAAACCTAAAGCTGAAGATTGTTCAGACACAGTGTTTTGGCTTGGACTGCTTTGTTGCCCAGAAATAAAGACACTCTCTGACATAATCGGGAAGTAACTTCACTTTCAGTAGAATATAACTCCGTGTTCTGTCCCTAGACTATAAAGAAATGCAGTTATAGCTGTAGCTTTCTGTAGCTATCACTCTATATAGTATTTCCTTAATGATTTTTTTTCTTTTCCCCTCCACAGTCATCCTATATGCTGTGAACACATAGGATGAATTCACAGTGTTGTTATTTATGGTACAGATTCTAATACTGCTGCAGTTAATGGAAACATTGTGTGTTGTCTACAGGAGAGTTTTGCAGAATACGTGGCATTTACCAGAGCATAAATCTTACCAACAGAGGTACCTGTACTCATATAATTCTTAACCCACACCCTTCCTTTTGGATACTACACATTCATTAAGGAAAAGAAAAATAGGTACGTGTCTCAAACTCCCAGATACTCAGCTGTTTCTCAGCAGGACTGGATGCCATTCCCATCTCAACAAACCTAGGGCTATTAATAATCAAGGTTTTGGCCTGGCAACTTCTGCAACACTTAGAAAAAATACAGTATCAAAGTACAACCATTGTCAGACAAATAAAGTGCAGAGATTACCACTTGCATGCCCTCTGTAAAAAAAAAACCCAAACCCACCCAATAAAAAAACCCAAAATCTAATCTTTTTTATTCCTCAGAAAGGTTTGCATTACGAAGAAAAACAAGTAAATACCAAACAGCATTGAACTTTGATTGTTGAGGTTTCATCTTACAGCTCCTACATAGCAAATATAAACACACACACAAAAAATATCAATATTTCAGTTAAGAAATTAACCCTCAGGTAAGACTGAACAAAAGCTGCACCGTTCACCCATCTTAAACCACGTACCTAAAAGCCCAGCATAGTGATAGAAGCATGCTAGCATCAGTTCAGACCCACTTCTGAGAGGTGATGCCAGTAGAAACAAGGAGGATGCAAGGCTTCACAGGTTGGGAATCAGGACTTCAGCAGCCAACCTGAAAATCCAAAGGTTAATTTTCAGACTGCATCCTTTCTATCACAGCTTGCTAGACTGGGGTTCTCATTCTATCATGTTTCTGGAAGTAGTTCAAAGCTGTATTTAGAAGTCCTGTGTTGGTCCATTCATCAGGTCCTCTTCTGCTATAAACCTCTGTAGAAAAAAAGCTTCAATATCCTTACACCATTTTACTCTAACCATTCAGTCCCCTGTGCCAACTGGGTAGTACTGTCCCTGTTGCTCATTGCTGTACATATATGCAAATATTTCTGCCACATCTTTCAGAAAAAGTAGTAGAAACTTTTATATTTCCAAAGTGCTATTTTAAAACATCTTAGTTTGAAAAAGAGTAATGTCATATTTTTAGCATCTGTATTTTAATTAGAAGTATTTTCTTATTGAACACTCTAATTGGAGTAGCAAATTAAAATAAACAGTGTTCGCTTTATAAAGCATTCCACTGATCACTTCCTGGTACAGTAAAGGCTAAGATGTTCAGTTCTCATTCTATGAATTTAAGCAGGAGAACTTGCAATAAAACTTGAAGTGTATTTAACATTAGATTGAGTGGATTAGGAAAACACATTAGATAAATATTATAGGTCTTAGTGAATTCAAAACACCACTGTCTACAGCATTCCCAATTCAGAAGACTCAAAAGTAAGTCTAAAAACGTTAGTACTCCAACAAAGCAAAGTAGTCCACAGGACAGACATCCCGAATGTGAATATAGATGTGAAGGAGTTTTAACCTGTATTTTTACTCATATCCGTTTTACACCATGCTGTATTCATATATCCTTCTTCCAAATATACAGTAATACGACTCTGGGAAGAGTTCCGCTGTTCTAATTTGGCGGCCAGAGGGTTCTGCATAAATTTTTGGTCATTCTGAATGTTAAGGAAAACATTACCATAAAAAGATCAATGTAATAGCATTATTTGAAGTACACTACTTCCCCTATTTGAAACATCGCCAATTATTCCCTATCCATTCCTGAAACCACAGACATTAAAACAGCATGCATCTTATTAACATCAGTTGAAGGAAAGCATAAATATAACCCATCAATCACCTCTCTCAATTGTGTACCATAGCTGCAGAACTTTTGTACTGGATTTTACATAGACAACAGAAAAATAATTTGAAAGTTAATTTTGGAAGAAAAATGCAAGTTTAGTGTACATTCTGAATATAAAATTTATCCTGGTTATGTTGTTGGCAATATCCTTTTCCTTTAAAATGGTGTCCAAGACGAAGCCTTTGAAAACGTAGCAATTTTCAGCAAGTTGCTAGTCAACATTGCTATTTACACGTCCCCTGGAAATCTGCTGTTTCTCTAGGCAAGCTGAAGATGGCATTTCCATCCATTAGCCCAGGACTAGTCAAGAGTTAGAGGTTATTCTAAGCTCTCCTTTTCTGAAAATAGTCCCAAGTTGTATTTAGAAGTCCTATCAGCTATGAAAAGTAAGACCAAAGGCAACACTAAGATTCAGCTCAGTTCTGAGACAGAACTAGACCAAGAAACATGTACAAGTATTTCCTGTTTTTGGTTCAACCTAGTCTCTCCCTCATTTAAAAAAAAAAAATCCAATCCAATAGTCATTATTGCAGCTGGTATAATTTACCAAATCTTTCTACACAGCAGTAACACAGGACTCATGAGCAGGGGCAAGAAGACAGGTACCTAACATTACTGAACAATATCTAGTCATGGTTATTGTCTGGGATACAGCAGAACAGGGGAGAGAAGGGAGTTGCGAAAATCAGAAGCATGGACTGATGACAACAGAAGATTGGTTAGGAGCTGTGTAGATTCAAGATATTTCAGATGTTTCCTCTCCCACAGGTACTTCCCCTCCTATTCAAAGAAATAGCTGCAGTACCACAGAATCCACCATGTGGTGTCTGTTAGCAAATGTTGACTTTTTCATGGCGACTGGTGTAGGTACATCTAGATTGTGTATTTAAACATCACAGTTTTGTTTTCATTTCTTGCAAGAAGCATTTGACTGAGGTTAATGTTTTATATCAACAGAGTAAAAATAGCTAATTCTGGGCCCAAAGGTCATACACATCAGCACAACTTGAGTTCTGAAGTGCTTTTAACCTTGATTTTTCCTTGTAAGCCAGGTCCTTTAAAATATACAACACATTTAACCCAGTCTCACAAGCATGGCGGCGGGGGAGGGGACAGGGACATGGACGGGACAAAAACCAAACCATTTTCACTGTCTTTGGAAGACCATAATCATTTGACAATCAGAGGGGTCTGACTGTATTTGAGACAGTACTTGCCAGGAAATACGTAAGACATACAGTTCACTTTACAGAAAGGAATACAGATCAGAAATATCAGCACACAGAAAAAAAGACATCTTCCCCATCTGATTCATTAGATTTTTGGCACCCCAATTAAGTTCTGACAAGCTAGTATTCCAGGCACAGTAAAATATTGTTGTTCCACTAGGCTTGCTCCAATGTTTAGTCATAAGATCCATACGATAATAACAGAACAGTGGCCTATCTTGACCAACAGTACATTAGTTATTATCTGCAGCACAAACACCTACCACTTTATACTAACATTTTGGCAGTTAATCTAAACATAGCACTTAAAGCTACATCATAATTTTAAGATCTAACTGGGTCATTTTCCTTCCAGCTGGCACCAGTAAAAAGTATTTTATAACAAAAAAGTAAATGAAACTTTTTTTATGAGGGTTTTTTTTTTTGTTCTTTAATGGCAGGAGCACAAGTATGATTTCAAGCACACACGACACATTTTTCAAGGCCTGTTCGCGGTGATGCTAGCTGGGTGAATTACAATAAGATTTATTGTGCAGTGGTGTATGTCTAATTTTCCATCTACTGCTGGGAGCTTCAGTTGGCGGGAACTAACAGAGACGCCCATTATGTACAGCCTGGTTCAAACTGTGGTTTTGGTGCAAACTCTCAGGGACAGGAACTTACTGCACATGCTGGCAAGAGGACAGGGAGAAAGTTGATGAAAAGAACAAAAAAGGACTTTTTAATTTGTTTCTTAAGTATCTGGTATCCCATCCCTTCTCCAAATTGTTTTGTGGCAAGGGGAGAAGGGGGAGAAGGGAGAAGTCACAACAGATTTTGCT
Organism: Aptenodytes patagonicus; assembly: GCF_965638725.1. Lineage (NCBI taxonomy): Eukaryota > Metazoa > Chordata > Aves > Sphenisciformes > Spheniscidae > Aptenodytes > Aptenodytes patagonicus. The sequence continues at coordinate 15,216,971 of NC_134955.1, forward strand.
GTAAAAATTGTCATATTCAATGGATATAAAACAAGGCAGCTAATGACTTCTTGTTATTGTAGCAAGGTCCCCTGCTGACAGGATTCAAAATGAACAGGAGCTCACCGGAACAGAGTTCTCAATACTTTACTCCCGCTGTCCTTTTTTTTTTTTCCCTCTCTAAGTAGTGGAAACACAAGTCACTTTTAAACAACCATCTACAGACTTCTTTCCCTTACCTTCCTCTACCTTATTCCGGTTTTCTCAAATGTTCCATGTACGCTCCCAGCTAGTTGACTTGACATAGTCCATGCAAAGTGAAGGTGGAGAGAGGAAATAACAGAAGGAATGGATGAGGAGAGGGGAAAACCAGAACAGACACAACAAGGAAAAGCAAAGTCCTGGAGGGGCAAGAGAGGAGAAGCAAGACTGTGGAGCTCAGGATTGCCAGCAAGAGATACATGCAGGATATGAGAGGTTAGCAGGGATGGAGAGAGAGATTGAGGAAAGGAAAAGGTTAGAAAGAAAAATTTTAAAATGGGAGTGGAAAAAACAGTATGAGTAACATAGTGGAGTATGAATAATATAGTGGGAGGGTTCAATAACAGAGTAAATGACTTATTCAGAGCAGAACTGGGATCTGTCTTGCTGAGCCACAAAGCACAACAACGTCATTTTAATACGCTGAGCACCTCATCTCAGAGATGTAGCTGGAGAGAAGCTCCACAACCACGTCCCTGCTTCCTTGGGAACAGCTTGTCAGGGAAAGAGCAAACTGTACGACACACCGTGCTTCTTCTATGCCAAAGCAATGGAGGAAAAAAAAAGATGATTTGCGTAGTCTGCTCCACAACTGGCACTCAGAAAAGGCATTTTGCTTTAACAATGCAAATCAAGCAAAAAGTGAAAAATAGAACATCAGGTTCATGGACTGTTGTGTTTCTCATTGGTTTGCAAACATTCATATATCCAAACACAGTATTATGCTTTAAGTTTACAGTACAGAGAGATGACCTAGGAATAATATCTTTTTCTATCTTTTGGTCTATATTAGGTACCATTTACTAGCCTCACAAAATCTGCTTCAACTATCAAATTTGATATCATCTTTTCGATTCTTTCAGGGGTGCTAGTTCACTATGACCTACAGTGTAGTTCCGTAGCCACACACGGGATGGCACTGTTAAAATTAGTCCTCACACACCAAATCTCTCCTACACTCTGATTCTTTGTAGGCAGCAGATTCAAGGCAAAGGCACGTTTTTATTCCCCAGAATTGTATTTATCCACCACACACTGACATCACTTATTTTTATGCCTGGTTACTCAGTTATATTTTTACTTTGTATCAAGCATGGAAAACCAGTGCCCGTAAATGTATTAATGCTATGTTATGATTTTTGGAAGGTTTGGCAGCAGAGAGAGGCAAGCGATTGGGTGCGGTATTACAATGTGCAATGTGGTATTTCATTCTCTCTAGAGATCTGTAATTTTATGCATGTTGAAAAAAATGTTAAGGAAACTTAATGTACAGGACATAAGGAAACAATTTTCTTCCTTAAGGAAAAAAAAAAAAACAACAAAAAAACACCTTTGGGCTGTAAGCATTAAAAACATAAGTCCAAATGGAACCATTCAGCAAACCAGAGTGGGGAATAGAGAGGGTAGGCAGCGTTAAGAAATAACCATTAATTTTGGTCTGCCTCCTCTTTGCAGCCACATCTCTCTTAATCATCACTCAATTCATTAGCGCTCTATAATTGTATGTCAGTGTGACCATAAATTCTATATATGGGCAACAGCAGACAGCGACTCCCTTGTACTACATTGACTGACTCAGAATAGAGGACATCACAAAAGTGTTTTGTTGTTGTTAGATAAATGCATAGACAGAACAAGGTCCAAAAAGACAGACAAAGTACAGTTAGAGTCCACCTAAAGCTAAGTCTCAAAAAGGCAAGCTTTCTTCAGATTTCTGCTGTTACACCCTTGCCAAAAATCCCCTTCTGATCTCTAACCAAGCAATCAGCTCAGCCATATGCAGGGTAGCAAGAGTGACCCTATACTGTCATGCAGAAAACAACATGGTATTGTACAGGGCGGCACTGTTCTATGTCCTGACATAGAAGCATGGCTCCAGAAATAGCGTATACCTGTAGGTGATATTTAAAAAGAAAACTCACACATATGCTTTCAAGGATCTTTAGTACAACATACACATTGTGTGGACTGTAGTCTGGAACAGCATATTATATAATATTATATAATACAGTGCCAGACAAGCTTCTCAGCACTTAGATTCAAAAACAAGTACTAGACATAGCACATCTTTGATGCCAGTGCCTTTTTCGGCCAGCAGGAAGGGGTACAGAACTCAGTGTTGTAGAAAATGGTTACTAACATCTGTCCATTGACAGCAGGGGGCTGGAACCGCATATTCTTTAGGTATATCTTTATCCAGTCTTGTATAAGAGCTAATGGTTACTGCAGCCCTCTCCTCCACTTATTTCTCAACTTGAGAAACCTTCACATTATACCTGAGAAACAGACTAATCACATACTGCTGTAGTTGCCACTAGCATAAAATAGCACCACCACATCAATAATATGTCCTTCCAGAAAACTGGATAAGCTCTCTGTTGCCTTCTAGACAGGAAGAAGTTCCACAGCCAGAAAAATTCCATTGAGAAGAACTCAGAGATCTTTAAGAGATTCCAATTTGGGACAAGACATGGTAGGGAGGGCATAATTATCTCAAGCATCCAATGGATTCACAGCACACAAACCAAAACGGGCAAGCTGAGGCAACCTCAAAGGTTCCCAGCATTGTTTTCTATAGACTGTCACCCACATCCTTGAATCTTTCACTACCCTATTTTTTTTAATGGATGGTTCAACACAAGGAGCTAAGAAAACTGCCCTCCCATGACACTGCCACAAGGAAATCTGGCTATGTTTATGTCTCTCTCGACTTTACATATCTTGCCCCACGAAGTCTTACCATAACCCACCCAGACCAAAAGAGATGGAAAAGAAATTGGTGGAGGATGCTGTGCGCTAGCAAACTAACTTCACAAAACATCCAGTTGGTTAGGATCAGCATTTCAGGGCAATAGTTCCCCTTCAGGAATTCTACTGAATTCTGCTTCAGGTCTCACAGGGATTTTAGCATGGCTGGAATTAGTAGTCTGGGCCTTAGTTTCTAGTTACGAAAAAGAGATCCATCAGTATCTGCTGGAAGCTGGACAAAAATAAGAGTGCAAACCACAAGTTTTCTTGAAAGTATTCACAACTCACATGAACAAAACAAAGTCTTGTTCCAACTAGTATTACATGCATAATTTTTAAGCTCATAAACCAAAAGAAAGGAAATTGTCAAAGGCCATTAGTCACCAAACTCCATCTGCCATTGGCCTTTTTGCTGGAAAATCTCTGCATAATACCAAAGACAAATTTCCTCTGTGTTTGATTATGAGTTGTGTTGAACTTCACCACCACAACACATACTGGTAGAAGTACTATAGCCTTCACATTTAAAATCAGAGGAGCATTTCTTTGGATAAGCTCAATTCCAAATTACTTTTAAATGCTTCAAGACTTTGAAGATACCCTACTTTCACATGTATTTCTAATAAGAGTAATAAACGAAACAGATGTCATTATGCTCTATTGTGAAGAAAGCAGAATAAAACAACCCAATAAACCAATTTACTGAGGAAAAGAACTCTAATAACCAGATGGACAGACTATTAAGAGCACCAGCTTACACTACCTCTTTCTTTATATAGACATATCTAGCAAACTGGGCAAACTCAGGACAGAGAGCTCACCTAGGATGCCACAGGTTTCGGAAACAGCAGTGCAAGGTTTTGCGAGTGCTTGTAGTAAAGCCTTCTAGCTTTGCAGATGTACACCCTCATTCCACAAGAGCAAAAAGCAGAGTTCTCCCTCTACCTCTTTTGTAGAGAACAGGTGTAGTACTTTCTTAACGTGTTTGTGTGCATGAGACCCTGACGTGGATTAGTGGAGTCTTCCAAGGAGGGGGGGTTCTTCACTAAACAGAGATTTGAGACACCCGTGGCAACATTTCAGTTCCCCAGTTGTCTTCTTCCTCACTCACATTCACCTGGGCAGCACAGCACACAGACAGATTGAGGCAGTTTTCTCCTTCCTGAAAAACTCTCTGTCAATGTAATAGGGCAAGAACAGCTTGAGCTCACTTGTACTTTAACATACTAGGTCCATAGTGCCATCCCAATACCAAGAAGCAAACCCCAGTAACAGCAAGATAAAGTCAAGGACTGTGCTGCTTGCAAACAATGCTGATGCAAGCCTTGCCATTCTTCATTGTTTGAGAACTATGCAGGTACTTGGGCCCTGCTTTACACACATCCTGCCTTGGATTTTCTATGGCAGCTGGCTTTGGTGAAGTCAAGGTACAAGACACTCCCAAGCCACTGGTGGTGCAGCTAGCTTGTTCACTTGTCATTCCAGAACTTTCCAGTCAGATTTTTCATATTGAAAATGTAGGACTGGAAGAGAGACAAGAATAATTTAAACCCCCCCAAAGAATTCCCACCTTTGCTGTAATGTGAGGAGGAGTCTTGCTAAACCAAAGTTTAATGGGGTGGGAAGGCAGAGGCAGCAATAGTTCTCATTCTAATACATGTCTAGCAGTCACATTATCCACTGATGAGCTGGCATGTTTATCTTTAAAGAAACTATAAAAGGAATCACAGACAAAAATGACATTTTATGAAAAAGAAGAAAGTGAGAATGAGTTCCATTTCTGGTATTCTGTCACATTTCACTGTAGTGTGCAGCATCAACTCATTATTGATAGACTAATTATTTACCAGAATTTTTTGCTTTTGCAATATAGAAATGTCATGGTTTAACCCCAGCCAGCAACTAAGCACCTCACAGCCGCTTGCACAGTCCTCCCCAGAGGGATGGGGGAGAGAATCAGAAGGGCAAAAGTGAGAAAACTCGTGGGTTGAGATAAAGACAGTTTAATAGGTAAGGCAAAAGCCACGCACGCAAGCAAAGCAAAACAAGGAATTCATTCACTACTTCCCATCGGCAGGCAGGTGTTCAGCCATCTTCAGGAAAGCAGGGCTCCATCACGTGTAACAGTTACTTGGGAAGACAAATGCCATCGCTCCAAATGTCTCCCCCTTCCTTCTTCTTCCCCCAGCTTTATATGCTGAGCATGACATCATATGGTGTGGAATATCCCTTTGGTCAGTTGGTGTCAGCTGTCCCAGCTGTGTCCCCTCCCAACTTCTTGTGCACCCCCAGCCTACTCGCTGGGGTGGTGTGAGGAGCAGAAAAGGCCTTGACTCTGTGTCAGCACTGCTCAGCAGTAACGAAAACATCCCTGTGTTATCAACACTGTTTCCAGCAGAAATCCAAAACACAGCCCCATACTAGCTACTAGGAAGAAAATTAACTCTATCCCAGCCAAAACCAGCAGAAGAAAGTATCAGGCTTATGGTGACTCTCTGAAGTCATCAAGCAGCCCTAGACTTCAGTATGCAGCAGTTTTGTGCTCTGTGAAAGGAAGCAGAAACATTGCAAGCTAAGGAAAGCCACTCCCAAAAGTTGTGAACTGAAAGTGTTTATTGTTCATTTTCCAAAAAGATCAGGCATCTTAAGGCTAGGATTTTCAAAGGGGCCTAACAAATTAGGTACTTCTAAACCTACTGCATTTCAGTGGAATTCAAATACCTCTATTTCTAAGTCTGCCCTGAAAGAGATTTAAGGTGGGCTTTTTCCTTTTAATTTACCATCCTCAAGCTTGGTGCCTTATTTTCAGTGGGCACTGTGAGACATAACACAGACCCCCCCAGTCAAAGTCTTCTGGGGCACCAGGAATTTACCACTGTGGTGGCTGTTGTAGGACTAGAATTTCTCCTAGCAATTTTTCAATTTTGTTTTTCAGTCATTCATACTGTAAATTATTGTCTTCTTTCTTGCATTGGGAGGAAAAAAAGCAACCATAAGAAGAATGCATCATTCAGAAATACAAGCAGATGAAATTCCTGATTAACATGAGGTAAAAATCCCAACATCCATTAGCCTAACAAGAACCCCATTTGCAGTTTAAAAAAAACAAACAAACAAAAGTGTGAGAAATTATGCATCTGTTCTCACCAACAGCAGTAAAACCTAGGAACAGGCTTGCACCCAGATAGCTACATTTTGGGTGCCAATATTATATTAATTACATTAAAAATGGAAAAGCAGAAACCCTTCTGCCTTCTTCATTTAGCTCATAACCACTTTTTTCCTATTTTTTCTAGAAAGTAAGTGTTTTTCCATTTAAAAGGTGAGAGCCACTCCGTAGTTACAAGTGGTACTTTTTGACTTTCTTAATACAACCCTGTGGCTACAATTAACAAAACGGATAAATAGCAGAACAAATTAAGGTCTGATCCTGTTTTACTTATAGGTGCAATCCTTGCAATAAATTGCAGGTTAAGCTGTCGGAGGTAAATGAGGAGAGATGGAAAGCATGATCTATGATGCCTGAATTTTAAGTGTTCAGACATTAAAAGCAAGAGTGTGAGAGAAGATAAGCAAATATCAAGACAGAAAATTTCAAAATTTTAAGATGCTTTAATGATTACTATAAGATTACAAATATAGCTGAAATGCATGTTTTGCACAAAGCTTTAAGAAAATGTTGCAAATTTTGTGTTTCTCTATATAAGCTATTCAATGCTTACTTTTATCCCTCACATGGGAATAACATTTTCAAAAGAGAAAAAGAACAGGATTTTTCTTCTCATTATTTCAGAGTGCTTTAGGTTCATTTCAGAACTTCATTGTCTTTGAAGTTTGGGGAATAAGGGAATGCAGACTGTTTCCATGCATGGTCTTACTGTTGTGGAAATCCACTATTTCATGCCCTTAAAAATGAATAAATAACTGAACCAATTTGAAGTCCTTCACAACCTGCAATTCTTACAGGCATCTTAAGACTCCGTACTGTCTGATCTATTTCATTTGCAATTCAGTCACAAACTCCTTGCAGTATAACAATCAAAACATTGTAAAAGAAGTGTGTACAGTCTGTAAGAACGATCAGTGGTTTTTTAGGGAGGGATTAAATCAACGAATCATTGTCTGAGTCATATAACATCTAATATGAATCCTAAGATTGTATACGGAAAAATACTGTGCATTTACTGCCAAGCACTGAACCAACTGTCCGCTTCCTGTGACACGAGTGGGAGCAGGACATGCTCAGAACTTCAAAGCAGCAACTCGTTATCTGAAAAAAAGAGTAACCAGGTAATTTAAAATCATTCACTGCCCTTTATACCATGAGGTGTTGACCAAATAATGTATTTTTGTAACTCCACTCTTGCTCTCATCACACAAATAATCAAAAGACAGTGCTAGTGAGCTCTTCTACATTCTTCATAACAGCCTTAGGACTTTCCAAACACCCTGTTTGGTAGGGTACCTACCAAGATTGCTCAGTTACACTAGATCTCTCCTTTCCTTTTGTTTTTTCCGTTAAACTTCAGAGAACACTGTGAAGAAAACATAAGAATATGCTCCAACCTCTGCTTTTTTGCTTCTTCTACTGTGAGAAAGGCAGAAGGAACAGTACAAATTATCAGCCCTCACATTCTCAGGTAACTCTGACCTCTCTTTACTTAGGCTACATTTGTCCCATGAGATCAGAAATTCATGCCAGCTGGGGGCACTTAGCCCATTTGTCCCTTTGTATCAGCTCACAGTCTAAGAATCACTTGTGTGGTGGAGCCTTAAGGGCAGGACCCACTGCTATTCTGCTCAAACTGCATCATCAAGAAGAGTACAGGGATCTCGTTAGGTCGTGCAGAGAAGAAATGAGAAAGGCAAAAGCCCAGCTAGAACGCAATCTGGCCGCTGTCGTTAAAGACAACAAAAAAAGTTTTTACAAATATATTAATGATAAGAAGAGAGCCAAGGAGAATCTCCATCCTTTATTGGATGCAAGGGGGAACATTGTCACTGAGGATGAGGAAAAGGCTGAGGTACTCAATGCCTTCTTTGCCTCAGTCTTTAACAGGCAGACCAGTTATGCTCAGGGTACTCGGCCCCCCGAGCTGGAAGACGGGGACAGCGAGCAGGATGAACCCCCCGTAATCCAAGAGGAAGCAGTCAATGACCTGCTACGCCACCTGGACGCTCACAAGTCTATGGGGCCGGATGGGATCCACCCAAGAGTGCTGAGGGAGCTGGCGGAGGTGCTCGCCAAGCCACTCTCCATCATTTATCAGCAGTCCTGGTTAACGGGGGAGGTCCCGGATGACTGGAGGATTGCCAATGTGACGCCCATCCACAAGAAGGGCCGGAAGGAGGATCCGGGGAACTACAGGCCTGTCAGCCTGACCTCGGTGCCGGGGAAGATTATGGAGCGGTTCCTCTTGAGGGCGCTCACAAGGCATGAGCAGGACAACCAGGGGATCAGGCCTAGCCAGCACGGATTCATGAAAGGCGGGTCCTGCTTGACCAACCTGATCTCCTTCTATGACCAGGTGACCCGCCTAGTGGATGAGGGAAAGGCTGTGGATGTGGTCTACCTGGACTTCAGCAAGGCCTTTGACACCGTCTCCCACAGCATTCTCCTAGAGAAGCTGGCGGCTCACAGCTTAGACAGGTGTACTCTGCGCTGGGTCAAAAACTGGCTGGACGGCCGGGCCCAGAGAGTTGTGGTGAATGGAGTTACATCCAGTTGGCGGCCAGTCACGAGCGGTGTTCCCCAGGGCTCAGTACTGGGGCCGGTCTTGTTCAATATCTTTATCCATGATCTGGATGAGGGGATTGAGTGCACCCTCAGTAAGTTTGCAGACGACACCAAGTTGGGTGGGAGTGTTGATCTGCTCAAGGGTAGGAAGGCTCTGCAGAGGGACCTGGACAGGCTGGATCAATGGGCCCAGGCCAACTGTATGAGGTTCAACAAGGCCAAGTGCCGGGTCCTGCACTTCGGCCACAACAACCCCATGCAGCGCTACAGGCTTGGGGAAGAGTGGCTGGAAAGCTGCCCAGCAGAGAAGGACCTGGGGGTTCTGGTTGACAGCCGGCTGAACATGAGCCGGCAGTGTGCCCAGGCGGCCAAGAAGGCCAATGGCATCCTGGCCTGTATCAGAAATAGTGTGGCCAGCAGGAGTAGGGAAGTGATCGTGCCCCTGTACTCGGCACTGGTGAGGCCGCACCTCGAATACTGTGTTCAGTTTTGGGCCCCTCACTACAAGAAGGACGTCGAGGTGCTGGAGCGTGTCCACAGAAGGGCAACGAGGCTGGTGAGGGGTCTGGAGAACAAGTCTTATGAGGAGCGGCTGAGGGAACTGGGGTTGTTTAGCCTGGAGAAAAGGAGGCTGAGGGGAGACCTCATCGCTCTCTACAACTACCTGAAAGGAGGTTGTAGCGAGGTGGGGGTCGGTCTCTTCTTCGAAGTAACAAGTGATAGGACGAGAGGAAATGGCCTCAAGTTGCACCAGGGGAGGTTTAGATTGGACACGAGGAAAAACTTCTTTACTGAAAGAGTGGTTAAACATTGGAAGAGGCTGCCCAGGGAAGTGGTTGAGTCCCCATCCCTGGAGGTATTTAAAAGACGTGTAGATGAGGCACTTAGGGACATGGTTTAGTGGGCATGGTGGTGTTGGGTTGACGGTTGGACTCGATGATCTTAGAGGTCTTTTCCAACCTCAATGATTCTATGATTCTATGATCAACAGTCTCTGGGTCCTACTGAAGGTGGGCAGATACATTTAAGACAAATTCCTCAGCAGCAAAAGCTGTAGTAGGAAAAATGGAGGCTGGGTCAAAATTTAAAGTTTTAAGCTGAGGCATCAATTTTCTTCTGACTGTTCATACCTTGTGACTACTGAATTACACAAGGAAGAAAAACTAAGCTTTCCTATACCCATTCTGAGGTCTTTCTGAAGGCGCTTCTGCTTCCAGCAGCACCGTGAGAGTGACAACGCTTGGTCCATGCTCCTTGCACCCGTTCCCAGTGACACAAATCGTCCCCAACCTCTCCCAGGAGGCTGCCCACAGCTCCAACCACCCAGTGCCAGCACCCACAGCGGATGGAACGGAGTAAATGCTTTAACTACTACCTGCTTTCCCTCAAAGTAAGACCAGTGCTCAACCCGTTTGAGAAGGACTGGAGATGCTGGGAGGGTGCCAGAAGTGGGGAGGGGTCAGAGGGGTGTATTTGCTGCCTTTCCCCCTCCCCCCCCCCCCCGCCGCTTCCCCTCGCAGTCGCTGCCCTGCAGAAGGGCAGGGTACAGCAGGGACGCCCAGAGAGCGCAGAGGGAAGAGCCGCGGGCGTGGAGCCCCTGCGGGAGCTGGAGGTCCGGAGGAGCGGCAGCCTTTACCCGCAGGAGCGGTGGCGGGGGACGCCGGCAGCCGCTGCCCTCAGCCCCGACTGTGCGCGCGGGGCCGTCGGTCGGCCGTTACTAACGGTTCGCCGCCCGGGGCGCGCGCTGAGCCGTTGGACGGCCGTTACCAACGGCACCCCGCGGAGGCGGCCGAGGGTGCGCGCGCCTCAACTCTGCCGGGAACCGGGTGAGGAAGGAGGCGAGTGGCGCCTGTGAGCGTTGCTTTGGCAGTGAAGGAGACGGGTAGCCAATGCGTAGGCTGCGAGGCGGCCGCTGCTCAGTGAGGCCCGGGCAGGTACTCTCCGCGCCGTCCTTCGATGCACTCCAAAAAGCTCCGGGGCGGCGGTGGCGCGTGTTTAGCTGTGACAGCCCAGCAATACCATGATTATGAATTTGTGAAACGCTGGAGGGCATCTCAGAAAGAAATGTTCTACCATATGTTGGACTAAGAAATGGGTAGTAATGACCAATGGACGTTACTTTACAAGCTGGCTGAACTTTGCCGTCTTGCTGCCCACTGTAACAGTCTTCCCACTGACAGCAGGAGGGCCTGGAAGGATCTGGTGATTTCTAATAATGATATTAGTCTGCTCATAATTTTGTCATTTTAGAGGTCCACCTTAAATAACTGATAAATTGCAAATACAGACAATGATCACTAAACAATTTAATATATGATAAAAGTCATTAATCTTTTATAAACCATCACACATGCATACATGTACGTGTGGGAGAAGTGAAGCGATGCTATTCTTAGTACAGATTACTGCAGCTCAGTGAAATAGCACAATGTGAATATTCATACTTGCTCGTTTTCCTTCAAATAAGCCTTTTTTTCCTTAAAATAGCCTAAAGCTGCTAGGATATCTAGTGCTTTCCCCATGTAGTTGGAGTCATATAAAATCAAAGCAGTGTTAGGGGGATTTTGCAGGCTCTCCACAGGAGAATCTATACAGATATGATCATATACAGCAACTGGCCCCCCACTTTTTCTTTTAACCTATATTGTAGTTGTCAAAACTAGAAGAGCTTGCTAGTCTCTACAGTCACACTCCTCAAAATAGGTAGTTTGTACCTAAAGGTTTTTCCAAAAGCCCTTTTTCCTGCATGATCTCTCAACATGTGGCAAAAGACTTGCATTTCTTTTTGTGTGGGTGGCGGGGTTTTGGGGGATTTCTTTTGCCCTCTCCAGCACTTACCCTTTGGTTTTCCAGCAGCTGCAGCTATTCTAGTGGAATTAACTAAGTCTTGCATCAAGTGTGGATTTCCTGATGTTTGAATAGAAGATACTTCATTGTGATTGAGTAGTTTGATCATTAAAATCAATAATCCCCAGATTTTCTGAATTAAGTCTGTTAAATTTTAACCAGATCCTGCAAAAAATGGTAGAAGTTTAGCATCCTAAATATTTGAGATCATATGATGGACTCGGCAATTCAGTTGTACATAGAGTGACTGTTTTGGTTCTCTGATTTTCTTCCATTAAAAAGAATAAATAGGACTGCTGCAAAACTCCTTATCAAGGCCCCTCATTGAAAGATCAGGCTGCAAACTTAATTGCTAATTGGCCCCCAATCACTTCATCAACCAAAATACCACACCGTGTTCCTGACTAGGAAAGGGCTGTACCCATTAGCAGCCCAACACAATGACTGTAGATGCTGAGGAATATGAGAACGAGCTGCAGATGTTGGCCAGGCTCAGATGCTCTCCTTAGCTACTATCTCCTATTGCCACCGTTGAACATAAAACTACTGGGCCAGGTGGACTAGTAATCTAGTCTGGTAGGACAGTTACTATGGTTTCAATTTTATAGGTTATTTGTGACTAATGAGTTGTGAACATAGAGTAGCTATAAAGATATCATAAGTCATCACAGGGTCTTGGCGGCAGAGACACCTTTCCACTTGCTGATTGTAGTGTCTTGCAGGCTAGGGTCCCGCTGCATGGCTGTGGATCATAGCACAATATTTATATTTCCTGATTTCCAAATATAACCCTGTGTGGCCTGACTTAAAAAGGAACCTAGTCATGTGTCTGAAATGTGATGTACCTCATTCATAAAATTAAAGCTGGATGTTGTGGAAGTAATGTAAGAGTCAGGGGGTTTTGTACTTCACGTTTACAGGTTTTGAGCTTACATCCCATTTTTGAAACCTAATTTAAAATGATTAGTTGGTTTCTTCACACGTCCTACTAGTAGCTAATTAACCAGAAGAGTGGCAAAAAAATACCCAAATAATCAATATGCATTTCTTTTGTAATTTGATTGTTTGAGGAGAATTATTTAAAGCTCTAATAATTACCTTTTTTCTTACTGAGTGATCCTTTGCTGATGAGCTACAACAGCAACCAGACCTCTAAGTAGGTTTTAATACAAGTATAGAAGCTTTTAAAGTCTGTGGTGTCAAAGTAAATTAAAGTGTCCCTAAGTAGTTCTTAATACAATTGACCACAGTGATTTCTACAGGGCAATTATGTTTTACTGTGTCAATCATCAAGGCATTAATATAAAGCAGAACAGCTCTGAAGAAATTTGTTATGGACTGTCATGTCAAGAACCCAAATGCTAACCTGCAATGGTCTTGATATTATTAGAACTACTAAGGGTCAGATTCCAATTAATTCACAGATTTAACAGTCCTCCACTGTAGTAGGTCTTGATACAATTAAGCAATAATAGATGACAGGAAGGATACTTCCTGGCAGTTAATGACCAATGGCAGTATTTGAAGGCCCTTAACCCAGCTGGTCATTAACTGCTCGGAGACACAACCTGGAGCTCATATTTTCTATTGTAAACCATATATTAAAGAAATAAATCAGCTACTGTTTTTCTCCTCTTCCTCCCCAACCCCCTTCCATGCCGTGCGAGCTGCTGCAGTTGGGCTACTGTGATAGCAATTAATTGCCACAGGAAAATCCCAGTGCAAGTAACCAGTGGGGAGACAGACCATCATGCCGAACCCTGTAATCCTGAAAACCCCTAACTGCAGTGAGTCCTAACGGCTCCCAAGAAACCTGCCACTGCAGCTGGTGAGCAGTTTGTGTTGAGGCTGCATTTCAGTTCTCGGCCAGAAGGAGAAATGCGTCCGAGGGAAGGAGAATGGACTCGAGCAGCAGGAGCGCCTCAGTTCGCATCTTGGTTGTGCTCTGTCACTCGTTTGGTGCCAAGAAGTGGCTTGGCTTCCAGTGCAGTAGATCTTTCCTGTGATGACTGGAATAACAACAGTAACTTAGGAGGCCAAGAGGCTGGCTTATTACTAATCCAGCCCTGTGCTATCTTTCCCTTGCAGTGACCTGATGCATTCACTGTATTATCAGTAAAATTTCTGAAGGCTAAGATGGCCATTTAGAGTGACAACAATGCTAGCGCAGGGAAGCCAGCACAATCAAGTTGGTCAGAGGTGCTGCCCTCCAGGGAAGGAAACCAGATGGTGCCTGTGTATGGCCACCCATCTGTCCTGGGCATACTACTCCTCTTGGCACCACGTGTGCGGCTCTGCGGCCTCCAACACAATACCTTATCCAGAAGATTGTTTTATGTGTGGAGATAGCACCCTGTCCTGAATGGTAATTTGTGCGGTTTTTTTTAGATTGACATCTAGAGGTGTCAAATAAACATTTTGTCTCTTACTGCTGCAGGAAGCAGTGACTTTTTGTATGCCATTCCTCAGCTTGCTTTTCATTGTACCTATGTAACAACCCAACTGACACCATCAGTGTTTCCCAGATTACTGATCATTATTCACAGCTGCAGATTCCAGCAAGAAAAGGAGACAAATCATGTGGTAAGTTGGTAAGGGGCGGGGTTGGGGGAAACAGAGAAAAAGCTAAAAATTGGATGGCATAAGTTGACTTAAGTGGAGCAATATGAAAATACAGCAGCAGAGCATTGGACCCCATTCAGATGTGTCATATGAAAGTAAAATTCAGGCCCAATGACATGGTGCTTCATCTCCAGGTGCCTTTGACCTTAGTAGCTTAAGCTGGACTGACTGTGATCTAGTGCCTAATTCTATTTTTCAAACTTACAGTATGGCTGTTGCCATGTTTGTCAAACTGTTGTAGATTCAGTAGCAGAAGTACAGGTTTTTTGCTGCCTTCTCCTTAAGACCACTTTAGTGTTGCAGTTTGACTGAGTAACTAGTTGATTGCTTACCAGAAACCAAAGCTTAAATTGCACAAGTCAATATTTATGTATTTATCCATTATAACATGTTGGTCAGCAACTTCATTACATCCATTTTTGACCCTGAAGTATTTCATCACATAGATTCATAATGCAGTATGTCATTTTTAATAATTTCATGTATGATGCTCTCTCTTTCCCACTTAGATGTTTCAGGGTGGTTTCTGCAATAACTGAAACTAGGCTGAAATCTGATGTAATGCACAATCAAAATGTTCTGTTACATTACAGTACAGTACACTTCAATGTAATTTATTCTTTTCCTATAAGAACCATGACTAATTACTAAGTCAAAAGCCAATCATAATACTCAAATGGCAGCAGTTTACAGACATGGCAATATGGCAACTATAGGTTTTTTTGTTGTCAACTTTGGTTAGTTTGTTTAATGTTATATGCAGCGGAAAAGGGGAAGGCAAAGAAAGAAGAAACATGAGAACCGTTTTGTCTCATTCCTACTCAATAAAAATCCTTCTGAGATTATGTTGCTACTAACAGCACTTCCCGCTTACAAAATTGACGGTACCCAGTGAATATTATCAAATTAGGTTGGTTTTCATGCATGTCTTTTACAGCATATGGTGTTAATGGATTTCAGAGGCTGATAAATGCCTTTGTAGAATGGGAAGGCATGGGGAAAACCTAAGAGCTGGAAGATTTAGTTGCTAAATTTAAAGGAGGCCAGCTGAACAGGCCTAGTTGTATTTTCCTGTCCATCAACTCATCATGGTCAATCTTTAATGCTAATTTCAAAGGAATAATAAGGGATGCATAGAAGAGGTCACACACACATCTCATAAAACAAAATTTATCTTTAATTTGTAAGTGTCAACAGCAGTACAAAAGATGGAGTGATGGTGAATAGATTAAGGGTAGAGAGGACAGTCTTGAGGTAAATGAGCATAAATAGGCAGTCTTATAGACACTCCCCTGAGGGGTCTAAACCCCTATCATGGCATATACTGTATCACCCAAGGATGACATGTTTAACATATCAGGAAAGCACCTTGTGCAAAAAAAAAAAAAAAAAAAATTCCCCCCCCACCCGAAACACGTAGGTAAGGTGCCAACGTACACCAGAACATACTGTATATGGACAGTGTCTTTCAATTGTGTCTTTTCCATTAATAACTGAGGCAGAGGAGGAGAAGACTCTTAAAAGTACCACTGAAAGATTATTTAATATTTAATTTACCTCACGTCAATACTGCACAACAAAATCCAAGAAGTCTGTTTATGCAATGAAGCAGAGCTAAGAATAACTATTCTCTTTTTTAAACTGAGAACAGATTTTTTTTTTTTTAAATCAGTATCCTTAGCAAACTTTTTTCTTTCTTTTTTTTTTACTGTATCAAGAGGAGAGTGTGAGATGTGATGGCAACCTTTTAAGTTCATTTAAAAACTTTACACTGGACTGTACAAGATTTTTTTGATAAACTATTTACATTTTCAGACTTTAAAACATATTCAAAGCAGCAATAGACACTAGTTTTTCCTCTAAACGCCCAAATAATTACCGGCCATGGGCCCAGGTAGGTACCTGCATTGTATATAGAATTTCTACAAAGAAAACCTGCCCGTTAAGTTAGCCAGTGGGTGTCCAACAAGCAGCCCTTGCCATTAAGAGCTGCACCCACAGTGTTGCTATAGGAATCAAAGCATAGTACCTTGACAAGAGAGTCTCAGTTGTCCCAACAGCTCTACACAAACTTTACAATTTGAAACAGCAGCTAGCATGTCAGTCCAGCATGTCAGTGAATTGTGCTGATTAAATTAACATAGAGTACAATCTCACAATATACATCACAAACAAATTACAATGTCAGGAAATAAGAGTTACAGTAAGATAAGTTATGTAGTAACAGCTTATAAGCTTGTCTTAATGTAATAAAAAAATTTTTACATGGGAAATACAATAATGAATGAACATAAATGCTAAGCATTCTAGTTTGCTACAAGCTGAAGAAGGGTACAAGAAAAAAAACGTTGCTTTCTAGAAAGCAAAACACAAATGACAAAGGAAGACAAACGGAGAATGCACACTAGCAGGTCTGCAATGTGCAGCATACAAACAGTTAAATATTTGCACATTCCCCATACTCCAAGAGCACCAAGGACCTCACTTGTGGTTTTTAGAAAGCGGAAATTACAAAGCAAGCCATGTCACTAAGTTGCTTTATAGCTTTCATATTGCCATAAATACCAATTTGATAAGTTTTCCTTTAGCCCAGTTCACCCCACCCCACCCCCTTTTTACCCAGCGTGTGAAATCTCAGAATACTTCTTTGTCACCATTTCCAACAAATCTGGTAGTTAAAAAAGGGCGATGGATTAAAATGAAATATATTTGCATATACATTTTCTTCCTTCTGTAGCAGGACATTACAGTATATCAAAAATGTAGTTTGATCTGAGAAAAATCACAGATATTAATGGGTTATATAAAAAAAAGGTTTGGGGGAAGTTTTTTTTAAAGGAAAGAGAGTGTTTTGTAAAAGATCAAATGAGGTCATATAGTATTATTCTTTTAAAAGAACATGCTTAAGTGCCAACTTGAATCTTAAAAAAGCATGCAAAACACCAAGGGTCCAAGCCCATTCATTAACTTCTCATAAAAACATGAAGAACTCTATCATACATTCTGCTGGCTGCATCTCCAATGCAGTTGTTCGCACTGTGGCCCTGGCTCAGCAAAGTTTGCCCCGCTTAACACCAACGCTTTACTGGTCCTCATGACCGCCATGGAAATACTAACATGCTTAATATTAAGCAGGTAGATAAATGTTTTGCTAGGGGAGGATGGGGGTGTTAATCTTGTAGTATGTTTTGCTAGGAAATGATTTTGAAATGCCATGCCTTTGATATGACCAAAAAACAAAACCAGAAAGCCAACCCAGAGAGAGGACTATGTTTTAGATTGCATTGGGAGGTGGTTGTGTTTGTACTCAAAGCAGGAACTGCCCACAGCTGACTGCTGTACACTTTGCACAGGGTATCGTATTTATTGTGACTAATGCTGCTGTTTGTTTTGCATTCCCATCCTGGAGCAATCCCATCTTTTGCCCTCCCCCTGCCTCATGCTGCACCTGAGTACACTGATTTAGGAGCACATTGTGATCCCAAGTATTCTCAGCAGGCAGTTTCGCAAGCTAAATGGTGATGCCCAAACATACAGGCAGACTAGAATTGGGCCACTTCGTCAGAGTCATTTCTCCATGTAAACCTGAACCCTGGAAAGCAATTCTGTTTCCATTAAGACTTTTGTCTTCCATTTTTATGAAGTATGAAGTGAACTATCCTAGCTGGTATCAGACTGTTTCGGGAGTGTTCTTCTCTTGAAAATAAGTATTTTATAATTTTCCGAAAAGAAAATATATTGTATCTGTTAATTAAATAAACTGTCTGTTCACAGAGAAAATAGTATTACTATATTTGTTCATTACCTGAATGGAGTTGTTATTTTTTTCAGTCAGAGTTATTAAGGGGCGCTCAAACACTATGCTTAAAAAACAATTCCACAAGTTCTCTTTGTGTATTGTGTGAACAATTTCCCCTGGCATTATAGCCTAATATGACAATAACATGATTTAATGAATGTAGAAAATAAAGGTTTGATATTAAGTCTTGACTGCATTGCAAGGGCCATCTTAGTCATAATAATCTTTCCAGGGATATGCTTTTGACTTCCAAATGCCATTCTTGTTAAGAAGTAAAATATCTCATCAGTTTTACTTGGATTCAGAAGACTAACTGTGTTTCTTATCAAATGTATCAGAATTTTGGTATGTTTAATGTATCAACTTTCTAAAAAAGAAGAAAGTATTCTGTGTTTGTGGAATATGCTATTAAAAATCAGTGAGAGCACAAGTGAGGCATCTTGCTGTCCCAGCTACAGGTCCACAATACTGCGCTCACACTGCGGGTGTAAATTCAGCATCTACATGAGGTACAGTGACTTGTCAGCATTTAATATGGACCAACATACACTGATATAGAACAAAAGTAAATACATAACTTATACTTCACTAAGTATCCATGAACAAAAAATAAAATTCTATTTCCTATGTTATATTTACACAATTTAAAAAAATTCTAAAATGAGATGGTAAATTCATCAAAAACTTTGTTTTGAGCTCCGAATAATAAAGTAAAAATGTTGGGTTTTATCCTTATGATTGTCCTTCCTTGATTTCTACTGACATTTTAGAGCCAATGTCGGCTAATAAATAGAATAAAATGCTCATATGCACAATTCAGATTCAAATATGTTCCTCCCACTCCCCCAGCCAATAAATGCAATTTTTACCAGCTGGCAATTCCTGAACAGCCAGTCATTTTCAAGAATGTGGCTTTAACATACAGAGCATCAGCATTGAGGCAGGGCTGGAGCTCAAACAAAGTGTTCATACATACATTTATTTTGCATAAATAAATGAAATAACAAGACATAAAAATGACTCAAATCCGGCAACTGTGAGGCAGGCCCACACGAGTCGAAACAGATGACTTTTGTTCATGTAGTTTTCGTACAACAGTTTCACATTAGTCAGAAGTGATAAAAAATACCATTTATATCCAGTGCTTATAACACTTACGAAACAACATCTGTGAGTGTGTGTTTTTTTGTACTACAAGCAAAATCAAGTTTCAGTCCTAAAGAACAGTCCTTTGTTCTCCACAAGCCTGCAGAATATTATTTTGGCATGGTCATAAAATTTAAAAAAATTAACCAACTAATCTAAATGTTTGCCTTTGTGCAAAAAAATAATTACATAAAATACAATGCTAGCAATACAGCATTCTACCTATGCAACAAAACCAGAAAAAAAAGAGAGCAAGAGAGAAAGAAAGTGACATGGGGGGAGGGAGAGATACTTCTAACTGGAGAATTATGTAAAACATTAATAAATAGTCATTTTTTTAGGAAATAATGGTATCCTCCCCCCAATATGAGCTGAATGTATTAAAAACAGTTCAAATTCCCAAGCAATTATAAGAACAAAAAACACTTTCTATCAGTACCTTAGCCAGCTTAAAGAGGGCGCTCACCAGCTAACGACACAGCATATGCCTTTAAAGTCTTGGCTAGACCAGTTTATTGCTTATTAGACATGGATTCAGAACACATTTAAATAAATATTAAAAATATAGCATTTTGTTCCAAATTACAAAATGGTCAGAGAAATTTGACCATTGTGTTTCTATGCCACTATCTTTATAAATTGTCCTGTAAATTGAACAATGTTCTTTGTCCTGGGGGTTGTTCTCGCACATTTAAATGTGATTCCTACAGTGGCAACAATGGCTCTCTCTGCTCAAATAGGTATTAGTGGGGCCATGAGGAAAATGACTGCTCCTGATACTGCATCTTGTCATTGCACCTCATATTAATTTCTGCAAGATAGGATGATAGCACGAGGATAGCCAGCATTAACACTATACTTCTTTCATTGTCTGGGCCCTAAACACAGCCCGTTCAGCTCTGTGGGAAGATTCCCACAGACTTCAAGAGGAGCTGCTCTAGGCCCACTCATACCTCTCAGCCTGAGTCTGAATTTATCACCAATGTCCTGAACATATCCAATTTGAAATAAAAGCTGAGGGAGTTGAGGAGCTTCAGCACATGTATCCATCAGGCCCATTGGATCTGCATATATATACAGTGATGTATATATACTCCACAGGAGTGGAGTGTGAGGGAAAAAAATAAAGGCAATTTCTTCTCTGTCTCTGAAATGTCATAAATTCACAATCTTTGAATATCTCTCTCGTATATTTCCCAGAATTTTCTCTAGCAATTGCATTGTTTCTAGTAGTAATACAAATTTTAGTTTCTATAGCACCTTACATCCAAAGATCCCAAAGCACTTGACAAGCATTTATCAAGATCTGGCTCACATTCCCACATAACTAACATTCAATAAATATTTTTGATGCACCATTTTCCCAGCTTTGCAAGTCAGATATTTGTGTGGCTTTCCCTCCCCCACTAGGAGTCTCCCATATAAATCACTGCATAAATACTTAAGATAGCAAACAGTTCCTTCAGGTGACAACAGGAACATGATGTACGGAGCCATGATTCACTGCAGGATTCTACAGGCCCTAAAAATTCATCATGGTGGACTCTACATGCAGTTTGGATTTTACATCTGCCTTTGCTGTCTGTCTAAGTATAGAGGTTTATAACTATCAACACAATTTTTTAGGAATACTTGTACTGTATGTACATATAAAAGTACTCACTTTATTTTGCATTACATAAAGCAGTGTTTCCAAGTGCTCCTTGAACATACAGTGTTACAAGAACAACTGAATTTCTCATTCATAAATGTCATGTTCATTTTAGTAGCAGGTGCACTTTTATTTTCATATACCTGTGTAATTTAGGGGAGGAGAAAGAGGGGGTTCTTTAAAATATCAAGAAGGAATTGTAAGTGTAATGCCACCAACAGTACTTTTAAAAATAAATATTAAGTATTTGGACCCTTGACATTCTGGAATGAATAAATTATTTAAGAGAAAATGTGTTAAGACTGAATGCAAGGGTTAAAAGCAAAGGGGTAGAGAATGTAATCAGAGGTGGCCTCACACTGCTAAGACAGGCCCAGTCCATAGCTGGTGATCGCTCTTTTGTGCTTACTTAAAATTTCACACTAATGGCACATCAAGAGGCAAAAGCAATTGGGCACATGCACTATGGCAACCATGTTCACTACTTAAGAATATCCTGTCTCCAGATTCCTGAGTACTTTACCATATTCTGGAAAAAATTAGGTTTTATATATAATTTTTTTAAGATGCCAAAGGATTGTCTAAGACTTTACAGTGTCTCCTTTAAGACTTTTTTTTTAAATGTTAAGATTCAAAAGTTATGAAAAGTTTGGCACATCAGAAGTTCAGCTATACATATGGAAAAAAATGGAATTCAGAGACTATTTTTTAAAGACAAGCTATGATGCACAGATGTGCACACTTGCGGACTTGTTCTGTTTCACAATATGAAATCTGCAGTTTTTGTTTTCTAAAATAATCCAGAATAAAAACACATTCACAACCTGTAGGCTGGCACAGCATACCTGAGTGAGAATGTATAACCCCCATCTAAAACAGTAACTTAAACCTTTATCAGCATCCAAAAGGAAAAAGACAAAAGGTAAGACTTGTAAGACAGCTATTGATTCATATAAGATTTCAAGTCCTGATGTCTGATATTTAGTATATGTCTTCATCTAAATTAAAAAAAAAACAAAAAACAAAAAACCCAAGTTCATGAAAAATTAGGGAAACAATCTGTCTCACACGTTAAGAAACATTTAAGACCATTCTGCTGATGTAACTGTAGGAGCCACACATGCATGCAGGCTCTTTAAGAACTTTTGTTCAAAAAAAACCCCAAAAAACCCAAATGAGTCTGAGTACTTTAATTCTGTGAACACTCCTCAGTTGGCACTGACTGCCTCATGGGCTTCGTTTTCACTACTATAGTCTGATTTGGGATCATCCTCATAGTCCTCGTACATTTCTATTTCATCCTCTCCATTTATCATTTCATTTCCAGCAAGGCTTCCGCTGTCCGTCTTCATACCATAAGTGCTCTGAATGACGGGGATGCTGGGCTCAGGGCTCGCAGAGGTGCTCGAGCAATCCGATGTCATCTGAGGTGATGGCGTGGTAGTTGCCATGGTAATAGCACCAGGATAGACAACCCCCGTTCCTGTGGTGATTGGAATTTGAGGCTGTTGTCTGGAAGGAAAAACAAGAGGGGAACGTGATTTCCTGTGTTCAGAGGAGGGAAGACCTTCTGCAAGTCCAAGTGAAAGAAAACCGTGTGGTTTCCTAGAAAGGCTGCATGCATTCCTCTGAGGTTCACAGTCCAGTCCCATATGGTATTGGTTCATCTTAGCTCCCCCCAACGACAACTGGAGAGTAAACTGTTTAGTAACTACCAGACATTGATTCTTTTACGTATTGTATATGTTTGTTTAAACCATATTGCAAACTAGCACTTGGACAGAGATCATCAAAAGGCTTCAGGCACCTGTGTGATGCCTAACTGCTACTGTAGACATCATGTATCCAAAATCTACATCCTCCAAGCTCCTGACAAGAGCTTCTGTTAATGAGGGGACCTCAAGATTACCTGTAAGTACCTAAAATGACAGACAGGTGACTAAGTAACATTGTCTAACTGTAAGTATGTAATTTACTATTTAAGTGCTAGGTAGACTCCTACGTCACTTAGAAATATTTTTGATATTTCATTGCTGGCTTTTGATTTTTGTTTAAATCCATGATCAGAATGCCATTTGTTCTTCAGGATTTAATGTGTAAGACAGTTTTTGAAGCAAAGTACTTTAAAAAAAAAGAACAAGTGTTCTTTTTTCTATGGTAACGGACAGTCTACAGAAATTAAGGCTTCCTCCTGAGGACCCAATGTCAGATCTGATCTATTGTGACAATGCAAATACATGGGAAGACTCAATTAAGGGTGCTGTTGTCTGGAAGGAAAAACAAGAGGGGAACGTGATTTCCTGTGTTCAGAGGAGGGAAGACCTTCTGCAAGTCCAAATGAAAGAAAACCGTGTGGTTTTCTAGAAAGGCTGCATGCATTCCTCTGAGGTATGCATCTCAGAGTATCTCAAAGTATCTCAAAGTATCTCTACTTTTGACACATCTTGCCTTCTGATATCTAACTTTGCACTACATAATGTCTTTTTCATGTGTGTGTGATTTTAAGCATACTGGAGCAATACCCCACTTCAACTAAAATAGACTTATATCACTGCCAGTCAAGCAATTCAACACAAGCTTTACTGTAAGCATGTACATAGTTGTACTAAGTGATGCAATGTCTCTTCTTACAGTGATGTATGTATATTCAAATGCTTTGCTGAGTACAGGTCAGGTTGCTGAACCCATTCCATGGTCAAGCCATTTTTGGCTAAAAATTAATTAAATCTACTTCTTACATTTGGGTTAATTAACTAATAACATACTTTCTGTATTAAAATACTCATACAAATATTCACATATTATTTCTGGATCATTACCTTTAGTAAAGCTAAGAGAAAAAGAAGACATGTAACTTGTCTGAAGGAAGAGAATCTCCATCGTACTTTAGATGTAACACTGAATGAATATACTCCAGTACCAGAAATATCTAAGTGCCCTGGAAGATGCTGTTTTAGTATTGACTAGTTACTGAACATACACGTCTATTTGCATAATCTATTTAAAGAATCATATATTTCAATGTATTCCCAACCTTCTTTAGAGCAATATTGACCAAGTATTAGAGAACTATTATATAATTTTAGCAGGTGAAAGTGTCAAATGTGTTTGAATAGTCGAACGAATCTGTAACTTCTTGACCACTGTGTCATTCTATGCTAACATTCAAAAGGATATTCCATAAACCAGTCTCTCACAAGTCCTTAATCATTGGCTAAATCAATACACAGAATAATGTAAAGCTTATTTACAAGACCCTAAACGTTGAGTCTTTATTGTTCATTGATCAAACTCTAATTTTGATAAATATCACACTACAGAGTTACTGGGAAACCAAAGTCCTTCAGGTTTGGGAACCAATGCAGACAGTCAAATCATGAACACGCTGTGTAAGATAGTATTAAAATAGCATGTAGTACTGTCATTGCTGGTGCTGCTAGCCTAACTCTTAAAGCCTCTGCACAGCTTGAGAAATTCAAACATCTGTTGTATAAGTATGGTACACCTGGCTAGCAGCGAGCAAAAACATCGCAGTAATTCATTTGACACAGTCATTATACTCCTGTTTGCAAATGATGATTTGCAGATGATTTACAAACAGCTAGGGATTTTTCACTAAATTTTCACTTTTTAAATGGTCTGATAAATGTTCTGTGAAAACAATTTTCGGCCAATGTATTTGCTTGCAAGTGATTTTCTGCAAACATCTTTCAATACTTTATCCATAAAATTGAACACCTACCTCACATGGGAACATTTCTGTTTTAGGATTGCATGTTGTCAGGAGTATAAACTATTACTGTTAAAAACCCACATGTACCTCCTCCACAACTTTTAGACACAGAAAATGTTCACATTAATGACTGTTTCCACAAAGCAAAGGAAAAAGAAACCCACACATGTTCACAGCAAAATTCTACATAGTTGTCACCAGGCCATACACACTTAATTATCTCTAATCTGCCCATCTAACAACTGCTGTACTAATCTTTTTCCGATATTTCTTAGAATAAATAAATTCACAAAACAAAGCATCCCCAATCGTTCATCAAAGAACACCACACAGTATTAATGCCAAGAGATCTTTTGAGAAAAGTTGTTTTTACAGCTCTTATTAGAAGAACTGTAGAATATACTCAAAGACTGATTGAGTGCAAGCTGCTCTTGTGTTATAGATGACACTAAGGATCAGAACCCTAATATCCACCCCTACCCCTCCCCCCAAAAAAGTGTGCATTTTTTTAGGAGCAAATTGCCTTCTTACAAAGAGCAAGAAGGAAAAAAATCTGTTTTGGACAGGGCTGTGAGGTGTCTTGATAAAATGATGGTTGTCAGTGTTAAGCCCTAAAGGACAGACTAAGTTAAGAAATTCAGATATTCTTTCAAATGTTTATCAAGTCAGCAAAACTCTTTTGCATATCCCCATTTCAATGGGACAGGATATATTTGTCCAAGTACCACCCATTTCAAAGTATGAAGGGAGCAGGTCATCTGAGCATAGAGAGATACCTTTTACCTGAGAATGCACCAAATGCATGGCAAACTATAGAATGAATCTAACTGGTAAAGAACTTGATCAGTGCAACAGGAAAGTTAAAGGCTTACTGAATTTGTCATTCATAAATGCAGTTCGTTTTTACATGTTAAACCAAAATCAGATGTGGTGTGCATGCCTGCTGCTGGGTGGGTAATAACTGTGAGCTTTAAATTACCTATATCTCACCGTGGAACTGTAAACGTGGTAACTTTACCACCTAAATGGGAAGTGTCTCAAACTGCTACCCATTTGCTAGCAAAAATTTGCTAGCACTTAAACATGAGCACCCACACACCCCCAGTAACTGGACACCTACCTCTCCCTTGAGCCCTGTTATTATTTAGAGCTGATCAGGTCTACTCAAATTCTACTCAAGTTGTTGCATTACATCCCAGAAAGCCGTATTTCAAGATATCACAAACTATATGGATGGCATATGTTACTGGAGATGAGCGTTATCATTTTCTAAGTAATTAAATTTTATAGGATGGCGAGGGGGGAAGAAATCAGAGCATTTATTTAAATTCTAACCACTCTCCCTGAAAGGAAGAGTTGGAGTTTCTGACCTATGACTCTGGCCATTATGTTTTCTTTCATTTGTAGTTCTTAAAGGCATTCATGTTAATGGTATTTTTTATAACATTTAATTCCACATGTTTAATCCTTGTATCTCACAGAGTTTTGCCTATCACAGGACCTTGGAGTGAGGAGATGAAAACATATTTTGCTCCAAGCTGCAGGTTACAATTCAGCTTAGTTGCACATGGTTAAAGCAAGGATGTTTTCTGCCTGGTTAAGATTTCCAGAACCCAACATTAATCTTCCTATCTCTTCAGATCTGTGAGGAATGGTGACGCATGGCTATGTACCCTGACTTCAAACCACTCCTGTCTCCACCATCTCCTCTTTGCCAAAGAAATCCTTATGTGGCCAATTACTACAGGTCGCTCGCCTCTCTGCTCTGCCAGCGTTGCTAACATGACTGTCCAGTCTGGGGCCAAAGATTTGGCCCAAAATAGTTAGGTAAATATAAAAAAGGAGGTAACATGAAAATTCTTAGACCAACTGATCTGCTCACAAGTTTGTGGCATTAATATTCTTAGGATTTTCCTGGAGAATGTTCCGCTTCTGACTTTTGCAAAACTAGCTAAACATTTAAATTGGCAAATTACCATTGTTTTCTGATTCCTTCCCAACTATTTTCTGACAGCTCTTTAAATGACTGAAGCAAAATCAATTGCATTAAGGAAAATGCGTATACGCTACACACCCCTGAAACTTACATTCCCATAAGGAATGAAATAACAGTAATGAAATAACAGTAAATCTCACAAAAGCACCCATTGTGTACTTACTTGAAGTTCAAGCTACAGGAGTATAATATTACAGCCTTATTCAAAACTGTAGTCTAGCAACATTCAGACTATGTGTGTACAGTAGTTATAAACACTATAAAGGCTTTATTCTAAACATCTTACACTGGTAAAACACAAAAAAGTTACTGCTTACATCATTTCGCAGAGAAAAATATATATCATATACTTGTATTTAGAGTGTATTAGACTGTAAAAATGACTGAGAATTGAATTATTTTTGTAAGACAAGGCAACAAAAGACAGACTCTTAACTTAAAATGTCTGAATTTATGGCTTATATATGATCCATTTGTTATTTCACATTTATTTATGCATTACAAAAAAAGTACCATTGAAGATAAATTGTAAATCACTTGAAGTCTGTTCAGGGATTTACTTACGCTGAAGTTATCATTCACAACTTCCCATTAATAATTTTATTATTAAAAATAACTCAATTATTTTAAGGACACAGCTGGCTTCAGATTCAGCTTCCACTAGATTGAAAACAACAAAATTTTAATATACTCTGCATTAAACATGAATTATTTCTGTATATTATCTGCCTCATTTGGAACAAAATTCATTCATGTAGGGATGCAATAGAAGGCTTACGCACATTTTAAGTTCCACTCTGTTCTTTAAAATACTTGCCAGTTCCTAGATTTTTGTGCTGGTCTATCACATATATAACATTTATCTCAAAACATGAATTTCCTGCCCGATTTATTCCAAGAAATCTTCACTCTCATTCAATTCTTTGGAAGCTTTTCTTCAAAAATCAGAACAGAACCTCACCATTCATTAGCTTATTTCTCTATTTTATTTTAAAGCCTGGATAGTTTGTATATTGAGATTCTCTAAACAACTTTTGTGCATCTTACCAATGTTTATCAAAGAATGCGGCTCACTGAAGTAAGCAGTATGAAGTTTTTGCATCTTAAAAGTTCAAGCAGTGTAAAACTCTTTCTATGTTCTGGGGGGTGTTTTAGTTGTACACATGGCAGGATTCTTCTATGGTAGCCAATGGCTCAGACAAGGGGATCTGGTAGGAACTAGCCCTTACTGGGTTGCTTAAGCCATAAATGTAGATTTGGTATAAGAGAATACCAGACACAAATATGAAAGAATATAATTTTTCTTGCTATTTATACTTTCCTCTAGCTATCTGTTTTGAAGGTCTATCTTTCTCTTCACACATCTCCTATTTATCTTTTTATTCTGTGATGACAATTTTTTACCATTTTGGCATACCCATTCCCAACTTAATCAGTATGTTCTTTAAAAAAAAAATAAAAACCAGCAGGACTTCAAGCAGTTTGAAGCACTTGGCACATTTCATTGGAGTCTATTTTGTACTTTTGTTCTCTATCTTGCACTGAAATATTTACTGTAAACATAGAGTATATTCAATCCTAAAAAGCACATTTGTCTCCTATTTCATTCTGAAAAGGAAACTGCATCTCAACTCCCCCATTTACAGTTCTCAAGGACGGTTTATGCTGTTTGTTCCATAAAAACAGTGGAAAAATGATGGGTATACGAGGTCAGTTAGGAAAACTGTTCCAGCTGATGCTTTATGTGATATTTATGTTAAACACAAGGAAGAGTAAGGTTAAGAAGTTGATGGGCTCAATTACTGTGTTTCACTTAATTATAATCTGATTTGGATGAAATGTTGCTTTTTATTACTCAGTAAACTATTCTGCTGAAATAAATGGCGCCATGTTTTATGTTTCAGTTCAAAAAAGCTGTCCTGGTCTGGTTTTTTTCACCTTTTTTGCTTGGTCTCTTCCAAGAATTTTATTTTAATTTTTTCTTTAGGGAAAAAGAGAATTTGGGGCAACAGTGGGAAGTCACAGAAAAGCATGAAATAATTTTTTTAAACCGCAGCCTGTGTTTCCTCAGTATCAAAATTTATATTCATATTGAGCTGCAACATGGATCTCATTTCACCTTTATTGAACGCATCCGTTACACTTCATACCCCTTTTTTCATTATCTGCATAACTAAAAGTCATTGTTTCCGGTAAAGTCCACTGCATCTTTATATAAGTGCACAAAGGTAATTTACTCTTACTTTAAAACTTCTTCAACATGGATAAGAGCAGTGTGAAGTGGACTTAGGATAAATATGAATTAGAACCAATCCTTTCAAGAAAATGATGACATTCTCATGGTCTTTGCGATCATACTGTTTGATAGATGACAAAGATGTTACATTTAGGTTGCACCAGCAGTTTAATTTTGAATAGTTTTCATTATTTTTTTTTAAATCACAGTATCACTCTTTAAGTAGGCACTTTTAGAAGTTTCTTAGATCTGCCCTCCATATTCACCTCCATATTTAGGCACCATTTCCAGTGTGTAAAATGCTACTGCTTAATACTGTTTTGAATTAACAAACAATTCTCAAATTGTTCAGACTGCTGTTTTGGCATTTCTTTTGCATTTCTTGTCTAGATGTGATTTGGTCTGTCAATCTGCTTTGGAAGACATTAGCTAGAGTTTTGTTCCCTCAATCTGAATATAATTTGTGATGTGCTGTATGAATACAGATTTCTATTTAGAGTTCTATGTACAATTTTGATGGAAGCCTATTAATAAACAATTTCCCTTAGAGTGAAGAATAAAATACAATGTCAAAACTATATACTGGAAGATTATTTCAAGATATCAGAAACACTTCTATTTACTGATTGAAGAAAGAGCCCACATTGTTGCAGGCTGTACCACAAAATAATTGACGGCAACAGGAGTTCTGCACCCCAAGCCAAAAATGAGGGCACATAATCGACATCAAGGTCAATTATCCGGTAGTGAAGTACCCAACAAAAGGAGACTATTGTGATTAGAGAAATAAGCAGAACATTGTGAATTTGGAAAGGCTGGCACTGGAGATAGCTTTTAGACGCTTTGTAAACCACCAGAAACATTGTGTTAGGGCACTGAGCATCACAGATTAATTCACAAAAAAACAGGAGAGAGAAATCAGTTATGGTGCAGTTGTTTTACTGGACTTCTGTTATCTTTAGCCTGTAGATCTTTCATAGTGCTGCTTTCTCTGCTGAAGACTAGGTGAAATACTGTTAAAACACACACAATGTTTTTAAAGCTGTGCCAGGATCTTTTTGATCCATATATTCTGAGTTGTAAATCTACCCAGTCTATCTATACACTACCCGAAAGACTCTTCCTAAAACATGTATTTTTTAAAAATATTTTTTTCCACAATTCTATATATAACAAAATTCCTAATAGCCTCATGCTATGATGTCATTCATTCATGTGTGTTCCTAATGTAACTGCTATTATTCCTGCCCCTTTTCCCTTTCCCCCCTCTCCTGACTCCTTATTCTACACTGGAATAATCTTTTGTGTTTTTCTCTTTGTTCTTGTCTTAATTTAGGAAATGATCCTGGAGTCATTACTAACCCAGAATGGATTAGCTTACTAATAACTCACAAAAGACACGATTCAAACCTTTCAGGCTAATGGGAAACAACTTCTTTTGACTTTAAAGAATTCCACAATCAGTCTCATAATCAGCATTCAGTGGCAAGCTGATAGCTCGCTCCATATTCCATGATATATCTTATGTTTTTAATAAGGTTTTACAGGTTCAAATCCTTACCTTCTAAATGACATTATTCAGCGACTTAAACAGATAAGTCTATTTGTTTTCAAGCAGCATGCTCTGTCTTTGAAAACAATTACAACAATAGTACTCACCCTACGGTAAAAAACTGCCTCATCTCCTGTCTTCGAGACCTCATCAGTTGTTTGTATTCACCAATACGCAATTTCTTTCCATCAACAATGCAGGTACGTTTTGGTCGAGGTTTGTATTTGTAATTAGGATACTTTTCTAAGTGGATTTTACTTAGCCGTGCCTGCTCTTCATAATAAGGTTGTTTCTCTTGATTTGACATGGACTTCCAGCGAGATCCTATTAACACAGAACATCAGAGTGCTCAAGTAAAGCAGGTTTAGCTTTACACGTACACATTTCAACATGCCTTCTTGCCATAATAAACAAATTTTAAATAAGTTAATTAAATAAACTGATTTGAATTTACATCAGCCAGCACATATATTGGGATGCACAACCTGAGACACCTTAAAAGAATCTTGACTTTCAGGTATTGCTGCAGACCAAACATATGTAAATCTCTATTAAATAGGTGCACTTAAAAATCAATAGTTACTTCTCAAAATCTCAGCCTCATGCTGCAAAACAGACTATTTAATTTTTTACAATATGAGCATTAATCTGTGAATAATTCTATACCTTTGTAATACCACATACAGTATTATGGTTAAGTAAGGTCTACAACCATACTTTTACTGTTAAAAGCTTAACACATTTCCTAGCGATACATGCTGCTTTGATAGTTCTATGAGGATTTGGTTTATACACTCCTACTAATAGTTATTAATACCTTCCTAGGTAGCAGGAAAAAATTATCAAAACCTTAGAGATTCAACAAAATTATGAAAAATCCCTTGCTGTCTGGGTGTCTTAAATTTACTAATCTTCTGATATAAGCTTGGCATAATATTGGCACCTTACCATATTTTAAATCCTATTACGCATATTATCTTCTGGCCAGATGTAATAAATGCACAGAACTGCACTGAGAAAGTTACATTTAACAAACTTATATTTAAAAAAAAAACAAAAACAGAGAGCACATTGTAATTATATACACCACTTCAGGTACTGTAAACTCTCATTGAAAGCTGCATCAATAAAAAAGTTTAAAAATTAACACAGTGTACACAGGAAGAGGAAAAAGTATTCAGATCTCCTGTATTGTTTATAAGGAGCTATCTAAACACTTGAATAGAGAAGTGATTTTTTTTTTCCAGGGGATACGAAATGCAGAAAATAGCTTTTTGGTGTCTTTTAGATGAATAAAACGATTACAGCTGTGGTAAATGTGGGTGGAAGCTATTCTTTTACCAAGATTTTTCATACATCAACAAATGGAAAAGTTGTATAAATATTATCCGTAGCCAGCAATACTCTGTGTCAGTTCTAATATTTCAGTCTCTTTTCTCATTGTCCTGGAAAAGTTGCACAGATATTATATGGACATAGACTTATTTGTGGCAGAGCAGATACTGACAGGTTAATTCCATGGTTAACAAACACTCAATTGCTGGCACTTCTGAAATATGTATGCTGGAAGTTTACATTTTAATGAATACAGTTACTATGCTCCTAATAGTTTTTTCACAGAATGCACACAAATAATATAGATTCCCTACAGCTGCCAACACTGAAACAGTGCAGGTTTTATACAAAACTGAAAGGCTATTCATATAACTTACTTATATGGTAGACAAAAATATGAGAACTACTAAGTAAGACTTTGGAAGTTTTAGGACAAAGTAACATTTATTTCTATGTATTCTTGCCTCTGATTGAACTAACATGCAACAAACTTTGGTAAGAATGTATTTGAACTCAAAGTTTACAATAAAATGATTACAGAGGAAACTTGATTTTTACTTTTATTTATTACGAGTTATATTTGGAATCTGTCTTTCACTTCAAAGACTCAGAAAGCAAATATAGGTTTTAACATTTCACCACTCATTCTCACGTATGTTTCTAATTCTCTGGAGGGGTCTTAAAAAGCAAATCAAAATTTCTCAAAAATGAGCCAATTTATTTGCACAGTGGCAAAATATAATCCGTGGTATATTCCCTGATCGTCCCAATCTATACAAATTAAATATTAACTATGGTGTCTTTTAACTAAGCAATATTTTAACTGTATGATGCTAGTGCTTCCTTAGCTTTTTGAACATTGTAACATTTTGAATCAAACATAATTTTGCATGTGAGCAGGTATGCAAATACATGTCTTTTGAACTGTGGCAGGTTTCCTTTTTCAACACTGCAGTGTGACATAAACCTTTGATTTTGATTTTGTACTTTATTAATTTTTTCCCAGTGATTACTCCAGCAATTACTCCATTTTGCATTCAGGTGATTTGTAGTTCAGGTGATTTCTAATGGGATCTTGCAATTAGACCTTTTATCAGGATACACTCTTGCAACAGATTTCACAAAACATTCCTTTTGAATGCTGCTAAGTCTTTAAAGCATGTTGTGACTGCTGTTGAAAATAAAAAGCATTAGGGAAAGGCAGAAAGGGAAAAGGAAGGGAATGAAAATAAAGACAACCCATGAATCTTCATTTGTATAAGTTTCAGTAATTCCAATTTCAGTGAACATCTCCCAAACAAAATATGTCCTAAAATTAGATAAGTTAAGTTGCATATCCAAGAAAGAAGTAACTAGCCTGTGTCACCAATATAAATAACCTCATCTTTCCACAGCTCCAAAAATAACTAACCTCTGTCAATTGCCACTACTATAGCAGAGCCTTCTAAGCTTCCCTCAGTTTTGGTTCAGTCACAGTCACGATTTGTTCATTGTCTTGCACTTACCTAGGATTTTGCTAATGTTGGAGTTGTGCATGTCAGGGAAGGCTTGGAGAATTTTTCGACGCTCATCCTTTGCCCAAACCATGAAAGCATTCATTGGTCGTTTGATGTGCGGTTCGCTACTGGCTCGGCCCCGCGAATCCCGGTAGACTCGAGCTTCAGCCACAGTGGCACCTCCTGTTGGCCAACAATAATACTGCTGTAGTTTAGCTGCAGAGCCATTCATTGCTTTACTTCCTGTAATGTCAGGGCAGGAAGAAACAAGATGGATGCAAAACATTATTATGTGGATTATGCAAGTGCTTTCAGTGCTGTGTTTATTTTAGCCTCATTCTCTTTTTCTCTCTCTCTTTTTGCTGCCAGATCTATGAGAGAGAGAGACAGAGAAAGAAAGGATATCCAGTGATTTCAGTGTAATTGCTCAGGCTCACCCAGCTGAAGGCATCAACATCTGAGTGAGGAAACAAATTGCACTGGTATTTCTCCAGTTCAGGTATGGAGATTTGAAAAAGTTTCCGTTTGGGACTTTAATACAGCATACATGTTCTGAATGCTCAACAAAACTCACATAAAGTTACGCTTGAGAATCCCAACTGATGTAGACCTGTTCACACAAGTAATTTACAATGACATTGCTGCTTGAGCAGTGAAGCACATGCCAAACATTTCATGAAATAAATTATATAGTACACCAGGTACATGCTGGTAGTTGTATGGATCCGATTATATTTGGAGCTGAACATTTTAAAGTCACATCTGCTTTAGTTGAATTTTAGATGTGTCTTGGAGCATTCGATCACATATATGTAATAAAACTGTCTGCCTTCAACAGGTACACGCACAGCATCCTGAAGCTTCCAGAATGGGAAACAAGCACTCCAGCTTCTCCATGCCTGCTGTGCTTTAATGTATCCCAGTGTCCTGTCATTACCCACCATCAATTCAATTTGTACATGCTAACCTTAACTGGTTTTTTGAATGCATCCAGCCCTGCTTCTTGATGACAAACAGCAAAGCTTCATGGGGGTTTAGAGTTCACAGAGCTGAGTATGAAGTCTAGAACTAGTTAATACAGGAGAAAGAGATAACTGAGCCTAGATAAGGCATGCTTTTACCAGAAAAACTTTTGCAATTGTAATGATAACATATGTTTTTAGGCTTATACCTTAGATACAAAAGGCAAAAAGTCTTTACAGTGGGAGAGTGAGATACTTAGTCTTAGGCCTCATCAAACTGTTCATATAATTCAATACCTTGAAAAAGCAAGGTACTTGACAACAAATTAGCACAGCAATAGGCTTCCTTTTTTGTAGACTATTACAGCTCCCGACATGGATTTATTTGCCACATAATACGATTAGTTCCTTACACTAAGTAAAACACTGCAGATTTACTAATTTCAGTGACTGACTCACAAGTTTTTACTTGTGCAAAAATTAAGTTTCCTAATTTAGTGTGAAAACACTATATGTTAGGTATACCATTTTAAAAATTCTATATAGGAAATACATTTGCATGAAAAAAGTCCTAAAATAGAGGATGCATAACTAATACACTACCTTTTTGCCACCAGGTCCACAGTACATTAATTTCATTTAAAACGCACTGACCATACAGGATAAATTGATTTTGCTTTATATGGTGTTGACAGCCATGTTTATTGTGCAGTGAAATGTAGTGTAGTTTCAAGCTGACTATATCCATCAACACAGGGCAATATGCTGACTACTGGGCCAGATGAAGACATACATTACCTTGAGAGCAAAACACTCATTCGTATATGGCAGTGTCTTCTCCTAAGGATCACCATGGTAATTTATGATGCCTCCAATGCCGTTACTTTACAACTGACACCAATTTGGCAATTTGTATACTAACACGCATGCACATAAAAGAAGACAGGTTTGTGGCAAATGTGAGATGCAAAACTATTTTAATACTATTCTAAGTTAAGTACCATTCTACAGGTGTTCAGCATTTACAAGAGGCTGCAGCTGCAGTCAGCTTTTCATTGCAAAAAGGAACACTAGCTTTGCTGAGTGACCTGCATGTAGGACCAGTTTAGGGGTGTGTATGGTTAATGAGGCTCTATCCATTGTTGTCGGAAGGCTTGGAACATGCATATCAAAGATATCATCTTTTGAGAGAGGATATATTTACTGTGAAACTATAATAAGTTACAAACATAGTAAGTCAACACTGAAACATTTATTGAGACAAACGGCTACATAATTTGAGAAGAATCAAATATATCATGTAATGGTTGTTCCATCTTTTAAAATAATACTATAAAATTTGTAACTAGTATGTGGGTGATTAGGAAGTTGGTGACAAATTTAAAAAATTAAATTATTATTGATGCAAAAGTTGTCATTTGTTATTCGGCTACTCTACTCGCAGCAAAGGAAAGAAGACATATTTGAATCCATATGGTGATTTTCCATCTTTTATTTTCCCAAAGGTACTTATTCACTATGGCTAAGGAGTTTGTCTTTAGCCCTTTCTAACACAATTTTGGCCTGACCTTTCAATCCTAATGCAGGCAAAGAGTACCTGTACTGGTATCAAGATTATAGGCCGGCTTTTTAATCTGGATGTAATGTAGATAGAATGAAAAAAAAAAAGAAGAAAAAAACCCACCATAAACGATCTATTTTCCGAGAAAGGTTGTGTTAGAAAACAATTCTTACTTAGAGGAATAAATTATAACCATCCCAAGAAGGCCAAGAGGCTCTGGCTGTATCTGCTTTAAGCAAGTCCATACTTCAAAGATTTGAAAAAGCAGCCAAAGAGTTGATGTTCTTTGTGCTTGATCTCTGGGGGAATATTTGCAAGTTGACCCATAGGCCATCACAAAAGCATCTGCAAAATGAATTTCTGCAAATAACTAATGTAATATAATCTTCATGTTCTTCTAACTATCTCAGAACTGCAGGATTATATTCAGCATATAAAGCATTAGAAGAAAATAATTCTGTTAGCATGTGATTCTAGCCATGGGAGCCAGAAAGTCTCAGTACCTTTTTAGCTTAGAAATGACGTGCTAATGATATAAAAAGCACATATGCTTGGTGAGCTCTTACAAGTTGAAACACATAAGAACAAGCTTTCAAACTGGTTGTTCTTAGGTACTTCATCCTGTCAAACAGATATTTAGACAGTATTGTGCCCTATATAAACAATTTCAACAGATTTTACAAAGTATGGATTTTTTTCTTACTGTGATAATTATAGTATTGACAGAGGCTGAAAGAGACACATGAAATTTTTAAAGAAAAGATATATACAACTGCAAAGAAGTAGGTGTTTTACTTCTTTCTGAAAATAGTTTCAGGAAAGTCTAGTAAATAATAAACCCAAAATAATAGTTAAAATAAAAACATACTACTAATGAAGAGTGAGAAGAGAGAAGGAAGTTAGTAATTATCTCTCTATGGCAACTAACGCTCTATCTGCTAGTTACTGTTCATACTGCAATCACAGGAGGAGGTTTTGAATTTCAGAATTAAGAGCTTGGTCAGAATTAAAAATTCTTGCAAAAGCAGTATAGTTTGGCTGCCCTAATGGCTTAGTTGGCAAAGAAGTTTACACGTCAGCCTAAAGGCTGGGGCTGTCCTCAAAATGACACTTTTAGCTTCTGAGGGTGTGGACTGCCTCACTTCCTAGATGCTTTGCATTTGTTCAACTTGTCATGACTTTGATGATTTAAAACTAAAAGCAAACTAGAGGAGAATGATCACTTTTTGTGGATATATGGCAAGCAACTCCTCTGTGGAAGCTGGATTCCAGAGTAGACTCTAGGGACAATACTGGGTCAAAGAACACCACAGAATGAATCTACAAATGTTACAGCTTCATTAAAGTAATTCCAAACAATATTTTTGTTCCAAAAGAGACTGATTGCTCTCTAATGACAGTGCAGGGGAAGAAGAACCCCTGTTCTTTAGCAAGAGAAAAGAATCTGATCAACAGGAAAGATAAACATTTTCACATGAATTAAATGTTAAGAAACATACAGTAACAATTGTTACATTGTTTATTTTTTTATTCCTGCCTTCATCTGAGTTTCTCACCTTCTATAATGACAAGAATTTTAGGACAGGCACCATATCTTAGCACGTTCCCTGAAATCTTGGCCACATTAGGGTTAATCCTATTGTCTTTAATGAGATGTGGTTTCACCTTCCATTTTATACATCATCTACCACAACAAAACCTCAGACTGGGCCTTTATATGTTACCAGAATGCAAACAATAATAAACGTGATAGAAAGGAGAAAAAAAAGGTTGAGAAAAAGATGAGGAAAGAAAGATAAAAGAAGTGACAGCAAAAATTAAGAGATTCTTATAAGTCACTCAGTTATTCCTTAATTACTCTTCATATGCTGGCCATTGATTCATGTTTGACGTGATACATTTCCTTTGACTCCCCCCAGATAACGAATCTTTGGCTACTCTAGAGAATATACTGCATACCATCTTCTACAGACATATACCAAGATAGGATATATAGAAATAAAGACAATCTTTCTAGGTTCCTAGTGTAAAAGTGACTGGTTAGTAGTAAGCTCCTATCATCAGTTATTCATTAAGCTGAGATGATGTTTTCATCTACTTTGGAAAAGACTGATTGCGACCTCCAGAATATCTGGTCCTGTCTGTGGTAACACAACTAGTACTGCTAGCAGCTTGCATTGCAGAAACCAGAACCTAATGAACATGCAAACAGGAGTCACTCTTTTACTACTAGAGATGGGTTACTCATAAACATGGAAATGCCATAAAAACAGGGAGCATGAAAAACCGGCTTGGCAGTCCCCCTTCCTGCTCTTAACAGACAAATGTGGCCTTTATGAAAGATATAGCAATATTTCAAATCAAATAGAAAAATGCAAATCTGGAGAGAACAGAATGACAAAAGCAGCATTGGAAAGTTTAGAATACAAGAATAATCATTTAACTATTATTTTGAGTTATTAAGTTCAATGTTCAATTTTGAAGAAGGTTACAAAAATTACTACTTTACTGTAAGTGACTTGTAGCAGTGTTAGTATAACATTTATCTGTTTTGCCCCTTGCCTGCCTCTTGCTTCCTCATCCACATCCATATTCAGAAGACTTTTTCATTCTTTATTACCAGCAAGAAAGGCAAAATAAATGGGTATCATCTCATGAACTATTGTCATTACTGCCATGTCTTGTCATCACTAGGCAAAACTAACACCCACTTGGAAACATGACTCGCTCTGGGACAGGGATGCCTGTAGTCACACAGTGGCACAAATGTTCTGCAGGGACGTGTCTGTCTGTCAAGCTGCTTTCGTTCCAATTGCTAAACAAATATTATTCAGCTGGGATTTGAGGGCCGAACATTACTTGTAGGCTGCATGTCAGTGAATGAAAAGGGGGAAAAAAAACTGAGAAAGACATGAGTGATTCATGAAATACTGGAATATTTAAATAGGCTCTAAAATATTTCACCTGCAAGGGTTCTGAAAAGTAAATATTAAGAGGTGGGAATATACTGTAGCACAGGTTAGCTACATCCATGCAACACTTGGTTATGATAAGGCTTCTATTTTTCCTGTTAAGAGACTCCATTCTCTTTAAAACATCAACAAGAAGAACCAAAAGGGAATTCCCTAAGGTCAGCTCTGAGGAAACATAAACCTCTAATTCAATAACTCCGCTACTGCACTGAAAAAGGCCTTATTATTGCAACATCCATATGGAGTCAATTGGACATTAATGACTAATCAATCCCTCCCCTTTCTATTCTACTTATAGTGTCACAAGCCATGTTTAGATTAGCCCATTTCCTGCTTAGGATCACTCAAGATGTCTTTTGTTCTTTCAGGGCTGGCCTGATGGAGGCAGCTTAAACAAACACACGACCCAAGTGGTGCAGGAGTTATAAACTGCCATATGTGAATGAACAAAGGGGCCATACTAAAGCCTTTTGTGGTATTTGTTAATGTTTTTCATCTGAGTTTAAAAAGACCTAATGACTTTGTGGTGAGCTGATGCATGTGGCTCGTGGCTTTGCAAAATGAAGGAAATTCTAGCCAGTTATATATCAGCATATATTTTCCGAAGTGCCTTGTTTTCAGTTTTGGTGGCAGCGAGTTTACTTTTTTAGTACATTTGTTTTACATATGCAAGCAAAATTCTTAATCTCAATTAAAACACAGCACCAGTTTTCACAGCCATCCTCACAACCTGCATATAAGTCTTTCCCCATTTGAAAGTCTAGCGCTAAAATTAATAGTGAAATATCTTGTGTGTGAAACCAAATCAACTATTCTCAGCTCTAGTGGTAGCAGTTCACTCACCAGTGTTTAAAGCTGATTGTTAGTTGATTCATATTAAATACTGAAGCAATATTTCTAAATAAGCTATTAGCACATCCATGCTCCACAGCCAGCCACGCGCAAATCTACATTATTTAAATGAATTAAAACTGCTAAATGCAACTACTTTCTTGATGGCTTACACAAACAGTTTAGATTTCTTGACCACATTTTATGGCAAAATTAACCCTCATGGAAATTTGGCATGGAATACAGCTAAAACAATACAATAATCTTTTAAATTACATGGAATATTAACTGAATTAATTAGTGCTTAAGGCCTGACTTAAGCCCTCAGTGGCTTACATAGTCCCACTTGTGCTGTAACACAAAAGCACAAGAAGTTGTTCTGTAAAGATCCATCAAACATCTAGGTAGAAAGTGGGATGAAGTAGCAGCCTCTACTATAAATTTGGGGAGGTATGTAAGTGTCATAAGATTTTTTCAATCATGCGCCACTTGCAGACTTCAAGACCCTTCACAGGTAATTAATTAAAAGCTAACAACCCCATTCTGACATATATATTATTGATAGAAAAAATGTGAAACATATTTAAGTTGAAAGTTATTCAGCCTAAGTAATGACATCAGAAGTAAGGGATTGCTAGTCATCAAGTCTAACTGCAATCAACATTCCCATGAACACTATTGTTGCTCCCCTTTGATATTTCATTTCATACTCAAATGAGGAAAGTAGAGGCCCACAGAAAGGAAAACCATGGACAAAACATCCCAGCCCAAGAGAAATGTTACTAATAATTATTGTTAGGTATCTGACAAGACCTATCGATACTCCAAATTGTTGTGGGTTTGGGTTTTTTTTTCAGAAAAACTGTTGTTCTAACAGCTAAGCAATTATTGTTACTATATTAATCATATTCAAAGTCAAAACAATACAAAGATGAATGAACTAATCTATTTAACATAAAAATGTTTCCATAAGAGTAACAGCTTTATTGCCAGTGGAGCTGTTACTCACATAATTTCAAATTTCTCCTGACATGACAGTGTCACCTAGAACATCCAGAAAACATGATACTGATTTAAAACACAGGGATTAATTCTGCAGTTTTCAGTCATCCCTAATGTTTTTTTGGTGGTGTTTTTTTTTTTTTAAATCCTGCCTGAACAAGGGCCATAGGATATTATCCATTCATATTTCAGTCAATGCTTTGTTTTGTTTTAAGATGGAGAAGTGACAGACAGGAATTCATCACAGAGAAAAAAGGCAGCCTGACTTCATATCTGATGGATGCATTGTTCAAGGTGTGGCTGAACACTGTTAATGAACAACTTTGCTTGCTCCTATGTAGCAAAACAATGAATTTTAAAAACTTAAGTACAATGTGGTTTATAAAACGGAACTACATTTAACAAAGGGAGAGAGGTTTACAAAACCACCTCCCTCAAAATATGTGATATTAATGAAATGCAGAATACTTTGCAAAAGGTTTTAATGTGTGTTGGAATCACTGCTTCAGTGGCCCATTTCCTGCCTTCAATCTGCAATTGAATTTGTCACCTTCTAGCATATGCAACATCATTCTTTGTATCAATATAACTGATTCCCTCCATCCAGTGTTTGCTGTTCTCACTTGTCATATCATATCAGTAATTAGATGGCAAAGACCTAGGGCTAGGATATGCATATGCCATTTCTTCTTGCCTTTCACATGGGGTGCTGACATTATAATAATTAATAATATAATTAGTAAATAATATATCATGAAGAGAGAGAAGCAAAAGCAGCATGATAACAGAAACTGTAAGTTAACAAGTAATAATAAATGTTAGGAAAAACTCGTAAGGCTAATTTTTCAAATACGCTGCACCTGTGCATTTGGGATTTATGAGTGATGCCAGGAAGATCTTTTTACAAACAATGTCATGTCCAAATGGCAATGGCATGTCCAAATATGTTGCCACATGTACCTGGTTTGGATTAAAAATGGGGGATTTGCCATGAAATAGGTGCTTATGTGAAAATTTACAAATTACTCTTTTTTGAAATCCTGCACTTCCTGTGAAACTACCCCTGCCAAATTGAAAACATAATCATTTAATATTTGCAGAAGCTGTGAAGATACTGTAATGCCCACCCCACACACATTTTGGACCACTGATTCTGTAAAATTAAACTGAAGTACAAATTAAGAAAATATTGTCCCCTTGCTACTAAGTTCTGCACTAAACGTTTGCCTAGATACTTGGCATATCTACATGGAAGAAAGGCAGATGCTCTTAAACACTTTTCTATTGCTGAGATACTGAGGTTCCTGAAGGATAAAATGGCGTGCAGTATAACCTTAGAAAAATAGACAGTTGTACAAAGAAGACGACTTGTCTGAATCTGTATCAATTGCTCCTGCTTAGCCAGAATATATGATGTTCTTTCCTTAATGTATTCATATTTCTGCTCCACTCCCTCTGCTCAAGGAGGTAAGGAAGAAGGGCAAGATTCTTCCCTTCTCCATGCAGTATGATATAATGGTGGCTTTCTGTGTCAGCTGAAAATTCAACTGTGCCTGGAAATGTTACACTATTTTAAGCAGCTTCAAGCTCCTTTTGCGATATTGGAGCAATACAAAGACATATGCAGAGCTAAGAATCAGGACCATGGGGTGTTTTACACCTGTGGTGGCTGTACATGAGTGTGAAAAAATGTTTTAAACCACTGAACTACTATATCTAATTTTTCACTCACTCCACTTAAAAATAGCTAAGCAAACTGACTGATGCTTTCAGCATTTGTGAAAACAATTTTCTCATGGGCAAAGATTTTCTGTGTAAAACTGCAGCCCACAGTTACTTTTTACAGCCTTGTTCTAAATTCCTGAAAATAATGTTTTACTATATAATGGAAATTGTGACAAGCCCTTAACCATAACTGTGCACCCCTATGTAAAACGCAGGGCATTGTAACAGTGGTTGGTTGTACAACATCAGAAATTCTAACTAGAATTTTTTTTAAATAAAGGTACTATTCTATAAGAAT
The DNA here is from genome assembly GCF_965638725.1 of Aptenodytes patagonicus. Lineage (NCBI taxonomy): Eukaryota > Metazoa > Chordata > Aves > Sphenisciformes > Spheniscidae > Aptenodytes > Aptenodytes patagonicus. The sequence continues at coordinate 15,259,460 of NC_134955.1, forward strand.
TAATTACTGTAGCATGGAAATAGCAAATTAGAAAGTCTCATATTTAGCAGTAGGAAAAAAATACCTAAGACAGTTGAAAATCAAAAGGTAACACTTGTGGAGAACATCCAGATTTTTTATTATTCTGAAAGTGAGAAGCATACTATATGTTAAATATTAGTGTTTTGAGAGAATAAGTTTCAGTGCCATGGAAAGATCAGTCCACACACCCCCAGCTCAGATTTTTCAGTACTCAAAGTGGGAGTTCCCCCTGTAAAATGTTATGGGGATACTGGCAACGATGAGATTCACAAAGTGGTTGCCATCAGAAAAGTGATAGGATGGTTCTTAAACACAGAACGTCTTATTCCCATCCCATTTGCAGGTGTTGAGTTACTCCAGGGCTGAGGCACTGAATCTCATCCAACACAACTGAAATACTGTGCCGAAGTACTTTATCCTAGATTCCTGATTGTTATGAGTTATTCTGAAAAATTTAAGTGTATCACTCAAGTATCAGGCACAATCAAATAGATGCATGGGTGTTAAAAATGGCAACCACAATTAATGAAGGCCACCTTTTAGCATCTGGTCTAATTAACCAAGATAGTAAGTTATTTTATCTTTAAATAATAAAGATACACTTATGGGATTTTTTAAAATCAAAGACCTATAACAAGAATTCAGGACAATAAAAATTCCAGTACTTGAGCTTACTGCATTCTCTCTGGAAACACTTCTTTGTTTTCAGACAGCTTTCACTGTTTTCTGATTTTCATCTTTCCCCTCTCAACTGCCATAGCAACTATTACAAATATTTATGTGTGACAAATACTGGCATGGAGAGGCATTCTTTCCTCCAGTATTTATGAAGCACTGTCACAAAAGTAGGTGATGCTTTGTCATGCATGTACTACCTGCTGTTTACACCTCTGCAAAGGAAGGTGTTAAACAAGTTACCTCACAGGTTTGGATTGTGTTGGCAGCCTGCTAAGATTGATCTGCCTGCAACTATATGGTTCCCTTTCACCTACCTCTTCAGCTGCTCAAAGTCACCCTTTCTTGGAGTTAAGAAGGAACTGTGTCACCCTTTTGTATAAGCAATTATTTACTACTGGGCATATATGAGAATGTTGAGGCTTTGAGTATATGGTAGATGTGCTCCTTTAAGAAAGCATTGATCTGTTTTTTACATAATAGATTTGCAACACCCAGGCACTAGTCATGATGTCTGCTCTATCACCAGGGAGGGAGAAAATGAAGCTTTGACAGATGGACAGAAATTTGGAGCTGGACAAGGTGGTAGTTTCTCCTCAACCTTAGATATCAGCTTTGTGCTTCCTTTGTAGCTCCTTTTTCTCATGTTTCTCCCCACACATGTTAGCTCATTCTTCTCCTCCACATGATTCCACATTCACTGCTGCTGCTGTCGTTGCAAGCGCTCATTGTTCACCATGTTCTGGCAATTGGTTAAATCTGTGATGATGCCTAACACCATTTCTTTCTTTCTCTGCCATTCAATTTCCCTTGCTTTTGGGCAGGGAATATCTCTCATTGTACTACAACATGCCTTGCAATGTGGCTAGCCCAAGTCAAATATGAATGGGAAGTGCTAATTTTATGGACACAAAAAGACAGACTGCTGTTAACTGCTGCAAATATTGAGCAATTCATTGACTTTGTATGCTGATCAGCAAATCCACCATCTGAAATGCTGCAGAACTAGGTTCTTAAGCTTACTGCTGAATAGAAGTATGTTCTTTTAAAAGCAAAGGTGAGCTTGTGCTCCTCCAAGCTTGGGTTCAGGTCCAAAATCAGGTTCAGACCAAAAACTGTGTATATCTGAACTGGAATTAGTAAGATCAAACTAGGGCTTACTACTGGAAGCAGCCTATTACCAATGGTTATGCAGCTCACAGTGCCCAACTGGCTTGCATTTGGCTTACTTGGAACATGGTCAAAGATACCATGATCAAACAGATAAGTCTTAAAGCTATATAATCTCAAACAGTGACTTGGTATATAGAAAAACACAATCTTTAAACCAAGGAACTTACAAATTAAAGTAAGAGACAGCAGGCAGTGAAAAGGAGCCAAATATTTAACTCACAAGCCCCTGATTCTAATATATTAACACGAATGAACATGGAACTAAATGTTAAGTACTAATACAGCATTTTCATTTGTTTCCATTTGCTATATAAAAATGAATTTAGCTTCACAATGCATCTGATTTTTTGACTTGGGAAGACAGGACAGAGAGAAGTTATTTCTCTTTTACAAAATCACACAGTGAGGCAGTGGCAAAAGAGTAACATTCAGATGTTTTTGCCCTGAGCCCAGGATCCAATCAAGAAAACTATTTTAACAGATCCAATTCTTTGGCGGGAATGAAGATCAGGTCTTGATGGAATTTGAATCCCTATGACTGCTGAAGGAAATCACAGTGCAACCTGAGCTAAGGTAAAATCAGTAATTGTCAACAGGAACATTAGGTCTATTCTGCAGATCTCTATCTACTACAAAACAAAATCTTAACATACTTCCTACAAATTTCCAAAGCTTTTGACCAGAACCACAAAAACAGAAGGATCCATAAACATAGAGCACATTACACAAGCACAAGATCCATAAACATAAAGCATATTATACGATTCAAATGAAGCAGCACTATTACCAAAAGTGAGCATCTGTGAAAGGAATATCGTTTTTAGAACTTGAACCAAAAAAACATATTCAGATCATCCAATATTCGCAGATAACTAAGAACTAAATACTTTAGGTTCCCCCACCTTGAATTTAAACAGGGCTCACCTATGGCTCCTGACTATATTCTACACACTCTGGTCAGTTGATGTATGTCAGTCATGTTCAAAAAGGGGTTTTAGCTATAGCTAGATTCAAAGCTGTCTCGGTGTGTCCATGCTAGTTAGCTGTATTTCAGTACTGACAATCTCAAATGTTCAAAATTATGAAGCCGCCTACAGAAAGAATGATGTTTCCTTTAAAATGATGAGGTTTGGAGAATAAAAAATCCTTGTTTAGTTCTATAATTGGCTGTTGTTTATAATTTTGCATACCAGTCACCGAACATTTATGAGGCTCTCAAATCATGTTTTTGAATTTTGCTAGCTACAAATGTATCATATATTTTAACATGACAACTGGGATTTCCAGGTAATGATATAAGTCTAATAGCTGTGGATTATTCATCAATGGTGTCACACTCAGTGGCAATGTTTTTGAATACAGTCTGAGCATGATTTTTAATATCGTTAGCCCAGTCCTGCTGATGGCTAAGGAAGTAATAGAGATTATGGTTTATGTCATATTTAATATAAAACTTTTGTTGATGATTTTCAGGCCTCCATTCAGGTAACAGGTCATTATGAGTAACACAAACTTTGAATATTACTTCATATGCTAGGTCATCTCTGAAAGTACACCTAGTTACCATTAATCTTAAAAGTCATTCTGCAGTATCCTTTCATATTTGTCTTATAATTGCATAGAGCTAAACTTAAACAATTTTAAGACTTGTCTTATAATTCATAAGTCAAAAAAAAAAAAATGTAGCTTCAGCTTCTGATCAATGACCCAGTACCGCAAACACTCCTAAAATTAAAGGAAAACATGACTCTGATCCTGTCAAACTCAGATCACTGCCATATGTTATAGAAAAGATAGAAGAAGTAGAGAGAAATCATTACTAGATACTATTACAAAGGCATTCCATAAGACACAGAAGTCTGCTGATATTTTTTATAACAAATTACTTGAACTTTAAAGGCTGTGTCAAAGCTATGGGAATCAGGAGCACTTCCCAGATTTGGTCTATCTTGGCTGCCTGCTGGGATGAGACAGACACGTACCATGTCTCTGCACACTTTAGTTTCCCTTGGAAATGCAGGTATGCAGGTAGGCAGGGAGTGGAACTGCACTTCTATAGTCCCTGTGGTCTAGATCACTTGGGGGATCAGGATGCAGCCCAAACTGCACTTCCCCCCAGTTTATGGCCAGCAGTGGGACTAAATTTGGAGTCCTTGGCTCAGGAATAAATCTGTTACACCATTCCCCCAACCCCACCCCCCAAAAAAGCCCACTACAAATAGTCAATATATCTTCTTTAAATGTAGTTAATTTCATAATTCTGAAGTTCTAAAATTCTGGTGATGGGAGTAAAACCATCTGACAGATCTAACAGCCGCACATACATTCTTTCACAACTGCACTTGGACATCAGAGATCTGGATGTATTTCTGATGAAGAAAGATAGGGAGTCAAAAGTTGACTACCAATATGTTACTTTGGAAATCTTTATTTTCTATATGACTGTGTTATTTGCATAAAAGCACACAACAAAACACATCAATATTATCTAAAGACATCTACAGCAACCTGCACTCAAATGATATCTAAAAAAAAATTGAAAATAAGATTAAAAGTAAGTAACAATGTGTCCTGGTTTCGGCTGGGATAGAGTTAATTTTCTTCCCAGTAGCTGGTACAGTGCTGTGTTTTGGATTTAGGATGAGAACAATGTTGATAACACACTGATGTTTTAGTTGTTGCTAAGTAGTGCTTACACTAGTCAAGGATTTTTCAGCTTCTCATGCCCTGCCAGCGAGAAGCTGGGAGGGGGCACAGCCAGGACAGCTGACCCAAACTGGCCAAAGGGATATTCCATACCATGTGATGTCATGCTCAATATATAAACTGGGGGGAGTTGGCCGGGGGGTGGTGACCACTGCTTGGGAACTGGCTGGGCATCAGTTGGCAGGTGGTGAGAAATTGCATTGTGCATCGCTTATTTTGTATATTCTTTTATCATTATTATTATTATTATTATTATTATTATTATTATTATTATTATTATTATTATTTTCCCTTCCTTTTCTGTCCTATTAAACTGTCTTTATCTCAACCCACAAATTTATTTTTTTTTCCCCTGATTCTCTCCCCCATCCCACTGGGTAGGGGGGGAGTGAGCGAACGGCTGTGTGGTGTTTAGCTGCCTGCTGGGTTAAACCACAACACAATGACAAAACAGAAAGGAAGGTGTGAAACACACTAAGTCTTCGAAGAATATGACTATGGTTATTAGGAACCTTTGACATTCAGCTGAGATTGTGACCTTGGCAACACACTAAAATGCAACAAGGCTGTCTTCTTAGAGGAAGCCAAAGAAGAGCAATGAAGCTGGTGAAGGGTCTAGAGAACAAGTCCTATGAGGAGCAGCTGAGGGAACTGGGGTTGTTTAGCCTGCAGAAAAGGAGGCTGAGGGGAGACCTCATCGCTCTCTACAACTACCTGAAAGGAGGTTGTAGGTGAGGTGGGTGTCGGTCTCTTCTCCCAAGTAACAAGTGATAGGACAAAAGGAAATTGCCTCAAGTTGCACCAGGGGAGGTTTAGATTGGATATTAGGAAAAATTTCTTCACTGAAAGGGTTGTCGAGTACTGGAACAGGCTGCCCAGGGAAGTGGTTGAGTCCCCATCCCTGGAGGTATTTAAAAGACGTGTAGACGTGGCGCTTAGGGACATGGTTTGGTGGTGGACTTCATAGTGTTAGGTTAACAGTTGGACTCGATAATCTTAAAAGTCTTTTCCAACCTAAATGATTCTATGATTCTGATTGTAAAGAATAAGTTGTCAAGTTTCTTAGTAACCCAGTGCTGAAACAGACACGTATGGAAACACAAAATAATAGCAACACATACAAAAAACTGTGACATGGCAAACCTAGAAAGACCTGTAATAGTTTCATGACAATTAGAAGCATTAATATTCTTGAAGACAAACAGAGCCTGTAGCATGGTACAGTACATCAGAGGCCATAGTTTAACTGCTGATGTTTCAGCAGCACTGTTTTCAATGGACTTCCACTCTAAATGATGCCATGCTAGAAGTGTCATCTCCTAGCTAGCTTGCCAAAGATGAGGGGCAAAACTTGGGTGATATTTTGCATGTCTTTTTTTTATCTCCAGCTAATATCTAAATTCACCCTGTCTACAACTAGAAGGACAAATAAGCAGCTCAGTTTTGAACTCCCATCAACATTTTTTTTCAGATCAGCAGAGGTATTCATCCAGCATCTCTTTTCCAGAGACATCTCTTGGCTGCTAAACAAAGTCTGGAAATCTGAATCCATTCATGAACTCAGATTTCCCATGTGGCAACACACCATGCCTCAAACTGCCCCACTAGCTCTAGAAAGACATGTACACTGTCCTTAAACTGGCACACATCACTGTAGCTTGGGTTATATATGTCAAAGCTTCATTTTGCACTATCCAGTAACAGGGGGGGCTGTCAGTACCACAAGGTGTATCAAGATACTAAATTAAGGACACTAGAAAGAGAAAGGATGAGTTGAAGGAAATGAGCTAAACCAAGAAAGTCCTCAGGGACTTGATGTCATATGAACCAGTAACTGTGTATCTGTAAGTATTCTTTTGCACATTTTCATCCCAACTGAGGAAAAAAATATCCTTCAACACACTGAAATACGAGAAGTTGCTGCAGGATGGAAATTCCTTTACAAAGCAGTTTATAAATAACTGATTAGTCAACAAATATTTTTGAAAGTCCATGTATCTCCTAAGGCCTTTTTTCTAGAAAAAAAATCATTGCAAAACACCTGTCTGAAAGTTATTTTTTACCTACATTCTGTTTATTATTTTTCTGTTTAAAGACAATACAACAGTGGCCAATCACATCCGGTGAAGGATGAATAAATGAAGCTCATAAATAACAGCTCCCTAAAAATGAAAATCTGGAAATTATTGGTTTTATAAGGAACTATTAAAAATATATATAGGGAAAATCTGAAATCTCTCATTAAGGTGCTAGTCTCCTTCTGGATATTATTTGTAATAAATGGCTGATGAGCTTCAGTCATCATCTTATCTTACTGCTATGGAGACCTGAAATCTTGACTATGTCAAAATACTTAGAAAAAAAAATCTAAGCAAAACCCATGTCAGCATGTGCTCCTGGTGCATGTGTCAGTTCCATGTGATAAGCTAATCATGATATTAAGCCAACAAGTAGGAATATTTTGCGGAATTAAATTCGACAGTTAACTATTCCTCTGTACGGATGAATCAATACAGGAACATCTTGGAACTGAACTTGCAGCTTCTCCATTGTATACAAGTCCTTGCCCAAAATAATTTTAAATTCAGCTTTTTTGGTTTGCCTAGAGACTGATTAAAGGTAATGTATGTTGGTTGGCAAGCAAGGAGAATCAGGGCTTTAAGATGTTTTATCACAGGCATGTCACGTACTACCCATACACTAAAGAAAAGATAACATTTACATGTGCTGTTGTTGTCAGACTTCAAAATGAAGGGACAATTCGTGAGACCTTACCTGGGCCTTTTATTTCTGGGTCACAGACAGACAGAACAGAATATGTGCTCATAGGAATATTTCTCTATACAGAAAATATTAATGCCTTTTTATCAGAAAAATTCTGTCACAGTATTTCAAGAATCATTTGAAAATAATCCTATTTGTCAACAATCATAAGTTTATTGGTCCTATTCTTTTGATTCAAGAAAAAAAGCAAATTTTGAACCTGTCAGATGTTTGGATATTAATGGAAAAATTTAGAGATGTTTTAACCTTTTCTCAAGAACAATGGCATAACTAGAACTTGTCAGGTTAAAAAAGAGCAAAATGATTCTCAAAGAGAAGTAAATTGAGGGGGCAAAATGTTGCATAATATTCTACCTGAATAGTACATTAATCTTACTACAGTGACTGGTAGGGTTCCTATCTATCTACATGTTCTCTTCTAATGTATCATAAGGTAGAGAGGATACCAGTGGCATCCACTTCCAGAACATGCGTGGTAACCCTGCTAGAGACTAAATTCAGTCTTGATAAACACTGATTTCCACCTGTGGCTTGACACTGTATGCCTGATATATAGAACTCTCACTGAAATGAGTGCAAATGCACTGAAGGTTTATATCATGAAAAAGATATTTTCATATAGAAAATGTGGAATATTTTTCCATTATCATTTGACAGCTGCCTGTCAATAAAATTGTGCTTGCCGTATCTTGAATAGTTTGTGAGTGCACTGATGGGTAGACTTCTTAAAGGGCTCTAACTTTCTTCAAAGCTGCTAAATCCTTAAAAACTGGTGAAAATATATATATATGTATATATTGCCTTGCTGAGATAATTTTCTCAGTGTTTTCTACACTTTTATTAATAGTATAAAATGTAAACAATTAATTGACAGCTGCTGGGGAAAAAAAATAGTTGTGTTGCAGAAGGGCTTAGAGGGCTATACAGTCCTTTTCATGAGTCCGCCCTTTGCTATGGACTTATTACAATCTCACAAAAACACAAAGAAATCATTCAGGTGTTACCCTGGGATGTAAGCTAGACAGTACTTACGACACTGGCAGCATTTCAGCCATACCATTCTGTGATGCAGCGTGTTCAATAACCTATAGTCAAAATTGCAACTCACCTTCTGCATCTTCTGGCCTTGTAAGATCAATGACACCAGGGCCCAGTTTTCCATCTTCATTGGGTTTCCCTGTTAACTGTGGGCCTAAATTTTCAAACCTTGTTCTTTCCTGGAAAAGAACAGAAGTAGTCTTAATGCTCCATATAGGTTAGTTCTCATTATATGCCTGTGCATATGTGTATGCACTGATACATGCCTTATTTTTTAAATCTGAACAAATAATGAGTGTATTTAATTAGACTTTTAACTCAGGGACAATTTTTTATAGATTCTGAATGTTTGCATTTATGAAAATCAGTTTTAAATGTGAAACATATACAGAAACTTTGAGATTATTTTGATCTGCACTGCCATAATGCATAAACGATTGTACATGCAAATACAAAACACTCTTGGCAGCAAACAGTGCTGATCAATGCTGCTCACTTTGCCTTTCCACTTATTTTCTAACTTAAACTAGAAAAGACAATCAACATTTGGGAGACATGAAAATTCAGAAGTTGCAAGAAGAGTTTGTATTAAAATATACTGCTAATTTAATGGAAAAAACACTTTTTTCCCACTATGAGATTTAAGTTTGCATTCATACCTCTGAGAAAACATAAGTCTGAACTTTATGCAAGAGGTTTTCAAAGACAAGTATTAGAAAGAAGGAATAACAGATGACAGAACTGATATTATTTTGTCTAGGAATTTAAATTGTACCTCAGTGGAAAGGGAACATAAGGAGATTAAAAAAAAAAAAAAAAAAAAAAAGGAAAAAGAATGCACACTCCTAGAAAAGCAGAAAGTTTTTGAGAGCTGGAGACCTCCATTGGAAACCTGGAACTAGAAAGTGGAAACTGAAAGGTATTTTATGTGTTAATCCAGTTCTTCAGTCAACTACTGGACAAGGGCGCTATAAATGACAGTGTAATATTGTCTCACAATAGTACTCTCTGTAGTACTCTGTATCAGTAGCAAAGTGTTCAATGGTTATTATTAATTTAGCATTCTCATTTGAAGGAACATAGCATGTTTTCCCTCTTGCCTTGTTGTTACCTCTTCAGACTAAACTTGGCATTATGTTGTACTTGTGAATGAATGAAACCTTGTTGTTCATTACTATGAAACAATATTAAATGTCATGTCAGCTTGAATTTACAGACATGAAATACCAGCTTTCAGCTCTACAAACAGTTTCTCCATGTTATACTTAATGCATTATGCAGAAGTAGAGTGCTGATTGCTGTTCAGTCTATTGTTCAATGACCTAGTTCTGTGCTGTGCATACTAGACATAGGAAGAAAACATTAGGAGTTTCTCTCCTGCAAGATGGTTAGAAACTTGGAAATTGTCTTAAGGACAAAACATACTTGATGGCCTTGACTCCTCATTTGCTCCACCTCCAAGTACTTCTGCTTTCCAATGTCACTATTTTTCTATTGTCATTATCTTTCAGTAATAAAATCCCGCCAGGCCAACAACTGAGGAATTATGTTGATTCCTCATTCTTTTGATTCCTTCAGCCATGGATTTTTTAAATTATTTTCTGTTTAATTTGCAGAGGAAGACAAGAAAGCACAACCTGATGCTGGATTTGCCACAACATGCAGCTGAGACATTTCAGGTACTAACTGCATTTCTAAAAGTTCCTCAGAATCTTCCAGTTGTCGAACAAAATAACTCTGCATTTTGTATTTGGTTAACTTCTTAACTTATTTTCTTCTGTAAAATCTGTGGTTGATGAAGGAGCTTACATATACAAAGGAACTCATGAGAAAAGAAAGAGTTGCAAATGAAATGTGACTGCAGAAAGGCACTGCAATACTAGAGGCCCAATATTTTACTGAAAGATGTTGTGCAATGTAACAATACACCTGAATCATCAGGATGGGATCTGTTTTACTGGTAGACAGAATGAAAAAGAAGTTTGTCAAGGATTCTGCGTTCCATTGCAAAGGGCTGATTTGCAGTTGAGATAAAAACAAAGATCAGTATTAAGAAAACAGCTTTTGGCACATATATTGTCTCTTCCAAAATATTTGCGCTAAAAGCTTTTTCTTAAGGATTTTAAAACAGCACCTGCAGTATTCTTGGAAGAACAGCCTTTAAGAGAGTTTCAGAAGAAGGAGACATACCTTTCTGCTATAAAAATCAACAGACCCTGCTACGTATCAATATGCACACTTGAAATATCTTTCTAGTCATTCATTCTCTTTGATTTTACCAGAAAATATTCTGTTAAAAAAAAAAGAAGAAAAAAGAAAGTTTCTGAAAGAATATCAATATTTTGACATGGAAGGAGAAAAGGGAAAATTACATGATAAGGTTCAGGAACAGTAAAATGAAAGCACTTATGCCATAAAAATACCTGCTCTTGTTAAACAAAGGACATGTACTTACAGTTATTTCATAATCCCCTCCTTCTAATTCATAAAAAGCTGTAACAAAGCTAGCTATATTTAAGTCTTTGAAATGCCTTTTAAAGTCATTCCTTTGCTTGCTTTTTTACTGAAAATAATCTTCATAGTGATCATAAAAAAGTTTCAATATTTGCAATGGGTTTAGAAAAATTCAGAGAACTGTAAAAAATAGAAAAATGTTCAATACTAATAATGTTTTTATCTAGTAGATACCTTTACAATTCCATGAAATACAACAAATTCATATGAAATTTATTATTAGAGAGGAAACTTGTCCCACTAGGTTCCAATCCTTTTTTATGGGATTTGTCTTTGCTCCCGTCTTGAATTCATCCTAAAGAGAATAGTTACTTGCGCTAAAAATCCTTTAAAAGTATACCTTTCTCCTAGTACGAGCAAGGACTGAGAGGAAAATTGCTTCTGTACATAACATTCCTATATGAACAAAAAATGGCATACTTTCATTAAAAGTAAATATGCATTGGGTCTGCCTGAGATGGAGTCAATTTTCCCTACAGCAGCCCTCATAGTGCTGTGCTTTGTATTGGTAGCTAGAAAGGTGTTGATAACAGCAGTGTTTTGGCTACTGCTGAGCAGTGCTCGCACAGCATCAAGGCTGTCTCTCCAACATTCCACCCTCACTAGTAGGCTGGTGGTGGGCAAGATCTTGGGAGGGTACATAGCCAGGACAGCTGACCCAAACTGACCAAAGGGATATTCCATACCATATGATGTCTGCTCAGCAATAAAAGCTAAGAGAAAGGGGCGGGGGGGGGCATTCATTATTATGGTGTTTGTCTTCCAGAGCAACTGCTACATGTACCGAAGCCCTACTTCCCGGGAAGTGGCTAGACATCACCTGCTGATGGGAAGTAGGGAATAAATCTGTTGTTTTCCTTTGCTTCCGCATGCGGCCTTTGCTTTTACTTTTATTAAACTGCCTTTATCCTGACCCACGAGTTTTTTCCATCTTATTTTCTCCCCCTCTCCCCATCCTGCTGAGGAGGGGAGTGATAGAGCAGCTTGGTGGACACCTGGCATCCAGCCAAGGTCAACCCACCACAACATAGCTGCACTAATAAATATGTTATTTACACGTGCAATATATTTGCACACATGTACATGAACTACCGGATATATTGCTACCTCCCTAACCTACATTAATAGAAAATTTTGGTGAGTTTATAATAAAGTGCACCACTATGGACAGTGCAGGTGTTTTGTTTTCCTGTGAAAAAGCATTTTGGACCTCTATTTTGAACTGATTTTTTGTACTGGCTACAGAGTTTATACTGTATAGTCACATTAAGTTTTCCCATTTAAATTTGAAAAAAAGGGTTTAGGACATGACACTGACAACCCTTTCTCATGACTAGATCACCACAGTCAATTGGAGTTTGCACTAGAACACTGAAAGCTCTTCCCAACACCATTCAGATCCTTTTTGCTTCTTTGTATGTTGAACACACAGTAAAAATAATCACTTCTTTAAAATGAGAAAAAGAAGAGGAAAAAGATTCTTCTTAGCAGCCAAATCTTAATTTTCCACTCTGTGATATGATTAGGCACTTATTTATGCGTTGTCAGTCACAAACATGCAGAAAACGTAAAAGTTATTGAAAAAATTAAAGTCTGCTCAACTGTCTTGCAGGACTGTTGGTTCTCTAAGTGCTTTGAAATTATGATGTATGAGGTAGATGTTGCATATTAAATAAAGATATTTAAATTATAAAGCCCCCGTTAGTGAGAGCTGATGAATGTTAAATGTTATGAGCCACAAGGCTGTGGCATCCATCATATTCACATATTATCACAGTCAGTGATGGAGCAGCCCCAGTGATGACAGATAGACTGCTAGATAGTTATCCCTTATTTCCAGAGTCGCCAAGCAAGCCTTTCAACCCCTTTGGCATTATTTTTAGCTTTGCATTAAATTAGCAACTTCTCCGTAACGTTCTGGCAGAAAGTATCAATTCTTCTTCATGTGTGGAAGGTAAAAGAATGATTTAGTGAAGCAAGGAGTAAAGGAAAAGGAAGCAGTAGCCCCTACCTCTGAAAAGGCTGCAAACTTCAAATGACTAGAAACAAATATAAAATTGTGATCTTGTGAAAGAACAGCAATGAAACAGTAAGCACATAATAATGGCTTTTCTCTGCACTTAGATAAAAGCTGAATTTTTGATGTGCACAGTATATTTTCATAAAATTTTATATACTATGTTTTATACACTTATTGGCTATTCCATAATAATGTGTGTGCTAACAGTAAAATTGCTCTTAAATTTATGTGTGTTATTTATACGTTCCCACGTAACAATGCTTTTTGTTGTAAAAAATATTCTGTTTATTAATGTAACTTTACAACCACTGCATCCAAGATCCGTGGTAAATTAATGACATTTTTATTATTTTATAGTGTCATTAAATTTTTACTGATCACTCCATCAAACAGAAGCAATAAAGGCCATAATGCAAACTGGGACACTTAGATCAGGGGAGCAGGAAGGCATTCCATATAGTCTGAAGTAAACGGCTTGCTATAAATGATATTTATACCATCTTTAAGGATGTGAGAATACTTGGACAAGTTTGGCAAAACTGTTTCTGTAGTACCATGGATTGTGTACTTAAATAACAGTTTACTTGCCAGCAAGACAATTTTTTTTTCAAACCATATGCGAGAAGATGACTGATTGCATCCATCTCTTGAAAAATAATATATGAAATGTAATAATACACTGGGCACCCCTCCCTTCTGGATTACCAAGACTGATCCGACTATACCCATGCCTCAAATTATTTCAACATGCTTGCTTTTTTCCACATCTGAAATGTATGCTTAGTCTGAAATGGAAAATGGCATGCATGCTGATCGTTGTGTAAAAGATTTAAAATATATATATTTTTTGCAAACAAATACTTTTTATTTAAGTAGACGTGTTTGGACAATGATGTAATACCCTTTATTTCAATAGTCTAGCATGGAAGCAGTTACCAACATTAATTTAAAGAGCCAGTTTCTAGAAACTGAATTAATACGGGTCATTCACAGAAGCCACAGAGCATATGACTGAAGGGATATTATTTCTTCTGAGGACAGTACTTTAGTTAGAATGACTACCAATAATTATCACATGTTGTCTTTATGTATGAAATGTATTTAAATTGAATTATTCCATACTAAATGTTCTAGTAGCTTATTTGCTAACTGTGATCTATTCCCTTCATGTACCATGGACAGTAAACAACAAGCAAACAACTTACTATATTCAAAACATAAAAAGGACATTTTCAGTAGAACACAGAGAAAATTATTCCCAGTTTGAATAAGGAGGAATCACAAAACCCTTTTTTTCCCCACTGGAAAGTCAAGATACAAATGTCCTAAGCTCTTCACCTTCTTCTTACTACTTTTTAACGGCTAGGACTGAAAAGTTAAATTACCCTCCACTTAGAATCTTTTGCAACATCTTGGCACAGCAGGGATAATTACAAATTGACTTTCAGCCTTATCTCTGGATATTTTAGTTATTACGGGTGGGAAGTTTAAACATTAACCTTATTACAACAATGTCAATCATCCTACTGGTGTGCAGGCATGCAACTGCTGGAATTCTTTGGATGGCAAAGTAGATAAACACAATAGTGGCATTATTGTTACAATTAAAAGCAAGGCCTTTGGTTTTGCAGAACTGTGGTGAATATCTAGAACTTGTTTTCAACATCATAGCGGCAGGAGTTGTTCCAAGAAACCAGAGAAATTAAATTAGCAAAGTAGGCAAACTTATTGTAGGAATGCTGATATTTTAAGATATTACAAGATACAAAGTATACCTTTTCCAACCACTGATTTACAGGTTGCCTGAATGAAGGATATGCTGAGTTCTATGATGTTGACACAACCTGACCTTACTTTATTTTTTATGTAAGTGAAATACCTGAATTCAATGATCTCAGTCACCAAAGAGGGACAGTTCAGTGACTTTTCACCCTGACATACTGCTGTTTTCAGTTTTTGAAGGCCCCTATATTGTTCATGAATTGTTCCAGTATTATCTTTGTATGCTGAACATACAGCATGGACTAGCATCCCTGCCACAGACTACAGACTTGTGTTACGTTACATTACAATGCCTCAAAGCAAACAGCTTGCCTGAAGAGATGTAGGGAGAGAGAAGCCATTAGGTCCCCTTTTAAATAAATTCTTCCATCTTAAAGCATAACTGAAAAGTAAGAGATTAAAAGCAGATAACAGGGAATTTACACTAAAAATTCTTTGCCTGACTGGCAAGCCTCAGCTGGTTTCCACGTGACCATGTGACATATGCAAGACCATCACAAGCAGAAAATACTCCACAGTTGTTCAGTAACAGAATTTCATAGTGATTGTAATGATACGGGACTTTCTTCTTTTAAGACCCAGGTTCTGGAGTCAAAACTGAGAATTGCAATTTCATCAAAATTTGAAGTGTCTAGAAAAAAGTTTGAAACTGGAGTGCTGAAGGCAAAAAATTCATCAGATAAATACAAACCCAAACAGCCTACTTGTAAACACTCTCTTTAGCTAATTATTTTGGAAGTCTGATTTTAAGGATCAGAATTCCTAGAGCCTCTGGTTAGTATGAGCAGTAGCCATCTTGATCTCTGAACACAAATAAGAAGGATTTGGATGAATTCCCTGATTATTGGGACCATTCAGCACATACTAATAGGTTAATAGACTTCAGTGCATTGAAGCTTGCCTTTAAAAATAAGTGTATGAATTTAAAAATATTTTTAAAAACGCAAAATAAAGAACAGATAGCAAATCTTTCCACCTAAGTAGGATATTATGCCCTCCTACACACGAAGTATTGACATACCCGTAACTATTGCCACACTTGCAGGCACTCCTAAGCTATGGATCTGCCCTGGTTAGATTACTTTCAACAGGATTATTGCACTTACTGAGCCCCCTTAACCAAATGTTTTATGTCTTTGTTCATATGGTTTTAATATGGTTTTAACCAATTGCAAGGTTATTTATAAGTTTGCAGCTCCCCAGTAGTTAGAGTTATGAAGCGTTCAGACTTAAGCATATCCAGTTGTGTGGTAACCCAACTACTGCTTTCATGCGGTTTCCAACTTTTTATTCATGCACAAAGGCATGATGCATGGCAGTATCTGAGAACTTTCTGATTAACTCTTTGTTTCAGCAGCAAATTCATACAGCAGCCTACAGTAAAATTACACATCAACTAAAATGTAAACATTTTAAAAAAAAAAAATTTAAAAAATCACATGAACTGTGGAATTCCACCTTAGACTGATGAGAAGTCATTAGTCCTTGAAAAACGAAGGGACAATCAATTAAATTACCAGCTGGTAAATGAAAAGCAAACAAAAGGAATTACTACTTTACACTCTGCATAATACGGCTGTAGAATTCACTAGAGGTCAGAAAGAGTCCAAAGCTTGGGCTGTCACTTGTTTTTAAAAGAGCTGGATAATTTTATGACTGTTAATAACATTTGTAGTAACACATGCTAAGATAATCAAATCTCATGTTCCAGAATGTAAGCCGTTCAACTGTTGGGGTCAAAGAGAAATTCCCTCGTTCTCTCTGCTGCTCCCTTCCCTCCTGACCAACATCCACAGATGATTAACTGGGAGCCTTCCAGGGAGAGAAGTTAATTTTCTTTTATAACATAAGGTACTGCTCACTAGATTTAAGGGAGAACTGGTAAACAGTATAGGCCAAATCTATTTACCTTGTAATTGGAAAGAATCTGAATGCAACCATTTAAAAAACCACATTTTCTTTTAACTAAACACATACATGTGCATTTTTGAGAGACAGACGAAAATAAACACAAATTACAATTGACATACGCTTCTACTAGGAAATAGCAGGACTGTTTGTTTTTTTCTGTACTGTAAAGTGACTAATGGAAGCAATTCAATAGCTACTCTTGGACCTTCAGAATGGTCATTCAAATTTCTAACGTTTGCGTTACAAGAATAAATGCGTAAGGACATGGCAAAACAAAGGGTTTTTTTCCAAGTAGACTAAATACTACAGAGGAATAATAATATACATTTTACTATATTTCAGTTTAATTTAGCAGCTGGTTGGACCTTGTCAGTTATGGCCTCATTTTCACCAAGTATTTAAAAATGGAGACATTGAAATGCCATAAAAGTGTACTGAAATACTTTTACCAAATGTAGACAATGCCATGATTCTGTACATATATCTGCATACTTCCCCAAACTTTTCTGGTTGTGACTAAATTTCATTAAAAGTATTGTCATGCATTAGAATCATAACAGAATTTAGAAGATCAGAGATCTGGTTACTAGCCTGAAAACTGTGAATCTCCTTTTCTCTTAATCATCTAGTAATATATTCCAGGCTGAAAACACAGCTTTAGCAAGAAGCCACAGCAGTGTAACAACCAGCAAAACTATTCTAGGTTCAGCACAACAATTTTTTTGGAATGGAAAAAAAAAGGCAGAAAAGAAGTCACCAATTTCAATTTCATTGCGGTGTTCTGCAAACCTCAACAGCACAAAGCAAATTCAGCTGCCCTCCACATAAAGTTGAGAAAAGAGAGGTCTTAAAAAAATCCACAACACACACACAGATATACACAGACACACACACATGCCACTGGTCAAACAACTTGAGCAGCAATATGATGTTCTTTTATGAACAATATAGAAATGTAAGCGCATGCAAACAGACACATAAATATGTTTGATTTTAAATCTATAAAAGCTAAGTGAAAGACAGATGATATTCTCATAGATACTTTCATTCCATCATTTCAACTCTGCCTTATGATAGGCACATGTCAGATTTTGTGATATGATCAAACAATACTGGAAAAACTGTAATAAAAATGGACTACGTTAGGCAATAATCAATTATCAAATAGCAATAAATGCACTTTTCCTATTCTACATGTGGGTAGTAGTTATAAAGGTTTAAAAGCAAGTATTTCAAATACTCTATTTGCAAGTATTTTTACAACTAAAGAACTAAACCTCAAGGAAAATCTGAATCTGAGTTTTGTGCATTTTATTACAGCAATCTTTGAACATGAATAGTGTTGTATATTGTAAGTATAGATTCCAGTAGCTTCATTAGGGTAACTCCTCCAGGGCTTTGGAAGTACAGATTTTGAATGAGTCACTGGGGGTACCTACCCCTTTTGTTTATCTCTATAAGCAATGCAGGCCTCTAGACATGACTGTTCCATCCCATTTTCAGGAAGACACCTGAAGTGGTTTAAATTGGTGATGCAAAAGACACTTGGGCTTAAATGTTCATATTCATATTTAGAATTAGAAATGCAATCAAGGCAGTTAACAAAATCCCACCAAATGCTACTGTCTTCAAGTATACGCCTTGCCTTGTGCTGGATGTAAATATATAATTGCATACCACGCATATATATATTAAATAGGCTTTTTCTGTATTTATCAATCTGATTTTTTTCTTATTTTGTAGCATTTTAAGTATACTTTTTCAATGTTGCATTTTATGATTGCTGCTTATATATTACTCCGCTTATACTCAGGCCTTTTTTGTTATGTTCAGAGAGAAAAGAAGCATATCACTAAAGAATAAGGATGGGTGACAATGGAACAATGATAACAACATCATTATGCAGTGTTTTGCCTCTTGTACCCCCATCACTGCCATGTTTTTCTCTGATTATTTCAGCCTCAGAAAATGTGCTGCTTACTGTTTATGTCAGGAAGGCAAGATTACTGTTTGCATGATTACAATATCAAGTATGATGTACGTAATGCCTGTGATGATATAGATGTAACCCTCAACTAGCTCCTGTCTTTAATCTTCATTCAACAGGAAAAAAAACCCAAAACAAAACAGTGAGTTGCAAATTCTTGCAGCCTCGTATAGGCCTTAATCTTGGAATGTGCTGAGTACTTTCACTCCAGTCCAACAGAGGCCTCAAGGACATGGATAGTCACTACTTAACTCCAGGGGAATACTTATGTACTTATGTTAAGAATGGACTAATGCACTTCACTGAATCAGGGCCAAAGCATGTAGTTCTCATATATTTACACTGAATCTGAGAATAAAAATTAAACAACTTCTTTCCAGACTGAAAAAGATGCTTTCTCCTTCTTATTGATTACTCCTTTTTCCCTTTGAGACAGGTAGGTTGAAGGCCTTCTGGTATGAAGAAGAATTATTCTTGTTTAGGAATAAAACAATAGAGGGTAGAACACAGTCCTGTAAGGATTTATGCAAGTGGACAAGACCTTGCATTAACCACGTCCCAGCTGAAGGCAAAGGAACAACTCCCTGTCAGTGAAATTGCTATATTTACTTACTATCTTTCTAATACAATCAGAACTAAGTTGCTCATAATTTATGTTTTTAAAATTTGTACTCAAGGAAAAAGCAGCCCAAACTGGATTTATGAACACCATAAATTCATCAAAACAAACAAACAGAAAGCAACTGATAAAGTAGGATAAAGGTTGCATTTGCTACATCTGACATGCAAATGCAGGCAAATACATACTTCCTGGAAACTGGGAGAGATTTACATCTCTCAGAAGGAGTAACTATTCCATGCAGGAAGTATGACTCAAAATAATGCAAAAGAGAGAGTACTTTAAAAGGGTAACCGAAGGCTATGCATTTTTTTCATGCAGAATCCAGGAACCCTTACACCTGAAACCATCTTAAATGCAAAATGAATACCTACGGGCTGAAAAAATTATGTGGTTTTACTGCTGCAATATACAAAGACAAAACTGTTAGTCATCTATAGCTAATGCTACTGGCAAAAATCCATTCTCTAGCTTTTCTTTTAAAATAGAATGATTTTATAAACCTTGTTTTGTTTTTATCATGAAAAGCTTGTTTCAAATTTGCCACACAAGATATCCATTAAAGTACTCTTCAGCTCAATGTAACAATGACAGTTTAGAAAATGCTTATATACCTTAACAACCAATCTTGGATGGGAGTTTCAAAAGTAGTGGTTTCACCCAAGAGCATATTAGCCTCTTACGTCCCACTTAAGACCTATTTTTGACCTCGTTTTCAGCATAAGCATAGACTGGGTCCTACTACATCTCTCTGCATTTAAAATGAACTTTTCCTCTCTTTTCCCCTACCCTTATTCATCCACCCTAGATAACATATATGGAAAAGTTCATGCGATTCACTCAAGAAATATTCCAGCGGAAGATTTTTGCTGCTCTGTGGACAAATACAATCTGTGAGTAAGAGGGAATTTCCTGTCTCATACCTTCCTTACTCCTTTGTATACTTGTATACTTTATAACTATGGTCATATTTTCTAGCTATGTCTTACAGGAAAGAGAATACTAATGTCCTGGGGAAACAATCAATGTTTTGGAGCTTTTTACTATTATATATGTAGACAATCATAATACCTACCACTGTGCATTAGTAGTACCCAAATCATATTTAAGAGGAGGTTGGTAACGGTATCTCCAGGCACAGAGAGGGGAAATTATTATCTTCTAGTTACCTAGAAAGTCAATGATTAAGCTGAGAACTGAACCCGGGACTTCTGAACATTAGGCCAGTCCACTGGCTTTTACGCCACGCTGCCTCTGCCGTAAATCTGTTTGATGGATTTTTCAGTCATGGAACATTAAAGGCTCTGCTCTTGTCTAATGAATATGTTTAAAGAAAACAGTACAAACAAAAGCAAATGTAACACTTAAATTATCTGAGACATACTGCTTTGATGTCACACTTGGATAAAGGATTTCCTACTGGAGACCTATGTACAGTTATACATACTGAAAAATATTTTAGCCAGTACCACTAGCTGGCATGCTGGTATCTATTTATGTCTGCAAAGGGAACATAATCAGTTTTAGTTGGTTAAGTACAATGTGAGCCAACTTTTATATTATGACCAAAAGCTTGGCAGTGCAGTAGCAGTGGCAAGTAGCAGAAAATTGCTTACAATGTTATTTGCCAGATTACTTGAACGATTTACATTGGGTTTTCAAAAGAGTTTGGAGTATTAAAAACTTAAGATTTGGAAAAGCCTTGGACTGTGGATTTTTGTTCCTAGTTGCAACAAGATGCACAGGAGAGGGTTATGATATAGTATGACTGACTAAATGAAGCATTTTTTTTTAATATAAACCGCCTGAAACATTTAGGAGCAGTTCAGTTTGAACTGTTAAGATATTTTTTTTTAATTGAAGATTTGGAGAGCCGATTGATTTAGATTAAATGCTCAACCTTTCACATCTACTTGTTTAAGATTCATGTTGACATTGTACTAAATACGGCCATACAGTTTGTATTCCAGATAAATTGATCTGACTACAAGCCTCTCTTTAGTATGATTCTTACTCCAAGATAAATCAATATTTAATACCTCCTGCAACAGCCCCAGTAGATAATTTCAAACCTTTTCTCCATCCCATTAAGTTACCTTTAAAAATTCTTTATACAAGCCTTCACAGATGACTTCTGAAAAACTAGTTTATGAAAAGCAGTCTGAAATTCATTAATTCAGATGGAAAGGGTTTTTTAATCTTGCTGCATTGTGCTGATCTCTAAATCCATCTCTGTTTAGCTAATTCTCCTGCTCAGCTAATTTGAAGAATAAATAAATACTTCCTGTAAATCTGTAACACAGATTTGAAACATAAAGAAAAATATCCTTCTACTGCTTGCTATATGGGACAAGATATCTCTAGGGTGCGGACTTCTGCAAAAACAGGCTAACCAAGGCTCTCCCTGACTCCCTGAGAGAATGAGTACTCTGCATCATCAGGTACCAACCTCCACTCAGCTCCAACCCTGCTGCCACATCAGCTAAGAGAAGCAGTGATGAGCAGCAGTATGTTGGGCTCAGGTATCAGTCACATCCCAGCCTCCATTTTGAACGTTAAAATCTACTGTCTGCTCCCTCTCCCCTCCCCACCCTCCAATCTGGTGGAGTGGCTAAGGAGGAAGAAAAACATCGCTTCCCCCTCCCTTAAACCTCTCCTATGGCTAAGGGCCCCCATGGGACAGGAGTCTTTGATATCAGAAGAATGCAAACCGCAAGGCTCAGGTTTGCTGCTTCTTAGGGTTTAGAAACAGAGACATAAGAGGAACTTCAAATGATTATGTATTGGGAGAACTGAAAGGGATGATGCCAAAAGGAAGGAAAGAACTATATACTCTGGAGCTATCTGGTTGTATATCCACCACTCAAACTATAGGATCTTCATATTCCTATCTCTCCCTTACTCTTATTTCCTACTCTGCATTACATTCAAAGTGCAGTTTCACAGTCACTGTATGCAGCAGTGAAGCTCCGTCCAATACCTCACCCTCCAACCTACTGGTTCCCAACACAAACAGTCCACAATCCTTTAAATCTTCTGATTCAGCTATTTATGGGGTCATGCTGAAAACTCAAACAGTGAAATGTTCCAGTTTAAAAAAATGGGAGGGGGGCCTTTTTGTTTTCAAAGCCATGTTTTGCTGCTTTTACAGCAGAGTTGCTCAAATAGTTATGTCCTTGAGGGGGCAGTGAGCTGCAGCCCAGGTTGCTGAGAACCTCTTTGCACTGGAGGGGCAGCATGTGGAACCTAGATAGCTCTTGCCTTTCAAATCTTTTAAAGATCTTCATCCTGGAACTATACCTGCTTTGGTTTGGTTCAAAGCACAGCCTAAAAGCGTCTGATCCTAAATGAGTTCTTTCATCACTAACAAAAGAGAAATATTAAAGAACAAAATAATGTGACTGATTAACTTATAATGCAGTTTTCAATTTTATCTCTATTCCTTTGCTACCTCCAAGCAATCAAAAACGTGATAAATTGTGTATTTTGCTTATGGAAAATGTTCAGTGTTTAGCTTAGTTGCGAACTCAAATCCAAGGCAGATTGAGCAACAAGAATGCAGTTGTATAGAGAACATACCCACTAGATAGCAAAAGTTTGTGAAATAATATTCACTTCTCACCGTGTAAGATGTTAGTGGGAATTCTACTGTGGAAATTATGTGCTATTCTATTAATTAATTAAGATGTGACACACAACAGCAATATGAGGATGTTGTTTTCATGAGACACTACAAGAGTCCCAGCAAAAGCACAGTGAGGGTAAGCAGCAGGGAAGAGCAGCAGCAGGGAAAAAAGGAAAGGAGACCAGAGCTAGCAGATCATTGCAAACACCGCAAGAAAATTTCCCTCTCTCTCATGATAAGAGAATGATAGAGACTTCCATACCTAAACCATAGTCTGCACCACATTAGGAGAATTCCTAATACTGCCGGAGTGAAATCTCAGAACAGTTGAAAGATGAATAAGTAATGCAGGTCCTGATTCAGAGAGGCACATGTGCTAAAAGCCATCCTCAACATAGCATTAAGAGAACTTAAATGGGGTCACAAACAGGAAATTGGGTGCTTTTTCCCCCTTTTAACTGGATTCTTTATGTTCTCATAACACATATTCCCAGGTAGCTACAGTAACATGGCATGGATGGAGATAAAAGGAAATCTCTTGATAAACCAAGCGAGTGTACTAACACTTCATCTCCTTCCCTTATAGGATAACTCATACATTCACTACAAATTTCCTATACTGCAGTTCATTACTTTTGCCTGTCCAGGGTAGTGAGTATATACTGATAAACTACGGATAGCTTTTGCACTGAATGGAATGGAAATCCTACATAGCAGAGCACGCTATTTAGTGCAGAGGACTGATACGTATCCCGGTCTATATATTGTCAGTCTATAACTGCGAATATTAACTCAGCCCATTCCTTGCAAAGACAGACAAAAAATAAACGTTGGGTGAAAGTGGGTGGGAGCAAAACTTTGCAGGAAAATATCTTTCTTTTATAAGTTTTGAGTTATTTCTGAAAGGAAACAAAGAGTTGACATATGTTTCATCAATGAGACATTTGTCATGATGTAGTGTGATCGGTAGTATGATATTGAAGAATAAAACACAGGAGTTATGCAAAGGTCATGCTGGTAATCCCTTGATAAAGGGGAATCCCTTGGGAGGAAGAGTTCAGCCATACAACCTAATCTTATTCATGAGTATTCAAAGAGCTTGAGTGGCATCAGGCAAGGAACAGAATTCTGGCAAGGAGCTGGCAACTGAGTATGTTTTGGCAACCTGCTGAACCCTTGACAGACCAAGAAGTTTTACAGTACATGATGTGTCAGTGACTCACTTTGTGTACAGTTTTAATGCACATCCTCCCAGTGATGGCTTCTATTTGTACTGGCAACCAAAACGTAGTAAAGAGTATTCCTGTGCTTTAGAAATGGAAGGGAACAAGCATGTAAAAAGTAGGATGCACTAAGCAAGAATCTATTGGTATATAAAAAGTTAGTTCATCTGAATAGGAGCCATATAATGAAATTGTCACTTAGCAATTTAACTCAAGGATGCAAAGAAAATGGCAGTGAGATAAGAATGCATCCATTGCCGGCTATCTCAAGAAGCCTTTGGCAAGATAACAGTGAAAGCATGCACCCAGCAACACGGGTCTGACATTAAACCACAAGTGTCCACTTCTCTTACTGGCTGTTTAATAAATTGCTTTGGAACGGGTGGAGGTGAAGAGGAGATCTTTCCAAAACCTTGTCTCAATGTTCTCCCTCAGTTAATGAATGTCAGCAAGTGGAAGAGAACAGAAATTTGATATGTTTTTCCAGCCTTTCTTATAGAAGCATTTGCAACATGTTAGAGGCCACAGGCATAAAAGTGAAATACTGGGAAATTAATGTTGTCTGTAGATTTTCAGGATGTAAGCTGGGCAATTTCAGCTTGTGGGTTAGGCATACTTTAGGTTTTAAGTAGTGTTATAACAGCTTACTATGACTTGAACATGATTTTAGTACGAGTAATCTGGTGTTGAATATCATTTATTACCCTGTTACACATTTCCAATTGAGATAGACCTGTTTGTGGAGTTAGTATTACGTGACTACAGATGGACAAGCTATGTGTAGTGAACAATTTATCCAACAAATATAGTCTTTCTTATCTTTTCAAACTACCCCTGGAGGATCAGCAATTTCTATACATGTATGAGTAACTTGTAAGTGTTCTAACAATCTAACTTTTGAGTTTTGCATGAACTATGCACTTAAATGCTCAATAGTTTGCTGCTTGTGATTTATGCTGTAGTTGGTCACCCAAGACAAATTATATTGTTTTCAATGCCTGACTCAGTGATAAGTATTGCAACATTGCCTTAAACTACCTGAAAAAAGCAACTGGGAATTCTTTCAGCCAAAAGACCTCCCAGGTGGTGGAAAGCCTTTACTTCCATCTATCAACTCCTGCATCCATTAGCTTCAAGACCACAGAAAAACTGATGAACCTGCCTCTGGCATGCCATTGGTAGGAAAAAGATGGCAGTGGTAAGGCATAGTGCAGCAGGGCCTGCAGGACCCCTAGATTAAATTGCTGCAGAGTTCACAGAGTTGCTGTAAAGATCTATAATTAGCATTGACACTATATCAGGGGCTGGAAGAGCTCCCTGATACTACGTTCCTCATTTGGTCAGCATGGAGTTTGAAGTGGGTGCTGCATAAAAGCCTCAATTTTTTATGAACAGGAGGTGAGCAATTTGGGCATAAACAGCAAATGCCTAATTGCGCACAAATGTCCATGTTCATATGCAAATACACCCATAGAAATAAAAATCCGTTTGCAAGAGTATTTGTGAAAAGAAAACAAAGGAAGGAATAAGCATGGTCAAACTCCATTAATCAGATTTCAAACAAACATTTGCAAATACTGTTTTGCATTAGTTGCTCAAGTCTTTTCGCAAGATAAAAGAAGAAAATTTTACCTGCTAGCTGCTTATTCTTTTGTTTGAAGCAAAAAAGTTAAGCCAGCACAAAGTAGCGTATAATCTCACAAACAGGCAGCTAAGTAAATATCCTTCAACAACTGGGAGTGTATTTCAATTTATCATACCTACTGATGCAGCCTAATGATACCTGAGAAACAGGAGACGTTTTTAATTTTAGAAAGTAATGAAGTATCAGAGAAAGTAATCCCAGTTTATCCTTGCTGTACTTAATCTACTGCGGTTAAGAGAGTTACATTGGCAATGCATTTGGTGGTGTGAATTTACTTAGAGGAATACACAGAGCTTGGAAATAAATGGCAGTAACTTTTGTGGATGTCTCTGCTTGTATCTAAGTATGAAATAATATGCAAATGTATTCTGTAGTTCTCAGGACAACTGAAGAAGTGATATGATAGGATTGTGCAGCTGCCATTCTGACCCACAATTTAAATTAATGAATATATTCCTGTCCTAGCAAATTTATGTTCGAACAATAATTTTCAACCTATGTTTATTGTTTTGTGGAGAAGCATAATAAAAACATGCAATACATTTCAGTATGTATCTGCAAAGTCTCCTGAGTAGCTTAGGAAATGTATTGTGCATAAGAAGATACAATCATTATGCTGTTACAGTCATCACAAAGACACTATCCTTTACAGCATAACATCATCCTTTGGGAAAAATTATCCTTGTTGGTTTGTGCAAATTTTTCAACATTCACCCTTGGGACCCATTTTAATCTAATTCTGTTCCTTTGGGATTTTTTGTTGCTCCAAGATTTAAGGGAGAAGGCCAAAACAGAGCAAAGCTTTTATCCTTTTCACAGGAAATACCCCATGCGAGTGAAAAAGCAGTGTATTTGGTATTTTTTCTTGAGCTGGAAAGGCAATAGAAGAAAGGGGCCAAATCCCTTTTTTATTATCATCATCATCATCATTATTAATGAGGTCTAAAACCTGCAGCTAGGCAACCCCTTCAAGTAGCCCTGACAACAGAAATAAAAAAACATAGTCGTGTTCAGCGACCATACAAGCATACTATTAAGCATAGGTAGTGGCAAAAACTCTGGTAGCCAATATTCAAATGCAAAAATAGCTCTTAATACCAAAGGAGTGTGCTGGTTTCTTTCCTGAAAATAATATTTTACTGCCAAGTGCTCTTGTGATTGAACTGGAAGCATGAAAAACTTTAAAACTTCACCTAATATGGGAATTTTCTTCACTGTACAGTGTGTGTGTACATACACATACACACCTGTGTATATGTATGTGTATGTAGTTGTTCAAATAATAGTGTTTCATATAGGTTCTTTATGTTTAGGTGCATTTTCTTTTAATTTCTTACATATGTACATCATTATTGGACTGGTCAAACTTTTTTTTAATTTATGGTCCAATAAAGTTTCCATGATTTATACTTTGCAAAGATTGCATATTTTTCATGTAATTAATTGATTTTGATAATTTAATCAATAGACAAATAATTTAAATTTTATTTTAATTAGCCTCTACATAATTTGAGGGACTAAGCATTTAACTGCACATCTAATATATTGGAACAGAAATGCACAAACTACCAACTTTATCAAGACAGTTTTGGAAAGTAAGGCAATTGAGCAAAATACTTAAAAACAAAAGTCTGCACAGCAAATTCTTCCATAGGTGCAAAACAGGATCCATAGTAAGCTGGCGCCAAAGCTAACTTATCTGTAAATTTAGATGACCTACATATGCCAGAGACTTTGCACTGTGTCTTTTTGTCTTTTCACTGTCAGTTCCACAGGTTCAGTGAACATGCATTTTTAATGTATAAATTTCAAATACATTATTTTTATGTCTTTCTACACATAGCATACAAAGTAAATCTGAAAAAAAAAATCAGTGGGTATATTGGTAGGCATGAGTATGAATATTTAGGTGTAAATAGTCGTATTTGAGCAATAGCATGTGATCAATTAAAGGCTGAATCATATGTTACGTACAGACAGAAAGTTAACGTTTCATGAACAGCTTTAATATTTCTATCATCTCTTGAGTTTGAGGAACAGACTTGACAAGATTTCATACCCACAGCGTTCTGCACCTGGTTCCCATTATAAACCTGGCCTTGATAATGGAGCTATGTTCTTCTACAGAGGCTAATGTTAGCAATGGTATTTTCCTCCCATAACTCTTATAACCTGAGTACCAGTGTTACGGCTGTATTTGACCCCTCTGTGCATGTGCACAGAGTTACAACTTCCATCACCTTCCTCACTAAATACACAGAGATCAGATAAAACATTTCTTTAAGTACGGGTACAATTTCTAAGCCTGATTTTATTTCCTGTGATATCTACAAAAGCTAGTGATATAGTACAGGCTTCAGGGTTATATTGAAAGTCAGAATTTTTTTTTCCTTGTTTGTTTATAATGGAAACATTTCTCTTTAAAAAATACGGTTGGAGACCCAGGGATTAATTTCTTTTTTCCAAGATGCTCTGCTTTGAATTTAATTTCAAATTACATTTTAAAGTTCTAATTGTAAAGATAAATTCACTGCAACACTTCTTCGTGTCTGAGAGCTATTAAAATCATTCAGCTATTCAAAGATGCATCTAATTCCTGATCAGACCTCACAATAGAAAGAAAAAAAAGAAACAAAAAAAAAAAAGACAATGCTTGCTGTGCCCTACTGTTATCCTATCAATACACTGATTTAGAAAACGGATGCAAGCACATATGACAATGAAATTCATACAAAAGCAAAAATCATCAACACCTTGAACTTCTTGAAAAAACAGCAGGGAATTCCCTGGCGTGATATGCTGCCTAGGAAGTCCAGTCATAACACACACAATACACCCTGCAAAAATGTTGCTTGGAATCATTACTTTTTTTTCTCCCATTCATTGCTATAAACTTAAATTGATTTCATGCTTTATCTTATCCTATCATGCAATTTCAAATATTGGAAGCAACAGCATAAATAAACAGAACTTCTCCAGCTACAAAACTAAGTGTTTGAAGTCCAGCATGTTTTCCAGTTTTAATAAAAGGGGGCAGTATTACATCAGCTGAAATTCTGAATTGTCCAAATTATCGTAAAAAGTGCTGGAGAAGGATACAAAACTGCTGAATTTCACTGAAAATAAATTGTTACTGTATATGCAGTCAAAAATCCGCTTGTCTGCCTTGGGGTAAAATTTTCAGAGCTAGTTCAGTGGTACTTAGGCTCCTGCATTGCAGCTACTTCAGAACATTTTTACTTGAGTCACTATTTTTCTTTCAAAATTATTAAGGAAATATTACAGTTGATATAAAATGAAGGCACATTTTTCATGTAGCTAGCATAAGTCCTAAGCCTAAAAAGGAAATTGCAAAATTACTGCAGTTTCAAAAAATTTTGGAACAAAATATTATTTTTTTAATTTTTTTTTAAAATAAAGGTTTTTTTAGAATAAAATACTGGTGCCCAAATATGGCTTTAGGAAGTTAACTTTGAACACCCAATATAAAAAAAATCATTACTTACATATATTATGTACAGCCACAAGCAGATTACTAAATTGGCCAAATTCACAGTAAAGTATAAAGGACATCTGTTTTGTAAGAATTATGAGGACCGCTGGGATTTGTATTTGAAACTTTTCCCTATTCTGGGGCATTTAACTTAGACAAGTCATTTATCTACTATAAAATGATGGAACTGTAAAGAGGTTGTCTCTATGCAATGTGTCCTTCTACGTCTCAGAAACTCCCCAGGGAAAGGTTTGTCAACTGAGCAGAATGACGTATTCAGGAAAAACAGTTTCCCAGTTGCAGTGTCTCTTTGTGGAAATCAGATTCTTCATTAGACAGATGGAATATACTCCCACTGAGTTGAATAAATTGCCTATATTCTTGCAAGAAAGTGAGACCACACCAACAGTTCCTTAAGTAAATCAGTGTCTTTTTTTTTCTCTATATACAGTTCCAGATTTTCTATTATAGAATCTAAATATATATATTTAAACTTAAATTAAATTATACCTAAATGTAAGCTATATGGGGCAGGACCTTCCTTAAGTTGTAGTGAGAACAGAACTCGGTACAATGACTATCGAGACAATACCATAATAAAAGTAATAGTCATTTGCTGTTGATATTGCTATCCATTTTTTGGCCTAATTATGAGGTATTTGCCCTTTAACTACAAGCAGAACTAAGATTTAACCAACAGAAATAAGGATCCAATTGAAAATGCTTACAGTTTCTGTCTCCCAGCAGACTGAAATATAAGCATTGACCTCTTATGAACTAGTTACAAATACTCTTCTACAAGAAACTAACGGAAAAAAGAAAATATAAGAAGTTTTTCTTAAAAGATAAAAGTGAATGAGAATAGATGAGTCCTTGCAAATCTAAACCACTTATTCATAAAGATTTATAAAAATCCACAAGGTCCTTATGACCAATTTATTCATGTTCTCAATTTAAGGGTGGTCATGACTACTTTCGGTAAAAGGAGAAAAGATGATTGAATGCAGGACACACTGGAAAAGTATTTTCTTAACTAT
This sequence comes from Aptenodytes patagonicus, assembly GCF_965638725.1. NCBI lineage: Eukaryota > Metazoa > Chordata > Aves > Sphenisciformes > Spheniscidae > Aptenodytes > Aptenodytes patagonicus. The sequence goes on from NC_134955.1 coordinate 15,289,713, forward strand.
GTGCTTTTTTTTTTTTTAAACTGAGTTGAGAAATTACTAATAACAAGGATGCTAATAACAAGGTGCTTCTCTCGGTGATTGCCTGAGAAGTACCATGCACTTGCAGAAAAGACAGTGTGACTCCTGCCTCTGCAGTTGTTCTGTCTATAATACTGAACGTATGGGGAGAAAAAAGCTGGTAAAAAACCGTCGGCAACATAATCCAGTACTGCTTGCATTTAGAAAAAAGCAATACAATGATGGAGTCATTGCAGGGCTGTAGGCAGTCAAAAGGAGATTATGCATGACTAGTAACTTTTCCTACAAAGACTTCCTGAAGTGTTTTTATCAGGCAAAGTTTGTACGCATGTGCAGCAGCTTCATACAAATGATGAAGCGTAACAGCTTCAGAGGAGTTGTTACACTCTATTGTGTCAATAATCCACATATTTAACAGTCCCTAAATACGGCAGACCGTAACACCTCCAAAGGGGTCGTTATGGCTTATCAAGTCAAATCCAAGTGCCTAAATATGGATTTGATCAATAGACTGTAACATCTCCTAGGGTAAATAATATACGTTTTTAAGAATGTACACATTTTGCATACAAACTGTGGTCTATATTAGGATAAATGATGTGGATTCAACTTGTAAAATTTTGATTTAGAAATAAGAAAGGAATAAAAGGCTCATTATAAGAGGTGCTAAAGTACCATAATTCGCAGGAAGTAGGCAATGACTCATGTCATGTATTTTGGGGTCTAATTCTGGCTTCCTACTGCAAATACACAGTTGCCTGAAAATCTACATCAGAGCAAGAACGGAATATAAACATAAAAATGTTATATCAAATTCTGCTTCCTCTCTGATCCCAATGAATATGCTTCGTGGGTAAGTAAATGGAGAGGTGGGGGTATATCCTTGGGTCTAGCAGATATGTTGTGATTATTAATTGGGTATATGTTCTATCTTGACTTCATATATTTTTCTCCAATGATATTAACACATTTCTGCCTATATTTTTTCTACAAAGATTTTTTGAAGTGTTTTTGTCAGTGGTTTCATACTTTATGCACAAAAAAGATAGGAACTGGTCCTTTTAAAAATAATGTCAGTTATCTTATAAATTATATAGCATTTTCAGGTTCATTTAAAGCCTTAAATCAAAGAAAATCTTCTAGGCAATCATGCTAGTTCGAAATACTAAAATAAATACAAGTAGCTCTAGCAATGCAAATTTTTTTTAAGTACTCTTTTTTGTTGAATGTAAACGTGGCTTGACTGGAAAAATGTTATAATCTCTAAACAAAACCAGTTTTTGTACGATTTTATTTTGGCTTATATCACATGGAAAGAGCTCTGTAGCCTATTTTCTAGATTTTCCTAATTCTCTCCCCTTCCCCAGTGTTTCTGTTTACTCTGTGAAACCACTGGCACGGTTACTTCTGCCCTTTCCTCAGTCAGACTACACCTGATCAGCACCAGGTGGAGTAGAAAAAGTCAACTCTGCTATAATGACTTTTTGCCTTGTGTGCACTGTACTGGTTTTGGCTCAGAGAGTTAATTTTAGTTCGCGTGGTGCTGTGTTTTGGATTGGTGACCAAAACAGTGCTGATAACACAGGGATGTTTTAGCTATTGCTGAACAGTGCTTCTACAGCACCAAGGCCTTTTCTGTTTCTTATGCAGGCCCACCAGCAAGTAGGCTGGGGGTGCACAAGAGGGGGCACACCCAGGCCAGCTGACCCAAACTGACCAAAGGGATATTCCACACCATATGACGTCATGCTCAGCATATAAAGCTGGGGGAAGAAGGAGGAAGGGGAAACGTTCGGAGTTTTGGCATTTGTCTTCCCAAGTAACCGTTACGCGTGATGGAGCCCTGCTTTCCTGGAGATGGCTGAACACCTGCCTGCCGATGGGAAGTAGTCAATGAATTCCTTGTTTTGCTTTACTTGTGCGCACAGCTTTTGCTTTACTTATTAAACTATCTCAACCCACGGGTTTTCTCACTTTTACTCTTCTGATTCTCTCCCCCATCCCACTGGAGGGGAGTGAGCAAGCGGCTGCGTGGTGCTTACCTGCCTACCCTAACCCACAACGGTACATAAACTGAAATAACTCTGTAATTGTGGATGTCCATAGAATGGTATCATCTCAAAAGTATAGCCTTAATGCTTTAGCAAATGATGAAGTTTGACTGTGCCAGAGTGCTGCATGTTTTTGTTTTGGTCTTTCTGATGAGTGAATCTCTGTGAGCACTTTTAAAGCTTTGTAGGAGTATGAACAGAGGCAATTTTCAATTCTGTGTCTCTAACCAAATACAAAGCTTTCTGAGATTTAAATGACACATTTTCAAAAAGGCCTAAGCCCAGGCTTTGAAGCTATGTACATAATTTTGTAAGCGCAATCATTTGCACAACAAACTATTACCAGCTATCTGAACTTGAAGACCAGTAACTGACCAGAACTCAATAGCTTTTTTAAACAAGCTTCAGGCAATTAATTTGTCATCTTTTTCTGGTGCCGGCTTCTAGCTACTCATTTATACAAGTCTAATTACCTGAAGCCAATTTCTGAAAATTCGGTCCTGAAAACATTGGGTCCTGATTCTTCAAAAGAAACCAATCCAAAATTGCAACTATGTTATCACAGCTTCACTGGGATTATGACAGAAACTATACACAATCTTCTTGGCATACAATTATTTCAAAATTATGTTTTTTCTAATTGAAGTGATCTATCATTCTCCCCCCCCATTTTGATCACCCTGCCCATCATTTTTAGAGTAAAAGAAATGTATCATAATGTAAAAATTGAAAGGCAGAAAGTAAAGGGGTAAAGAAAAGTATTCTAGAATTCTGTTTGTGCAAAGGATGCTTCTGGTTTTAATGTATTTTATACTTGCTATAAAATATAAATACATTCCCTTAGTATTCATGACTGACTTAATTATTTTATTTTCTTTAGGATAGAGAGTGGGGATATATCATCATTTAAAATGACTGATTTATATCCTATTCTTTTGTAAACCCTGCCTTTTCTTGCATCTACAGAACAAGGATAACAGACTAGCATACCAAAGGTAAAACCAGAGTACATATTACAACTTTTTCCTGCCTTAATGGTTCACTCTATAGTACATGCTACAACAAATAAACCCAGCAGGATTATATAAGGGCACTGAGAGATTTAACAACAGATTTCCTTGCTGCTGTTTTATTCTTAGATTTTAAAAGTTGCAAGTGCTACCATGCAAGTGCTCCCCATAGAAGATGGCATTTGAGAACGATGCTGTTTATATTTGTTAAAGAGTTCCAATTGACTCTGCTATATTTGCAAGTAAAAAAAAAAATTTTTTTTCCTCTGACTGCCTGATGTATAACCTCAATCTGGAAGCTGTACATCAATCTGTGTATTGATAGTAACCAGCACAAAAAAGAAATTTCACATTACTCACTGAAATATTTATTAAGTCTGCTTTAAAAGGTGAAAGACGAAATAGAAACCTGTTGTACTGAATACAAGACGTAAACATGGTACTGAAAGTACTCAGGGAGCAGACCTGATAAGTAAGTGGATCCCATTTTTATACTTACTTTTCAAAGTCAATCAAATGTTAAGAATTCTTTTAATAGCCCTTCTAGTGTATTAGATATTTTTAAATGTCAAGCCACTGAAACTCATAAAATATATTTTAAAATAAGCATAATTGTATAAACTCTTAATACTGATCATAGGTGTGACATTTATTTTATTTTTATAATTTGGCCTTTAGTACCCTACCTCTTAGTTAAGACAAACACTGACTTCACAATTAGAGTGTTGTCTGAATATAGGCTGCTTGATCAGTTATTAATTTCTATATTATTCCATAGTATCAATCTGTATTAAATGACTTTTTCAATGCTGACATTTAAACTAACACCAGCAGAAAGAAAGATTTATTAACCTCTGAATTTGACTTGTAAAAGCATTGTTAATCCTGTGTTGTAACAGTTTAACAAATCTTTTTAATAGACACTGAGCCTTTCTCTTGTTTTGAGTACTGTAAAGAACCTATCAAGCAAAAATATAAAATGTAGATTAAAAGGTATGTATCAATCTTTGCTGGGTCTGTTTACAACATTTCTTTGCCTTTCTGTGCCTTGCTACAATCCACTTGTGGGTTGAGAAAAGATCATAGTATCATCAAATTCATGGTTTAAGATATAGTTAATACTCTGCTGAGTCTTATACTCAACCTGGACTAAAAATTCCTGTTAGTCTTTGGAGTATAATATAATCTTCCCCTCCTCCCCCAAGATACAAAACCCCTACCCTTTAATACACAGATATATCCCAGAATTTTCATTAATGAGTTATAGGCATTGAAAGCTACCTGTTTTTCAATTTTTTTTTTTTTTTGCTGGAAATAGTCTGAAACATTAGTTGCTTTATAGGCTAATGAATGTGTCAGTTTTCTTTTCATTCATTACTAAATTGCATCATAACTGTTCCTATTTGGCAATGCCATAGTGATTACTGGGATAGTATTTTTTCCTTTCTAGTTAACTGCAGTAAGTATTGTGGTATATAACTGATTTTGTGTCAGTGGTGAAAAATAACTTGCGTGCTGTATTTTTTGCAGCATAAGCCACCTCTAGGGAAGCTAACAGAGAAGCATTCTTCATCAAAAGGGCTGCCTTATAGCTCAGCCAATTACCTGATTCAGTGTTCACTGGCTCTGTTATACACACAGAGACCTGCTCCTGGAGCGGATCTTGTAGACCTTGGAAAGGCCACAGAGCAGGACAACACAAATACAAAGAATTTTCCAAGAGACTTCTTTGTCCTCTGAGCGGTCCTTAAAGTGCGTGTGATAGAAACTGTTCCTCACCTTTCGGATATGATCCCAGCTTGCTATTTTGTAAACTGAATGATGTCCTGCTCAGTCCAATGCTGGTCACATTCTCTCACCACTTTCTCTCATTTACCGTTTTATTGTAGTGCCCCATTTCATTTTAGTGTTTGGAAACTACGTCCAAGATTCAACAAAGAACTTCGATCTCTAATTTCCCATTGAAACAAGAGTCAAAAGCACTGTTTTGAGCCTAAATACTTTGTTGCATCTGAGTCACAGATTCAAGCACACTCAGATACATTCAATAGCATTGTAATACTCGACCATGCTAGTACATAACTGGCCGTTTTGCCATATTTATCAATCCAATCATTCTCAAAAGCACAATTCAAAATCTAGTGACCACAAACAATAGTAGCTGAAACCAATTCATTTTCCACGTTGTTATATGCATGCTTACAGCTTAATCACATGAGTGCACAGAACTGTTTTTTTGAATGCTGTCATGTAAACGTAGAGAAGTTTGCAGCACAGCATTGTGAAGTGACAAGGTGTATTTAATGTGAAATCAGAGATGGCTAAAAGCTCTAAAAAGAAATTTTATATAAAAATAAGAAGCTACTTGCAGGGAAAAGAAGAATGAATGACAGACTGTGTGGCAATGGGAGATATTACCTTTTCATTTCTGCAGTTGTTTAGACCCATGTTATTCATGGAGGGCAATTTTCCATCAACACCATGCGGCTGCTGTTGCTGCTGCTGCTCCCTTTGGATCTGCTCTCTCATTTTTCGAGCCTCTTGAATGGCTTTCATTACTGTGTCCTGGTCCCCAAATAGGGCAGGTGAATTAAGACTGGAAAGGATATCTATAAACAGAGAACACACTTCATGTAGATAATTATCCAAATTAGAATCTGGGGTAAGCACTCAGCACTCATACTGGTAGAGCTGCACCCAACTAAAGTCTGCAAAAGGAGGAGGAGTGGCAATTGTTGCCTGTTTGAAGGCTGAATTAATCTACAGAAGTGATTGATAAGCCTGTGCACTTCTTTTGCTGTTATAAATACAACCACTGAAGTCTTGGCATAGCCTGATATGGAGGTATCTGTGCATACTCATGGACTCAAAGTTCAAATTTAAATATGTGTTTAAGACAACAGTATTCTGAAGCTTAACTAGGAAGCCTTTGAAGTAATAATAATGAATAAAATGACAAAGAAGGAGAAAGAAATCTTTTTTAATTGGCCATGAAAGTCTATGTCAATTTTTAGAATTTCTTTATCAAGAGAACCATCACTCCAGACATTTAGTTTTCAATTTCAGAAAGAGCACCCACAGTTACTTTTGGGGGACAGAGCTTGTAATCACCTTAACATGAGTATAAAGCTCTAAATCAGTAATGAAAAAACGGTTTTCTTTCTATCACTCTGGACAGAAAGAGAAACTTTTAAACATGCATCAAACTCACACAAAACATTCCTGTCACATCTTAAAATGCATGCTAGAGGTAAAGATGAGTACCCCAGATACAGTTTCTGATTTGACACCAAAAGACAGCAATTATTTGGCGACTGGTTGTTACGTGTTGCTGTGATGAAGCTTTAACTTGATCCACCTGTTCCTGCATGGGAGTATCCTCTGTACCGCGCATGGATAGATATCATTCTAGCTAGGAAATTATGAGCAATCAAAGTTTGTGCATGACCCACACATCTGCCTGACAAGCAAGTGTCTTTTATAAAAGCTCTGAATTTGTTAGGCGTGTACTTACTAACAGTCCACTAGAAAAAAACCAAACCCAAACAGGCTAAGACTTGGAATTTTCCTTCAAAGATAATTTTCACATTCTTTTGACTTCATTGAAGTTCAGCTGAGTAAAATATAGCAAATTCAACCTCAAAGGACCCTGAATTCTTTTAAAATAAAAAAGGTTAATCTTAAGATTTATGCTTTATCCTGGAACCAAACAGTTATTTAATACTGTGGTCTATATGAGAAGAGATGCAAACTGTGATGTTTTAGATGGAACTGTGATGTTTTCTGTCTGAATGAAGAACGCCTCTCCAAAATATAAGTAACATATTAGAGAACAACCATCATTCTTGCTGGGTAAAATTTCCAATGCTCTGAACTGATTCAGCAACTAAGTTCCATTCTGGAGCCTAAGTAAGTTAGGAACCATATTTGCATGACTTTTAGTGAGACTTAAACTCCCAATCACCTAAGTTTATCATAAAAATGGAGCAAAAGCTCATATGTTGCTTGCTGATTTTTGACAATGTTTCCCTGGCTTCTTTTATACTTAAGGATTGAGAGGAAAAGTTTTTATGACTTTACATGAAAAATATTCACACCTTAGGCGTATCTTCTCTAGCCTTTTCTCCAGAATGGTCTATGACTTCAAACTGATATGCCACTTTCTAATGCAGTGATAGCTGGAAATAAATTGACAGGTAGAATATCTAGCTAGCTGCAGAAAGTATATTTCAGAGATCATGATGGTCCCAAGTGTTTTGGGAATGGAACAAATCATAATTTTTATATATTTAATGTATGTATTTAACATATCTGTTCATTATTCACAAGTGTTTCTATATATTTTACAAGTACACTTGAGCTACAGATTGTGAATAAGTGGTCTGTAGTAAGTATTTAGTCACTGTTAAAATTTACTATTTGAACTTTAGGGCTGATCATCTACATTTTGCAGCTCTTAATTCTGTTTCTTGACTGGTTAAGGTAGTCTTCATACATAGTTTTCTGATAAATTTTGTTTCATTACTTAATAAGTTTTATTTCTTAATTAAAGAATCTTGAACACAGGTCAAAAATTCCCTATTTGCAACCATATGAATTAACAAAATCTTGACAGATGGGTGAACAAATAATAAAAACATGAACAAATAATAAACTGGCTGGACTGAAGCCTTTCTTTGTTAAAAAAAAAAAAAAAAAGAATATATTCAGCATATGGTCTTTGTAAGTTGAACTTAGTACCCAGAACACAGAGGATTAGATTTCTTTCAGAATGCTGTTCTGGGTAAAACTAACGGTATATTTGGGCTAAATAGCTGAAAACCACATTTGGAGTTACCTTCTTGCCTGGCTTCTGGTTTACTGTAAATCATGGAGATACTGAATGTTCCCTGATCCTGGTTCAACAAAGTGCTTGAAAACTAGTTTATTTTAAGGTATGTTACACTGTTGCATTGCATGCACCCCTAATCACGTGAGCCATTATGTGTGTATGTCTAGTATCTAGTCAGGTTCTATGTGCATGCAAAGATGTATTTTTGTTTGTTTAATCCAGAGGTCAAAATTCAAAAGTTAACTTTGGATGTATACACCCAATTGATGTCTTTGGGGAAGATATTAATACAAATCCCTTTTACATGTTTTATATATGCATCTCTATTTACTTACGTGTATATATTTGTATGTATGTATATTTCTTACATTATATATTTATTTGCTGTGTTTCTTGTAGATGTATATCACTGCTGCATCATTTTGGTTACTCTTGTAAAACCCTGGCATTCAAGAGTTCTTTGAAAATCTTTCCTGCCATTTTTTTTTTCATTTTAAACAGAAATGTAGGCCCAAATATCTACTTAATTCAGAAGTAAGGGTGCTCAAGCTGAGATTTCATGTAGAAATCTTGCCAGTTTTCTCCTTTCCCCAGGACAGATTAGTTACCTAAAGAGGATCCTCTTCCCAGAGATCCACCGAGCGGGCTGGGGATGCCACTCTTGTTCGTCACTGTCACTGGACTGCTTTTACTAGCTGGGAAGAGGTTCTGTGTTGGAGATGTTGGGGATTTGACAGGTTCAGCTGTTTTGGGTCGGGCTGAAAGATTCAGTGGCTGGGCTGCTTCATCCTACAAGAGTTTAATGTAAATAAGTATTAGGAAAAGACAAAAGAACACATCATTTTGCAAGCAGCAGTTACTTTACACCTCGAAGACAATACCACATTCTCTAGCAATAATAACAAAAGAGCTAATTATCTGCCTCCTTTAAGATTCAATGAAAGGAAACCTCATTAATTTCTCTGTGTTATGCTTCTATTTACATTAACTATGTGGCTGGATCGTTCTTTTTGCCAAATTAAAATTTGAATTAGCTCACATTACAGCTTAATTTCCTAATGTGTTTTCAGAGATCTAAATTCACCTAGGGCATTTACAAAGAATTATTTAAAATTTCCAGCAGTTCAGTAATGCTTTTGCATTGGTTCTATTTGAAAAGTTCCTGGCACTATAAAAATAAGTTATGTAGTTTATTTTTAAATGTATTAGAAACTAAGGAATCAGAAGTACTTCTATGAAAGAATCATTTGGAAACCCTGACAGTTCTTTGGCCCACATTTAACACTGCTGCTAACTTACACGTTCCATGCATCTTATTTTGAGTGCATGTTTTGTTTTGTAAAATAATCTATGCTGTTCCCCCATAATAAAAGATAAGAATTTCACTGAATTAAAATTCCTTGACTTACTATGGTAATGAATGCATACTATATGTATTTCAAAATATGTTTTATTTTCTACTATTTAATTTTGTATATTTTACAATATTTTATTATTCAAATGTCATGTATTTTTAACAGATTTATGTAAAATCAATAATTTTTCTCACATAAATGCTGTTCTGCTTGTTTTTTGATACTTCTGTAATTATTTCTGTATTCTGTAGTTATTTCTGCTGCATTCAACCTTTAGTGTATCTGTATATTTATTTGCATAAAGACAAGGAATATTTTTTAAGGATATGTAAATCTAGTATCAGCACTTTTATATCTTTTGAAACTTTTCATATGTAATTATGGAAGAAATTCTCTCCGACATATATCTTGTTTCAGTGCTATAGGAGAATAAGTCTATCTAAGAAATATCTTAACTTTTGGAAGAAGACTCATTCAAGCAATTCATTTCTTTGATCAGGGTAGATATTCACAATGTAACCTTCTTCCCATTCTTTGAGCTTGTTACTTTTGCTTAATATGTTAAGTGAGACAGAGCACTTGGAAAATTGTGAAACAGTGATTTTCTGTAATTAAAGAGCCCAGTAAGACAGATCTCTCATTTAAAGTATGCCCAAAGCAGAATTACGCTGGATATAAGAGAGTATCGTCCATATTTTAAAACACTGCACTGATGACTTCAAAGCTTAGAAATATGTGTCAGAATACAATAATACACTGCATTATCTCCTCTTTTCCATTCTCCTTACTGTCAAGCGGTGATTTAGCAAAGTACATCTGATCGTACACAATGCATTAAACAGGAAAATGTAACAAACAGGTATTTATAATGCCATCATATCGCCAGTTTTAAACTGTTTCCATAAAACTGCATGACATTTTTATTCTTCGTGACCTTGCAGTGTGCACAAATGTCCACACCTGTTCAGAGTCCAAGTGAAAGCAGAAACACAAAGGTATAAGGGACATAGTCCATTCTAGTGCTTTGTGGCCGTGTCTACATGCAAGCTGTTTCCTTCCACAGATAACAAGTGGCTTCAATAAATTTCTGTTGGAGTTCAGAGCCCCTTTCAGACTATGAAGTTTGCCAGACTAGGTACTGTGAGCATGTTCACATACGAATCTACGCTACCATGTTCAATTTCTAAATAATTTTCTGCCTAGTACTGATACGATCATGTGAAAAAAACCTCTAAACACTGCCAGAACCTGTTTTTTGTACTTCATAGACAGCATTCTCATTTCTGCGAGGCAACCGAAAAGCTGGAAAACGTTCTGGTCACTGACTTAAAAAAGACCTATCATTACTTTTTGAAAGATCTGACTCCTGTAAAAGAATTCCATTAGTTCTATAAATAATGCATGTAAAAACAACTGTTTAAAAACAGAGAAAATACAGAGGACTTGTTGGGCAATGCATGACCATCAAAACTGTCATGTCTTTTAAAGGTAACAATTCGCAAAGACAGCATATAGGTACGAGTTTATTAGAGTCCTTTTATACTAATAATTAATTTCTTCATTAGCCATTGGTATTTGTCCACACGAAGCACTTGTAATTTATCTTTAATATTTTCAATGCAATAGTGTGCTTAATAAAAATAAGAATAAAAAGGCTTCTTTTTTATTAACATATATTTCAGTCCATTCAAGTTAAATTATGTAGGGAAACCCCCAAGAATTTGCATGTGGTCAAGTCTGTAATAGGACTCAGCTGGCCACAAAGCTGGAATGGTATTGGCCTTGGTTCAAGGAGATATGTGCTTGAATTTAACCAGGGAAAATTTTACTCATATATTAAAGGTTTGGTTTGGTGTAGATCCATTTGGCTCACTCACTTATGAAATTACTTTTTCACATTAAAGTAGTCAGTAGAATATTCTCAATACCATAAATCACTGGTGTTAGGTATCACTATACTATGGCAACTTTGCTGAAACAGTTGGGCTTTGCTTTTGGTGGCTTCTGTATTGACCGTAACAAACTCTGCATATGTGGTAAATTTCCCTGACTGCTCTCAAGCCTGGCATTGGATTACAAGAGGTAAAATATTAGACTAATACACATCTACAGTTAAGTAAAGTGAATGCTTTGCTAAATAAATGTTAGATCTGGCCATAATGGAATAGTTTTTATTTATTAGTACTCTCAGCCTAGCAAAAAAGTGTCATGGAAATTTATCAGCCCGGGCAGAAATACCTACTCACCCACACGTTACCACGATGATTGATGATAATGAAAAAACGAATGATATTTTACTCTCATGTCAAAAAATGAAAAAAAAGAAACCCTCACCTCAAGTGAGTAAAATCTTCCCAGGCTGATTTGAGGCTAAGGACTGTGTGCCTGTAAGGTGTTAGCAGCTAGCAAAAAAACGCATTCTCTCTCTCTCTCCACAAAGTCACTATATGCTTTCTTTAGAGCTATTTTAATAGTTCTGCATTTATAGCACTATCATTCAAATTGGTAAAGCATCTAAATGTTGGTGGTTTTTTTAAGTTTGAAGTAAATTGTTTCTCAGCATATTTGGTCTCATGAAATTCAGAACAACCACAGGAGAACACAGCAATAAAAGCCAGCCAGTTCCACCCAAAGGTACTAGCTGCACCACAGATTTCAAGGAGTGCACGATGTTCATTTCAAGCTGCTGGCAAATGCCATGTTGTAGCTGCCTGGTTCCAAGCAAGTGAGAATAAGCAGGCACAAGCATTCAGCAATGGCGCAAAACCAACAAGGAGCAGCCCGGTTGTCAGCAGCTGTGTGAAATCAACAAAAGTCAAATCAATCTGAAGTGACACAATGTTTTCCCTGGAGTCCTGACTTACATCTTATTTTTATGTGAGGCTTTTTCCAAAATTGTAGAATAAGTACAGCTAGAGATTTGTAAAATAATTAGAAGATCTACAGTCTCTCTCGTGCCCTAACAATATAAGCTAGCACCGTGTTTTAAGATACTCAAAAGTTCAATGTGAAACAATTCATGAAATGGATGCCGTTTATGCACATTACTAGATTACAAACTGAAATCTTGAAAATACCACATTTTACTGATGAATCTGTTGTGCTGCCTGTGGTAGGAAGAGGGACGCCTGATATTTTTGGAAGCAAGAAGTGAATGCTTTCTCTTCCCTTCTCTATACTGATAATACAGCACTAAAACTGAACGTTTTATTTGAATATTGAAGAACTTTCATGTGGTTCAACTTCCAACTGTAAAACAATTAAATAGACCATTTAATTTCACTACCCTTTTCAGACACTGACTTTTTTCTTTACTGAAAAATACCTTAACTTGAGTTACCGGGCTGGTCCCTCTCTTCTCATTTTTCATCCCAGTGGGTGAGAGTGCCCCTGTCGTATTTGGTGGCTGTGGAGTAGATGGCATTTTGGCTCCAGGAGAAACTTGCATGCTTGCCAGCTGAGCTGCATACAGTTGCTGGAAGACAAGAAGATATACAATGTATTCCTGCAAAATTCTTAAAAAAAGAAGCTGTAAATGTACATAATTTTATTGCTCTGCTGTTTCTTCTCTTAAAGGAATTATAGGGTTTTTTCCAGCACTTTCTTGTTTGTGGCTTTTCCCTTCCTGTTCTTTTCAAAGAGAAAAAAAAAGACTGGAAAACTCCCCCACACCAGTATCTTTTTTCTTAATTTGACTTTTAGCTGATTGGTTTTTTTCCCTTCTTGCTAATGATGGTCATGGTAATGAGCAAAAGGTTATACTGTGCCTGAATATTAAAAACAAAATCGGCAAAATTATAAGGCTGGTTATGAAAAGGAGGTATAAACCCCTGTCAGAAACAACAATGCTTCAGGTCTTTCTGTTCTTACCCAGAAATTACCCACCAACTCCAAAACCTCTACTGAGAGCTGACTTAGGAATCGTTTGCAACCAAAAGGCAATGCTGCCTCTTCTCTAGATAACAATGAAAGTTAAAATAGGCAACAGGGTATGCCTCCATCTCGGTGTACAGTGATTGTTATAACTTCTATAAACGCTAATAAGGAATGAGGCCTTAAAAATGCCTGTAAATAGTGATGAAAAAACAAAAACACCCTCATGGAACTTTTCAAAAAGTTTAACTGAAACATAATAAAAGACTTGTACATTAAAATAAACTATTCCTACCAATCTGAAGTGTTTACTGAACAAAACCAAATAGGTATAATTTCCTTCCAGTGACCAAATTTAAACCCTCACCTTGAATTAGCATCAGCAATAATTCTTCTACCATAAACAGGGAAGATCCTAATCCCTCTTCTACACATAAATCTATATAAACTTTGCCTTATTAGTGAGAAAAAAGCCAGGTGGTTTGTATGTAATTTCCAACATTACTATCATTCAGATGGACAAATAAAAAAAATTACAGTAATCAAAAGCAGACCTTTCAGCACATATAATTAAATGAAAGCTTAATAAAGAATAATTTGCAAGAACCAGATGTGCTTATGTCATAATTGTTGCTTTCTTTGGAACAATTTTTCTAATATAACAAGCCTCCACAGAAATAAAAGTTACACAATACTGTAAGCTCAGTGACTCAGTGGCTAGACAAACGCGTGAAGGAGGGGCAGAGTCAGAACTCTGGGTGACAAATGAAAACTCGTTTGTTTGTTTGTTTGTTTGTTTCCTGCCACCCCTTTTCAATACCACACAGAGGCTACAAAAGGATCACAGATTAATATTTTGAAATCAATGGTGTTTAAATATTTTGGCTAATGAACTATTTTTTTCCTGCACTAGAAAGCTAGAAAAATTGAAAATAGAAAAAATTCCCAGCTTTTGATGATGTCCTAGAGAATGAAAATGAAGCATTGTAAACAATAGTAAGTGGGGTTTTTTCCCCTGCTACTGGGATCTTATCCCTTTTAGCATATTCTTTAGATCAATCTATGCTTGCTTAAGAGGATGCTCTGCTTATGTGAGAGTAAGAAGCACATTTCACAAACATCTAAAAGCCTGCACTTTCTCAGCTTAGAAATAATCAGGCACTGTACTGTGACAGAGACGATACAATAAACTTGAATACAATTGAAAGACAAAACCCAAAGATTATCATGGCCTTCTCGGTGTTCTGTACTTTGTCTATTAAAATACTTCTCCTTTTTTTTTTTTTTTTTAAATTAGGAACCTATTTAACATCTACTTCAACTATCTGGGTGAGATGACAGATTTTAATAAAAGTAGACTAAAACTTTACTACTTAATGTAGTGTGTATTGCACTTTCAAGAGCAGGAAAGGAATTCTATGTAAAAACAAATCCAGGTTTATCAACTAAAGTTCAAACGAACTTCCTTCTCCCTTCTCAGGTAAGCCATCAGGGCAAAAAGGTAGAGTATGAGATGAGTTATTCTTTCTACAAAATTCAGTCTTTCTTAGAGGATAAAAGTTGATAGTCAATGATGGCAAGTAGCATAGTGCGGTGGGTTGACCCAGGCTGCCAGCTGCCCAGCCAGCTGCTCTCTGCCTCCCCCTCCTCAACAGGATGGGGGAGAAAATAAGAAGGAAAAGCTCATGGGCCGAGGTAAAGACAGGGAGATCACTTGCCAGTTACCATCACGGGCAAAACAGATTTAGCCTGGGGAAAATTAATTTAATTTATTGCCAATTACAATAGAGTTGGATGGTGAGAAACACAGACAAAAACTCAAATCCCCCATCCCCGCCATTTTCCCAGGCTCAGCTTCACTCCTTCATTGCTGACTCCTCCACCTCCTCCCTCTCCAGCCTGGTGCCGGCAGGGCTGTTCCTCACACATTGTCCCTCATTCCTCACTGCCTGTGCAGTGTTTTACCCTTTCTGGAGAACATTTTCCCAGAGGTGCCACCAGCTTGGCTGTGGGCTCGGTGGTGCCCTGTGGGGCCGTTGTGGAACTGGCTGGGTCCAGCACAGGGCAGCCCCTGGCTGCCTCTCCTCACAATGGTCACCCCGCAGCACCCCCCCGCCCCCCCAACCCCGCTGCCAGCACCTGGGCACAGACACCAGGCATGCATGGCAAATGGAGCTTGTAGCCCAGTTAGCCATGACAAGTAAGCAAAGGTGCATTTATCATCTCTAAAAGCTGCAGCCCATGGTGTAGCTGTATCTTGACTGGATATCTCAAGATCAACACGAAGAGAGAGATGCGTGACACTGGTCGGAGGAGGGCTCATTGGTGACCTGGCACCTGAGTCCCAGCAGGACTGGCAACTGAAACGTCCACAGCACTTTAAGGGTCACAGAGATAGCAACAAGAAAAGTGGGCTGTTATAGTGACTATCTAGGAAACTGTTTGATTTTGGAAATGCAAACATTAAAAGCAGAATAAAATTAGAGTTATACACCACTCCCCTTCCAGTGTGTTGAGGGCTGTATTGGCTGTACTGCAAGTAGCATGAGGAAAAAATGTTTGTAAAGGAAGACAGAGAATAAACGAAATTTTGGTGTGTATATGTGTGTGTGTGTGTGTGTGTGTGTGTGTAATTCATCACTGGGTTACTTACTCCAAGGACATAGTACTGGCTTTAGCCTGGCATTTCTATAAATTTGTTTTACACCATAAAAACAAATGTAAAAATAAGTAACAGTAATTAGCCTTCTGCTTTGCTTAGACTTTAAAACAAAGCTGTTCCACAATGAGTGCAAACCTTGCAAGAATTCTCACTAGTGCTAGCAACACTGCCGTGTGCACTGGGAGGCTGTAGAACTTCTTTTAAATATCAGTTTGTATGGGGAGCTAGCCAGTCTGGAAAAATATGTGCATGCCACCATTGCAGGGATAAAATGGATATTTTTGCAAATACCACTGTTGTGGCTTGAAATGGCAATTTCGGACCTCACATTGAGATGGTCAGGTTGTGAAGCTTTTATTTGCAGGATTAAGGAGGGGAAAAAACCCAAACATTGAATGAATGTTGATTGTTAGCTTTCAATGCTCAAAAGCAAAAGTTTCAATGGAATTTTTTCAGTTGAAACTCTAACCTACCGACTATTGAGTAGTGATTAAAAAAATTAACCTACCTCAAACACTGAAACATATCTTCTTTTCAATGTATGTCTAGCACATAAAGAGAAGAGCATTTCATAACCCTTATGCCAACCACTGACTCAGGAGGCTCTTGATTACAAATTAGATTATTCAAAACCATCAAGTGTTCACGATTGTTTTAAGAAGCCTTAAAAATGTATAGCCTGGGTTTTATTTTTTAAAAGATCACTAGGTTAGATTCTTACAATCCAGTTCCTAGTATCTAAATATAAGTAGTGCTGATTTTGAGTTACTGAGTGCTCCTGCATACTTAACAATGTTGAAAACCAGCTCACTTAAGGTACATGAGCAAGGATGTAGTTTTACAGTTTCCAGAACCAGGTTTCTTCTAATGTCGTGATCTGACACTGAAGAGTGGGATTTTGAAATGTCGCAAGTCTCACTTAAGGCAATGGCAAGTGAAGTCTCACATTTAGGCACCAATGAACTTACAGGCTTATGGACTTAAGCACTTGTTACTGAAACTCTATTCCAGCTGTAATCAACTAAAAATCCGAGGGGAATTTATGAAAGTTGGAGGTCACTATGAGTCTGAATGATCTTCATCTACCCCAAAAAAAATTACAGACGAGTGGGAAAGTGCTGTATTCAGCATGTGTACAGCACAGCACAAGGACATACTGATTTTTTTACCTGGAAACAGCAGAATTCATACTAAGTCTTTGCTATAGCTTAGAGCTACCATTCAAGAAGAATTGCATAACTAACAAAAATAATAATCCAGGGATGGTGGCGGTGGTATTTTCTGCTTCAGAAATTGCCTATGGCATTTGATGAATTATTTCCTTTTCACTCTTTTTATAAAAAGTATCATCCATGATATAAAATTTGTTCAAAAAAACCTATGAACTAATAATAGAGCATCTTGACTGATCCAAACGTTAAAACCTTTCTTAACGCCATCTAAGTTTCACAATGCCTTTGCGAGATATTTTCACAATACAGAAGGATAACTGCCTTCGCTGCCAGTGTTCATTCATGCCTTGCCAGAAGACAAATGCCTTAGGCTTACACATCCCTCTCACAGGTTTCAACATTTTTTCAATAGTTTTTCAACTAGTTTTTTCAACTAGCTTTCACTAATCAAAACTCTTTCATTAGCTCAGGTCCCTTTCCCGTATGACTTTTCGCCTGCACGTAGGCACTGTGACATTCCTAGATACATGCTCTGCCGAATGACACTGAGCACAGCAAATGAGCACAGAGCAAAGCTTTCTATGCACCAGATGTTTCCCTTTTTTTTACAGCAGGAATACTGATACTCACCTCTTAGGCTGCAGCATCTGTGTCTAAACGAATGAATAAAGGTGAAGAATTTTGAGAATCGAATGTTACAGAAGTAACACATGGTGAGGAAAATAGAATGGGCTTTAAATCAACACAGTTAAGGGAGATTTGCACTGACAACAACTTGTTAACTTTGTGACAGGCTGTTTTACCACCTAACACAGAATTATGGTAATCATAACCTTCTTACCAGTGGCTTGTCAACGACAGGTCTTATGGAAAAAGTTTGTTTAGAGAAGATATTTCAATAAAGAGAAAGTGATCAAATGCTGCATAGGGGAGAGGCAGTTTCTTTAGACATATGAGCCCAGGGAGGAAATGAAGAGCAGTGGCACTTGTATACGCGAGAACAAAAAGGCAAGGGCTAGAGACATTTCAACTGACTGCGTTGGTGAGGGAGAATTTGGTCACAGCAGTAGGGATATAATTCAGATGTTATTCTTTGCAGCAGAATTCTGAAGAAACTATAGCAAAGCCATATGTGAAAATTGGAGATAAGAAAAAGAGTGGTTGCAATAGTCAGCGTAACAGATAATCAAAGTGCAGGTGACGAGGGCTGGCCTAGCACAATGAATTGCAATGGATGTACTTGGAAGATGCCCCACAAAGAAATTCAGTAGAAGGTGGCTTGACTCAAGGAGAAAGAAGGGATCTGTTCTAGAAACATTTACCCTTTTCTTTTGTTTTACTAAAAGATTTATGACCAAAATGAAAAGACATTCTCCTTTTTCTGTATTTGTATGTTATTTCTCCAAAGGTGCTAGAATTTTTTTTTTTCTCTCAGAAACAAATGCTAGATTTTATGGACCCTGATTAATTCTAAAGTCTGCCATTACTAAAAATGCAAGTCCTATGTTACATCTTCAACAAATACATTTGCTACGGTAAATGAAACTAAACAATAAAACTACTGAGAATCAAGTGAGAATCCTTATTTGTCAGCATTTTAAATGAATTGTGCAAAGCTGAAATATCTTATTTATAGAGATGAAAGTTCAGCTATTTAGACAATGAATAATCTAGTTTCTAAAGACGAAAAACTCTAAGGAGTGACTGCAAGTGCTGTTGAAATCCTGCACTACAAGAGGTAATGCAGTTATTTTTTTCCGTAGTATATTTAGTACATAGTGTTGCAAAGCTATAATTCCAGAATTTTCCTTCCGAGTATATAACGTGCAATAATACTACTTAGAACTGTCTGATCACAAAGGGTTTTTGCAAGCTCACCAAAACCAGCAACATCTTTACTATTTCCAGTGCACATTTCTGAAAAGAAGCGACCCAAACCAAAAAATCCCACCTTCAGTGGGACTGCTTCTTTTTTATTATTGGTGTAGAGGTGCTTAAAATAAGCTTGATGTCAAACAGATTAAAGGAAACACAGTCTCTGTTTGAAAAAGTTTTTCTTCTGCTTGGAGGAAGAATGGATTAGTGCTCAAACCCATGTTTTGGGTGTCATAGATAATAACTATGGAAATAAAGGTTAAGTGCTGACCTGAGTGCGATGTCACTGGTATAGCCTTCAGCAGTTCAGGCAAGGTAACCTTTTCAAAAAGCAGTGCAGAAGCATAAATATCCTACTGAAAAAATTCACACACATCTTAATCTAAGTGAAAGAACTGTTTCTAAAGTAACATTAATTGTACTTATTCCTTCCTATTTTTGCATATAAATGTCATTTTTTGTATTGGCATGTCTTTTGCACCAAATATGTTCAGTGACTAACACTGCAGTTGAGACCTCTACTATAGCACCAAGGTAAGAAGTGGGGTTATTGGCTTATGTGTATATATTTTTTAAAAAAAGCACATGGTTGTTTTTCTCTTTGTTTTAAGGTGATTTTTATGCAGATCCTTAGAGTGAGAGGTAGGTTAACAGAAAACGACATCCAGAAACACAAGACAGCCTAAGTAACTCATCAGCAGCTTAACCATGTGACAAACCCAGGGGCAACTCGAAGGCAGCTACTGCCTGTGGAGTCTGCCAAGAAGCCAGATGCCATCACCAGAAAAACACCTTCCACAGCTCAGCATCTGTGTCCTAGGAGTGCTCTCCACACAAAACGAAAAGGAGGAGGAGGAGAAAGAGAAGGAAAGGTGCATACAAAATTGTTAAAGGAAATGTATATACACATGAAAGCAACCCTTATTTGAATTTAAAAATCTAAAACTTGGGAAAAAAAAAGCTTTTGCTGATGAAAATAAGATCCTTTCAAATTAACAGATAGAATATTTTATGCTAAAAGTGTATGTTTTCTTTTGTTTTACAATATATCTGTGCAGGTGCTACCTGTTAAAACAGTGTATTTTATGAATTTGTTTTGATGACATTTGGATGTCTCAGTAGCATTTTCTCAGGTTGTTCTAACAAAAATGTTAACAAATCAAAAGAAGGTGAGTTTTACAGATCTGCTAGTACTGTGGGCCAGATCCTCCTCTCATTTTCACGTGTGCCACCACACAAATAATAGTAGCTTACTATTTAAGAACCAACAAGTATGCAACATCAACTGAACTCACAGGTTTATGCTAAATAACTGAGAACTATTTGGCTTTACATGGGTATATCTGAAATGGTGTCGATCAAGTACAGCTACATGAAATTGGAGTAACAATTATGGAAAAAGTGTTTAATTTAGAAATATGGTAAATAATAAGTAACAATACACTGCAAAGACTTCTTTTTCTCTACAAAATCCAAGTGTCATAATATATGTAGATGGTTTCCTTTTAACAGCATCATTCCTTTCTTTCCCCTGTTTGTATATGCCTAACCTATCCATAGCGGACAGAACATTCCGATTTTAAACACCCTACCGCAGAGTCTGGTCATTGTTACAGAATGTGAATAGCCTCTACTTCTTATAATAATGCACCAAATACCTTTGCAAAAAGGCGTTCGTAACACGAACAGGCAGCTAATGAATTATCATAACTAATGTCATAATAACAAAGATTGTTGCAGTGATTATTTATGCACTTGCTGGCTAATGTGCTCTCAGATTTATTACAGCACAGTATGTGCAAACAAACTAACTGTATTTGTGAAAATACAAATGATACATTTTGTAGTCACAGATGGAGTTAGAAGACTTCAGTTTTCCCTATATGTTCAGGTGTGCATGTACTGAAAAAAAATTCTTTCTCAGCTAAAAGAATGATTTTACCAGTTATTCATATTCATTCACTTCAGTTCAAATAGTTTCTTGAACTATTAACACCAGTAATTTCAGTGTCTGTGAGTTGCTGTATTATATATTGTCAAGGGAAATTTTTATGTGGCCCTAAATTCCACTCAATTTCTGTCTCCTTAGGAGATACATATGCCTGTTTTGCTTCTCTCTCAAGCTGCAAAGTAACAGATACCTAATTTCACCACTGAGTGTCTGCTGGTTCCAACTCCTTTTACCGACCACAAATTCATTGTACTGGTTCAGAAAAAGAAAAATCACTCCCAGCACTTCTACTGCCCTGCTGTGGATAATGGCCAACCCATACCAAAAATAAAAGTATCGCTACACATTTTAGATACTGCAGCTTGTATTGTTGTAGTACTGCAGAGTCAAGATCCCCTTATGCAAAATAACAGCTTTATTTTGTTAAAAGGGCCTAACTTTAAGTGGACCATGGAATATTTATGGCTCTCAGTAGTCCTTTGAAAGAGTTATCTTATGTTTTTATGCCGATCATGGGTCAGAGGTTCAAATCAGCACTTCTTTCTGTCACTCCTTATATGTTTTACTATAATTTACAGCTCAGCAAGAGGACTCATAAAACAAAAGTGTCTATTTTACTTCAGCAACTAATTCTAGCTAATCAAAGCTTTCCAGCAAAACAACCCAGCATGAAACTCTGCGTGGAAAATATGCAGAGAACAAAGCGTTTTGTCAAATAACACATCTCATGATGTAAACACATATGTCTCTTATAGGAAATTTTATCGCTTCCACATTATCGGCACACAAAAGGAGCATTCTTGTCGCAGACCTGGTGCGACTGTGGAGCCATCGTCATTGGAAACAAGAGCCTGATTAGGTTCCCACACAGATATGAATAGACTTTCTTTTTTTGGTGTAATGCTGCCTTTCTTATTTCTTAAACAGACTAGTAATTGTGGCTGTAAAAACAGTGAATTGTGTTTGGATGACATTTGTTTCTTCATATTTTTTTTAGCTACCCAATGACACCAATTATCCCATATGGTTGTCCTCTTCTGGAAAGTCTGAGTTAATCCACAGCTGTGAAGATGAAGACGCACCCAGCAGGCTCTAAATCTGGTGGGTCTCTTGTCTGCTAATAAAGTCCACAGTCTGCTGGACAGATGTTAAAAAGGATCTGTTAAATAAGTCAGTGACAAAGATCCAGACTTCTGCTGGGGAAAATAATTAGCAAAACCATATCTATTCTTCATAGATTTTCATTTCTTGCCTCATCTTTTGGAGAAGCAAATTTTCATTACTTGATAGAAAAGAGTCCCACAGCATATATAATAGGTCCTGCTCAAAATATGAATGGGCTAAATGATCGCATTGGCATGTGTTCTGAAGAAAGGATAGACCTTTTTGTCCTTGACTTATTCTTGCATGCTGTGGTTCCTGCACTATTATTTTGTTTGGTTTTATTCATCACAGTATGGCCTTGTACTGGGAGAGCCTGAATAAGTATTGCCAGCTATAAAATATCTGCATAAATTTTTAATGCAATGGGAAATGTAAACTGAAGATGAAATTACCATTTGACTAATTTTTCTTTAATTGTTATTAACATTGCTTATTTTTAAATAAAGGATTTACAGAGAACACATTCTGGCCTCAAGGCTCATGATGATGTTCTGAGAGAGGTCGGGGGGAAGAAATTGGAATGAGAATGATACCTGCAGCAAGATCCACGTTTAGAGACTCACTCACTCGCTTTTACCTATCCCCACCTGTTTATCATCATGGCCTGACAGCACAGACATCCAATCCCAAAGTCTCTCTCAGTTATAGTCATGTAAATTTGGAGAAATGCTACAGAGCTAAAATATATGGACCTGTGCAATAAAGAACTAACTTGCCTTCAGGCACATGTGCATTAATCATAGAATCATAGAATCATAGAATCATTGAGGTTGGAAAAGACCTCTAAGATCATCGAGTCCAACCATCGACCCAACACCACCATGTCCACTAAACCGTGTCCCTAAGTGACGCACCTACACGTCTTTTAGATACTTCCAGGGACGGTGACTCAACCACTTCCCTGGGCAGCCTGTTCCAATGTTTCACCACTCTTTCAGTAAAGAAGTTTTTCCTCACGTCCAATCTAAACCTCCCCTGGTGCAACTTGAGGCCATTTCCTCTCGTCCTATCGCTAGTTACTTGGGAGAAGAGACCAACACCCACCTCGCTACAACCTCCTTTCAGGTAGTTGTAGAGAGCGATGAGGTCTCCCCTCAGCCTCCTTTTCTCCAGGCTAAACAACCCCAGTTCCCTCAGCCGCTCCTCATAAGACTTGTTCTCCAGAACCTTCACCAGCCTCGTTGCCCTTCTCTGGACACGCTCTAACACCTCGACGTCCTTCTTGTAGTGAGGGGCCCAAAACTGAACACAGTATTCGAGGTGCGGCCGAATGCGTACCAGTGCCAAGTACAGGGGCACAATCACATCCCTACTCCTGTAGGAGTATGTAGGGAGCTTAAGGAGCTCTTAAGATCATTTCTGTTTTGTTTGCAAACTGTATTTCTCATTCTTTTGACCTCATCCTGCTTTGACGTAATGAAGTAGAAATGGCCATCAAAACAGCTCACCCTGCTTTGCTGCCTAAATGCCGGCAACTCTCATTTAGGCATTGTTCCTGAGATCGTGCCCCTTAGAAATCAAATGGCTTTGATTTCATTGAATTATGACAATTAAATACAATCTCTCAGCAACTGCCTGTTCAAAACCTGTTTACTGTAAAGCTGTGGGCAAAGCCAAGAAAGAATGCTTGGAGCTCAAATAAATTATCAATCACTGCAAGTAGCTAAGACAATGTATATAATTTGGCACCTGGCAGTTGCCTCTGTAATATTGTATTTGTTTCCTCTTAGGAAGTAAAGCCATTGGTTTATTAGTTTTACAGCACTTTGACAAGTTTCCAAGATATAATGTCACCCCATCACCCTATGAGGCTGCTGGGAATTTTTAATGAGACAGCATCAAAATTGCAAAAGAAAAGTTTACTCTCTGCAAAAAATATGAATTAAAAAATGTATTCTAAAATTTTTATACAATTAAAGTTCAGACAGTACATTAGGTATCTTATATCACCATAGAATATATGTAACATTGGCTCTATTGAAATAAAATAACTACTCAGCTCACAAGTGTCAGAGTCTGTGATATTAAAATGAGACTTCCTATTTCTTCCAATGTGACCGAGTCAAAAATCTAACCCTGTAAAGTGTAGGCACTGGTCCTAAGTCCCCCAGAGAGAAAACTGTATTTCTGCTATGTCAGAAAAGAACAAAGGGCAGGCCGAAAGCAGACCAGGAGAAACAGAGTAAGAGCTACTAAAAAAATAAAAAATAAAAAAAAAAATTGAAAGCCTTCTGTAGCAAATATGGAGCTCTTGCTTTCCGAAGAGCAATTCCCTTGTGAAGCCATGGACTGGAGAGAGAGGCAAAAATCCTCACTGACTTGGCGGTTGTGTCTCACCTCATTTCACTCTTTTTTTTTTTTTTTTTTCCCCCTTTCCAAACAGACTGAGTGTTGGTCTGCTGAGAATATGATGCTAAGCCACTTTTCCTGTAGAGTTTTTAAACTGGGCCTCTGAGAAAGGGTTTGATACAATTCAATGACTGAAGTAATACCTTTGTCCATCTGAGCATTAAATGGCCCATTGAAATACAGCTTAGTTAGAAAGAATTTCAGTAAATGGTGCTTTCTAATTTTTTTTTTATTATTATTATTCCTCTCCCAACAGATTACAGCCTGGATCTGAAAATGCAGTTCAATCACTTTTGGTTGCCTCTCAGGTCAGGCCTTTAGCCAGTGTTAATTAAATATAACCCCTTTAGAATACTGGAGGTTAAATGAGAGCAACAAACTGGTCTTCTTCAAAATATTACCTCATGCTTTCTAAAAAGCTGTAATTTCTTTGGAGGGCCCTCATTTAAACACATTGTTCTTAACAATGAAAATTTATTTGGGGGAGGGGGGCAGGGAATCTATGCTAAATGCTATTTTGTCCGACAGCTAGTAATCACAAAACATTAAATACCTATTTCCATGCAATATACCATGTCTATTGTGTTTAAATAACACACATCATAAAGGAAAGTGCTGCAGCAGACAATTTAGGCTGTAGCAGCACATACAGCACAATTTTCAACTTGATAAAGTGAAACTATAAAGAATCAATGCATAAGTCAGACAGCTTCCATACCTAATATTCTTCCCTGCAGCTATTAGAAGTTCACGTTTTTGTCTCTAGTAGGCATGAACATTAGTATACCTTCAATTTCATGTCTTCAGTCACATTTTGTTGTCTGTTCCATAAAATCTGACCAGACCATGAAATTGGAAAGTAGCTGAAATTGTCTTTTTTCATCTTAATTATTTTAAATGAGAAAGGGAGGTTCTTCTGTAAGCTGTTTGTTTACTACTTTGTAAGAAGTTTCCTAAAGTATTCATAACAAATTTACTATTAAATTAGTTGAAAGAAAGCTTTTTAATACATGGTAATTAGTCTTGTCTTTCTGAACATGACTTTATTGTAAATACTCCTCCTTGACTATCCCTTTGTCCCAAGATTCCTTAGAAGAACGCAACCAAGCGATAATTCAGCATTATTGCTGCTTCAGTGCACTAATCGCTTAAAGAGCAGCAAGGACCCTATGTTCACTGCCACAAGGCTCCTACAGCCTCCTGGCCTAAGGCGAGCTTCCCAGCTCAGCAGCATCCAGATGTCAAGAGGAATATCCAGGTCCTGATGCAGCATGCCGCTCCATTCCAGTATGGCCTAAACATCTGTTTCATCTGCTGGCGTACAACCTGCTGAATACACTGAGACTGCCACACAAAGTAGGGAATTGAGTGAGGGTGGGAGTGAAATACTGCAGCTGCATAGCTCAGTGTACGTAGCACTAAAAAAACTCTATGCAGACACAAAAATTAACACGAATGCTTGGAACCCCAAAACTGGAGTTTGATCATTTGCTGTCTCAAATGGCGCTCTCTGGACTAAAAATCTAGACAAATAGCAGGAAGGACAATGTGATAATTAAAGAAACCCCTTTCTATACAATATATGCTTAGCATCTTTTCTCCTAATGGAGGAAGAGGCCATAACACCTTAGCTTCTCATTTTTCTAATTTTACCCTGGTTTAATCCTTTATGGTGTAAGAAAAGGACAAAAGAAGCAGCACAGAAGTATGTAACACAAATTGCTTGTTGCGGTTCTAACAACTGCTCTTTATACAAAATACTTAGGCATCTATTACATATTTATAATTTCCTATAGATAGTAACTCAGGAGTTCTAAAACAATAAGAATCTTTTGTCTAAAAGACAGGAATATGTAAACATTGACATTTTATCTTGAGGAGTGACAAAAACAGCAAACATTTTAGTTGATCTAGATTAAGTTCTGACAAGGAATAAAGGAATGCTAACTGTTCTCTCTTCCACTTTGTGTATCTATTCTCTTGTATTTTTGCGAGCAACAATAATGAATAGTTGCATGCTACCATGCAAATTCTTTGAGTCATTTATGAAAGCAAGACCAAAGCCCAAACTGAGAGTGCATCTTTTTTCGCTGTATTTTTTCTCGAGAGGAGGACCTAATGAAAGGTAGTTTAACCAGGAGTCTTCCTCTGCAATTGCAGAGCAGGAGCGATCTCACAGTGCAACCTCCTGGCTTAGTCTTTTCTCTGGCCAGCCTGGGGAAACGGCTCATCTCTGTGTGCCAGGAAACAGGAGCACAGAAGGCAAGAGGGACTAAATACTTCTGTGTCCCACCTCCGCATGAGGTGAGCACCTGTACCCAGAAACTAGGAAGTATCCCTCAGACCTTCCATTTAAACACACCCTCTCTGAACCTGAACAAGTCACCATTTTCTTCGTGCTGCTCATGAAATGGATACACTGTTACTGCATTACTACAGTGTCTGAACTAGGTATATCTGAATAAAATCATAAAGTATTCCTATTAATGATAAAATGTGAGCATTAATAAACTCTGCTATTTTAATAAGATACTGTAAATTTCAAGAAAAAACAGAAAGCAACAATACGTAAAAACTTCATCAAATGTCTATAGCCATTTCCTCTGCAGGAGGATAGCAGAAATGTCAATAAAATCTTTCTCTTAAGCACAAAGATTTGCATTCCTTCATTTAATGCTGTCAGATTACTGATATGCTACTTTTTGATCACAATTCTCCTGTTATTCACCATGCACAGGAAAGAACACAATTGACTTATCTTTGTGATTCTCCCAGATTCTATGTTGTACTACACAGATTGGAAATTGGCAAAAAAATCTTTAACTTTTTTTATGATTTTACAAAATAACTGTGACACAATCTGCTTAAAACTATTATGTATTTGATACAGAAGTAAACAAATAAATAAAATATAAGTTCATTTAAGCCTAAATACCCTTGGTAGAAAGCCAGTCACAGCAAAGGACAACTGCATTTGCTTGAAAAAGTAATTTCGAGTTTCCAGTGGATAATGTTATTCGACAAAAATGTGAAATGTTGACGATAAATCTTTATGTGATTTTCCTATGTTTGCTTCTATTAGAATTTGCTTTTGGTGTTTTTATAGCATAAATTCTACCCCATCAAAATTGTGGATAGCACTAAAGTTAACAGAGTAACAAGCTCACGTAGGAAAGCAAGCAAGGATGAGGAAGCATGGCTCCAAAGATACCTGCAAACAAAGGCTCTAGTATTTTAAACTCCTTCTCTTGTATCCAAGGAAAGCAAATAAGCAGTACCCATTTAAAATAAAAATTTAACAGGATCTATCAGGAATTATGAAAATATAACCAGATGGTTGCATCGGAGCGCAGTTTTTTCATTCACTTTACACTATCATAATACTACCTTCTCTGGTGACAGTGTAAATCAAATTATTCATAGAAAGAATTTAAAATGTTTTCTGATATTCTTTTAGAAGCCTTTCCAAAAATCAGCTTTTTATTCCTTACTGCTAATATAAAGTATCTTTAACAATAAATGTGAGAGGTCTAGATGAAGAGCAGTTAACTCACGAATTCAGACAGTTTCACACACTTTATGTGTAGAAATGTGTTCTGGACTAAAGCTAGTGTAAAAAGAAGGAGCTGCTTAAAGAGAATCCCTGTGATAAGGGAAATAAAATTATATGATTTAAAAGCTATTAATTACAGTAAGTTTGCTGAACGGATGATAGCTATCAAAGCTTATCAGATTTTGCATTTCAGAATTTCATATATTTATTCAAAAAAAATGTTAACACATGGATGGGCTTTGTGAGAGAAGTCAGGAGTTTCATTCAGGCTCATGTCAGCAGGATTACAAGCAATTATGAGTAACTGCTTGTTGAGCTGTGTGAAATGAGTTGGTGAATGAGTCTCCTAGTAAGCGCATGTCCATGTCACTGGTACGATTGCCAGTAATGTATACAATCTTAGTTGAAGGGGTCTAAAAACGTAATTATTCTCCTAATCCTACAGGGGATGAAATCAATTCAGGACAGAAGATGGTTGTGCAATTGCTGCTTCTAGTGTAGACCTTCTAGGTTTGTCAACCTAGCAGCAGACAGAAAAACAGAGTCATAAGTAAAAGTAAAAGAAATCAGGACATGGCAAAAATAAGTGGCAATAAATCTTCTCCAGAAATATTTCTTAATATCTGGCATAGGTTGGTGGGTTCATTCACTGTCTGACCACCCAGATGGAGAAATTGTCAAATATAATGGTTGCAGTATTTCCCTGTGTAGAACTGTACAGTCACAGAACAAGAAAACTGAATGCTTACCTACCACTGCTAATCATACTGAGAGGCAAAAGCACTACAATTAAATTTCTACAGGCTCCCATGACAGAATAATGAGACACCATCCCAATAATAAATGGGTGCAAGTCAGGAAAAAGGAAGAGTCCCATTTAAACTACCTCTCTCCGTTCCCACGTCTGAATCCCCACCTTGTGAGAAGATGCCAAGGCAGCTCTACATTTAAGAGCTGAATTTTTGAAAGTGCTGCTTGTGGTTTGAAGCCGTAATTTTTTCCTACTTTTATAAGAGACACCGACAGTTCATGTGGTAGCTCGCAGCCATTCTATTATTTTCACTAGCAAAAATGGACAAAAGGCAGGGATATAATAAATATATACTGGCTCTACTGATCAGGAGAAGCTTTATCAGTCAGCTGGGGCACATCTGGGAAAAAAGCCACTCAGGTGCATCTCTAGCATCCCATTCAATTAACATACCATTAAAAATGGTTTGTCCCTGTTCAGCCTGCTGCGTTACCTGATAAGTCAACATATTTAAAATGTATATTTAAATGCAGAAAACAGTGAAATGTTTTCTTTGTGAAGCAGAAAACAAGACCAGTTTACAGGTATTTTAAAGCATTAGAAAAAATTGTGCTTTACAGGCTGCTTAGCAGATCTCTCACACTGATCTTTTACTGTATATTTAGAACTTTCATGCACCTTCAAGGAAAATTAAATAATTTCCTTAAAGGAAGTGCACACAAAATTATGCAAAACATATTCAAATGGGCTTATAAAAATTACATCTAAAAAAAAAAATCACATTTGCACCTCAAAACCAGGTAACTGGGAACTTGCTATTACAAATTCATTGTAAGCTGATGTATTTTACACAAGTAAATTTGAATTTGGCGTAAGTCTGCCATGCTTTCCGAACTGCAGTGGGTGTGATGATATTTCAGCAACAGTGCTGGGACCAGATTAAAATGGTTATGAAGCCTCATCTTAGCCCTCCCCTAGGTGTTGAAGACTGCAGCAGAAGAGATGGCCTGTACTGGATGAATTACTACAGATAGTTCACAGATGTGTTATTTAATAAAGCTGTAGACTAGTTAAATCTGGTAACTTGTTCTCTTTCTAGTGTGTAGGACAAATGATGCAACTTTTTTGAAAGGACTTTACCTCTATTATTTCTCACTTCACTTCCAAAAATGCCAGTGGACATGACAACACAGTCACTATTCCTGCACCTGAAATACTTCTTCATTTGTTTTCATGCTTAGCTATTTGCTGTAATTAATGCACAACACCAAAATACGTCCTCTATTGTGTTGACTTCACTAGATTTTGTGAATGATTCCTTTAAGTCTTGAATAATCCCTTAATACTGACATTTAAGCATGATGTGGTTTTCTTTCTATATTCCTTAAGATGCTCCTCCCTCCAGTCTCTTTTTTTTAGGACTGATACGCAAGCCTTCTGTTGTGCCCCATAGCCATATGCAGCCTTCATGCTGAGTCTTAAGAATAGACATGATTCCAATACTTTCTATGAGTTAGGACACTTTTCTAGTTTCTCGATCATATGGATTCTAAAGACATCACAGACCAAATGCACACACATCTTAGATGACAAGGTGTTGGAGGCAATACCATTCCTATTTCATCATCTAAAAAGACTCTACTCAGTGATAGCAATATCTACACATTGATTCGATGAGTTCTATCTCATCTTCTGTGAATTTCCCTTTCTTTCTAAATTGGGTCAGTGGGAGGGAATACTCTCTTATAATCAAAGACCCTCCAACATAAGGCAGGTGATGGTATCTTTTCAGTCCACACATCTTTAAGAGAATTCTTCTGCTTCCTTCTAGCGTGTGTGAATGTGTGTGTGTGTATGTCTACACCTAGAAGCTCTCATCTAACCATCCTTATTCTTAGAAGTTTTACTTCAGAAGAAAGGTGAGTTATTAAGTTTTCTTTTTCTGTAGCAATTAGTCAGGAAGGAATGATGATACAGAAGTGTAGTATTTTCCTTTGTGTATAGACCTGACTTAAAAGGCATTTTTGTCTTTAATCTTATTGCCGCTAAGTTCCTAAACATCCAAATACGTTAACACCTTCACAGGAGAAAATCCTTCATGTTTCTAATTTGTAGCCAAATTAAGCAGCTTGCTCTATGGTTATCAGAAGTATAATAAAATTCCAGAAACACATTCACTTGCAGCTAATTCCTGTAAGGCATACACCATATACATTTATAGAAAGCTTGAAGGAATCCAACTGCCAGCTCAGAGTACGCCTCACGGTCAGCCTATTCCCCAAAGGGATGCCACAGTTTTAAAAGGGCTTTAAAAAACGTGCTCGTCTCCTGATGGCACTCTGCAGTACTGGTGCCTCTGGTGCTCTGTCAGTAAATGCAGCAGTAACTTATTTGCTTCTTACTGGCTTCCGAGTGAATACATACCCCAGGGAGGGAGCTTTGCAAAGCACAATTATTTTAAAATAGAGCCTGGGCTTTCAGTGAGGGGCAGCCAGTGGTTAAGGCGGCGAGAATGTCTTGTTGACGCTGGGGGCTCAGCCTCCTCCAGTCACTTGGGCTCAAGCTTCTGCCTTGATACAGATTGAAGAGACAGAAGAAACCTCATGCAATCCAGGCTCTAAGGATGACATCTTTTTAAACATACAAGTTTCCTGATAAGTGAGTTTACGTCTGTGCCATTTATGATCTCAATGGTAAATTCTCCCTGGAACAGAGCATATGGGCCTGGAAGGCAGCTGACCTGCTTGGTAAGATCTAAAGGTGCAAAAGATGGGAATCATGCCAGGAGCCTGATCCCTAGCTGCCAGATTGAAAAGTCTTCCCCCCTGGGAGAAGAGAGCAGGCACAGGACAGGAGCACTTCCCAAGGCGGAGGAGGGGTTGGTCATCTGAAGGGAACAGAAACAGAGAGCTATGCCAGACTGGGTGACAGTCCAGTGGCTAGTGTCCTTCCTGTAATGGGGGGAAACACAAGCCCAGGACTGGACTTAGGCTTGCCATATCCAAGACAAGTATTAGAACAGATTATAGAAACAGTCTCTTTCTTAAACATTCCTATAAATTTTTTATTAAATAATGTGACACTGTTCCATTAAGCAAGAATGACAGTAACAAAGACATGCTGTTTAAAGCAGTCGTTGGAGATGCAGGGCATTAAACGGGTGAGAAAAGGGTCTTGCAGCTGCAATGGTGCTGTACCAAGCTGATTACTCTAGCTAATGGTTTTGTTTGGTTGTTTGTCTGTCCGTTTTTACTAACTTGAAGAGAATAGGAAGACCCCTCTCATTTTGACCAGGGATGCCATTACTAGGGGAGCTAGGAAAATCCTCCTGGCAAAAAATTAATCAGAATTGATATTTTACTGCAAAAAGTCTCAATTTTGATGGGCTGTCTTTTCCTGATGAAAATCACTTTGCCAGGTAATTCAGGGCTGAAGTTGAGAAGGAGTAGGAGAAGGTGGAGTATTAAGAAATTCTGCAAAGAAAGGAGGTCATATGGTAAAATATTGACTCAATGACATCATTTTCATTGATACTGCCACTGATATAATTCAACTTGATAACACAGATATTACATACAGAGACATAAACATTCAAGTAGGGAAAGGCACATTCATTGATTTTAATTAAATTTTCCTAAGTATTGCAAGGTTGGCATATTTTTAATTTTATTTTCATTAAAGGGCTTGCTTGGTCTCTCAGAGCCCTAATAAAATCTTCTTTCAACCTCCTTCCTTCCTCTGCTACAACCTAAATTTCCACATAAGAAAAGGACCAAAATATTTAATTTGCTACTTCCATATACTGAAATTTGCACACACCATTCCCTTAATTTAGGCCACTATTCACTGTATCATAATAAGGAACATTCTGTTAAAATATGCCCACCTAGAGCTCAGTAGTCTTTGAATGCTAGATAAAATCATTCTATAAGGCTAATGAAGACAGAAACTCTGCCTGTAACAATATTAAGTTTGTTTTCTCTAGTGATTCGAAGAAGTGAGCAATCTGTCAGTAATACATTGAGGGAAATTACTTGTCTTGTAGGAATTCCCGCTGACAGTCACTCACTCACAGTGCTGACCCAAACATCTACCCGCTGACAAACAAATTACAGTGTCTAACTTTGAAAAGGTAACTAGCTGTTTTTAATTTTGATTGGTCTCACCAAATCTCTTTCACATTTACCCAATCCCCATTCTTCGTTGTGTTAAAAAAATAAAAAAAGGAAAACCCCGTGGTTTTTGCATTTGAAAAAATTATTATTGCCTACATCCGTGTTATGTCAGATAAAACTGTTAAACTGTGTCTAACCAACATTAAGACTGGCAGCCCTGCCAGTGACTGACTGGGTGAGTGAACACATTACTGAGACAGCATTGTAGAAATTAATTTTCTTCAATAAAGTGATTTTTAAGGCTCATATATTTCACAATCTAAACATATGTCACTGTTTCATAAACAAAATAAATGGATTAAAATAATACATTACCAATATGCTGACACATGGAGATATTTTAATTAGAAATACTTAAGCTGCGTGATATTTAACTGCTATATTTGTTGAAGAGGAGCATGCATCATTTAATAAGACATAAGGCAGGTACATCACTTTGCATGATGTGGTACCAGAGTGGGACCAAATCACCTCCAGTGTAAGCTATCACTATCAGATCACATTAGCCCCACTAAAAAATTGCTTTAAGGTTACAACACATAGAGAAAACTCCATACGAGGAGCAGTCCACTAAAACAACTTTTTCACTGAAATAATAACTCACCAAGATTCTAGTTCCCGAGAATAATATTTCTTCATAAAAGGCCACATTTAACATCTTAGCTATTTAAAGGCCATATTTACATGACTGTCGCATTACATTGGCCTCTTTCCTGCACATTCTTCTTGACTTACTTTAAGGACCAGCACTAAAATAGCTGAGGAAAGCAAATGTCAACTATGTCCTGAAATTTATATGTGTGAGAGAATTGGAATAAGTAGAAATGTAATATATTGTTTACTGTACCGAGTGCCCTCTGTTCTCTAAAGGTCAAAAGCATTGTAACCTTAGAGTTACAGTTTCTGATTGTTCCCAGGGTTAAATACATTATCAAAATTAATGGTTAAAACCCCTCAACCTTCAGATATATGAGTATTCATGTCTCCATCTGCTGAACTGTTCAACTAAAAATAGCATTCTTTGGCCTTCCCTCTACTAATATTGTGCCCCTGAGGCAGGCTATGCAATGCTTCAGCAGCACACTGGATCCACACCCAGTGGTATAACAAAAGGTCATTTACTTTGTCTGCAATTAGAAGACAGTACGGAGGAGTAGGATGAGATGGGAGGGGAGAAAAGAAATCGACAAATATGTGTTTAGTTAAAATTTAAAATTTTTTTAATGGATTATAAAAACGTCAGGCTTCAAGAACACAGCTGCAACTATAGTTAAGACTTGCCAAGGTTCATTAGTGTTATAAGCGATAAATTTTGAAGGACAAATTACACAAACAGTTTGGGGAAGGAGTTATGAACGAAAGCTTTTTCATTTTGATTTTTTTCCTAGAGCTCACTTTGTTTAGGAATAACTCCAGCTAGCATCATTGTAGTGCTTCCATTTCTATCAACAGTTTATCAGTCATGGTTGAGAGAGTTGCAACATTTTCTTATTTATCGCATAGACTCCTTTGTAGAAATATCTAAGAATGAAGGCAGATTTTTTTTAAACAATAAATAGCATGTAGTAACATTCCTTGTTTGAAAGTAAGCACATATAGGTGCCACCTCTGCCACCACTGAGACTTCCCAGTAACTAGGTTACTGTTACCAGAACCATGAGAGCTGGGAAAACCCATTTCATTATCAAGTTCACTCATTTAGCAAGATTACTGGGTACACATATCCAGAATCAATTAATATCAGTGCAATCACTTGACAACTAGGGAAAAAATTCAGGGAAACGGAAAAGGGAAGAAACTCCAGAGAAGGTGGGTATAAAAAAGAGGAGCAAAGGGAAACTTATTGACAGGTTTTACTGCTCACACTGATTAATTAAAGCAACATGCTTTTGTTATACACATGCATCAGAACTGGTTCACACACCACTATGCATACCTGCTACAGGTGTATTTGGTAATATATCTGTAACTATTTAGCAGAAGGTTGATTTGACGGGATTCACTCACAGTTGTTTGTAGCTGGAGGGGTGAACAGAAATAGCTTGGTCCTTCTTCTTAGGCCATACCTAGAGAACTGCTCCCTCATCAGCAAGACCCTCCCTCACACCGAGAGTCCTAGCAAGGCTTGGTCCTATCACACATATTATTTAAATCTTGGCCAAGTTGTTGAGGAAACTGGTGAGATGGGGCTGAGCTGTCAATGGGAAGCGTGGAACACAGAGTTTTAAGTCTTTTTGTCAACAACGTCATCAATGCCACCCTCATGAGATCAATATACAGATAAAAAGAAGCTATCTGATGTCAACCCAAAGCAGGAGCAAGCCACCACTTCAGGAACACGGACTGGCATAAACGTGTGTTAATTACTACTTTCTCAAAGCTACAACTGAATACTTATGGTATTTTACCACTAGCTGATCAATGTGATGCAAAATCTTAAGAGTAGATGGGTCAAACAGGTCTGTTGCTGAAGGAGAACTTAATTCTATTTATTTATTTATTTATTTATTTATTTACTTACTTATGCAAGGCCCATGAGAGTGTAACTAGTTACTTGAGAAATTCCTAGATATGATATTAATAAAGTTTTTTAACTCACGGAGATATATAATCCACTGGTGAATACAGACATAAAATTCAGAGAAAATACATTTTGATACCAATACGCTAAATAGCTCGAATAAGATGGGCAAATCATTAATTGCAAATTGTCCACTGGAGAAACATCCTCTGTGGAATAATTGCTACCGTTACATGATGTACCTGGGAGTAAATTGTTTTCTGTGCTATTAGATTCAGAGCTTCCATAGAAGTTGTCCTAACACACAGAAAGATGAGAACATAAAATTGCTGCTAGCTCCTACCTGAAGCATGATCATCCCAAAAAACCATAACTGAAAAAAGATGAGAGATTATAAGCTTGAAGCTGACAGAATTTCCACCGCAGCTGGATATGGATTATGGAATATAATTTTGGAACTAATAATAATGCCCTGGTAAAGTTGAAATGTTAGAGCTACTGCAAAGCTTTTTCAATTCAAATAGCTTTCCCTCCCCAAGTTCTCCAAACATAGATATCACACACACGCTCACATGTAGAAACAAAACCAAACCTGCAAATGAATTAGCTATTTCTCCCACTGCCTGAAAGGAACAGAGATTAGTTTTGTGATCAGTATTTTTAAGCACTTGGGAAATACTCAGATACCATGGTCACAGCATTCATGTAAATAAATAAGTGGGTGGGGTGCATGGAAGAAAGGAAGCAAAACAGAGAAAGAAGGGGGAAGGGAAGCAAAGATGGAAAAATGAGCTGAAATGCTACGCCCCTAACAGTCTTCATGACACATCAGGTATAACACAAATTCCCTCCAACAAACACACCCAAGTAAGTGTTCATTTAGGGAACACTTAGGGAATTTACCAAAGAGAATATTAATAGTAGGAGTAAATAAAATTTAGTTCAGCCAATTTGACAATCAGATGAGCAGGTACCAACTGAAGATTAGGTGCTCTATTACTTAAGCTCTTATAACCATGAAACAGTAAAGGTTTTGAAATCCCATAAAGGTGAAATTCAAGTAAAATAGAAAGGGGGGGAACAAACAAAAAATTCTTTTACAACAAATATATCTGAAGGGAAATTCTGGCCCCTCATGCACTCAAATGTTTCTGAATTTATTAGCACCGCTTGCGTTGCTGGTTTTTGTGTTTTCTCTCTAATTGTGCTCGTCACGTTTAACAGCTCAGTCTATCATTTCTGCAAATTAATGAAATTGCGCTATTGCTGTAGGTTCTGATCAAGGCTGATGTGCAAATAGATCTGTGGGTCAAGCTACAAATGGATCTTGTAAAAGAAAAGGATTGGGAATGTCTGTGGTTTAGATCCTGTTTCTTTTGCAATTGAACAGTTTTTATCCTTTCCTGCCTTACAGTTTTGTGTAGGCTCACTATTTGTTGTATTGCATTTCAAAGGTAGCAAAAATAGTCTCTCTATTCACAATGCTGATTTCTGAAGTATTTTCTCAGTTAAAGCTGATGAGACTTTTGCTTCAATAAGTATTCAAATACAGATTTTCAAAGGATACCTGCTATTTTTCCTTTTGCAAAACTCCCCTTTGGTTTGAAGCCTGTCCAAGGTACAGTCTTAACATACTACTACCATGACCCAAAAGTATTTTTGGGAGATCTTTCCCTGCAGTGTCAGGGTGCTCTCTTTTCAAGTTTTGATTGTAGGTTAGGTCAGACATAAGCTCAAGGGGTCTTTTTCACCAGTTCTGAACCATCAGTGAACAGTGAGATCTGGTTCTATTCTCACTTATCCTTAGTTAACTTGGCAAGAAAAGTATCAGCATTGGGTAAAGACGAGAGGATTTTTAATTTGCTTTGGTCCCTCTGGAAAATGATATAATTGCAGAAGGGTAAGCAAAGTAGATATTTGGATATTAACGTGGCAGTACTTTGCTTTTCTAGGCACAATTTATTCCTACTTTGCATCTGAACCTAACTCTAATCTAACTCAACCCAGGGTTTCAAAGGTTTACTTGCAAATAGTTACATGCATCTTTAATGGCCTTTCCTCTCATGTTCACTGTCACTTCCTTTCCACACATTTTAACTCTGAAAGCTTTTGACTGTTTCTTCATTATTTATGACATTGTTGTGTCTTTTTTTTGTGAAATTAAAAACTTCTTGCCACAAAAAGCTAGCTAATAATATGGCACATAAATCTTACTTTGACAACATTTCATTCTATATATGCCAAAAATAAATAACCATTGTCAATAAA
Source organism: Aptenodytes patagonicus (assembly GCF_965638725.1). Lineage (NCBI taxonomy): Eukaryota > Metazoa > Chordata > Aves > Sphenisciformes > Spheniscidae > Aptenodytes > Aptenodytes patagonicus. The sequence continues at coordinate 15,327,292 of NC_134955.1, forward strand.
TGACCAAACCGAGGCTCCTGACCATGCTTGGCATCTGACCAGCTTAATGCACAGAAAGGTTAAGATTACCTAAATACGGAAGCTAAAAGAGTTTGCAATTTATTGTATTGTCAGCACCACACTGTCTGAAAAAAAGAAAAAACCCCAATAACACACAGTTGTTTTGATACACTCACTGCTCCAATTGAAGGTAGTGCACTTCAGCTACAGGGGAAAGACTAAATGAAAATAAAGTACAAAAAGATCTTTGAACATATCTCCAATCAACTGGTCATATAATTAAAAAAATACCATTAACTCTGCCGATATAAAACACACAGAACAATGTCTTTCACTCACAGTATCAAGGTTGGCCACACGTTGCTATATTTGCAGTAACGTAAGTACATAAGGTGTTAATCCTCCTGGGCTGTGCTCAAAAATTATTTAACATTCAGACTATTATTTAGCATACAGCTGGTTAGCAGTTTTCCCCTAAAATGTTGGCTTCGATCCCACATTTTTTTGTTCTGGCACATACCTGGAGCTGTAAAGGGCTGAGTCCAGAAGCAGCAGCAGCTGCCATTGTTGATGGAATGAACTGCACAGGGTAGTTATCACCTGTCGAGAGAACAATGCATGCAGGTTCAGACAATGAGCAGAGAATAGCAGCAGACAAGTGCAAACATGGACCTAGGATTGCCTGTGCTCCACAGCACTCCTCTAAGCCTAAACATCTGCAAAAACAAAAGGCTTCGCTGGGCACGGACTTGCCATGCTCCCTTGGAACTTTTTTGTTAGCAGATAGCTGGTAGGCAAACTGGCAAAACATAAATGTGATACTCGTGATTTTCATTTTCAAAAGCAAATATTCAAATCAAGCGTGTAAGCTTGGGCACAAAACAGGCCTTAAGGCCATAGACACACAGACAAGATACCCCAGGAAACCCCAGTGGTTCCCAGAGCAAAAAAATTGTTGTCGCCATATGTTTCTTAAAACAGGAGAAATTTGTTATAACCCAAGACACTTCAGCCCTGTTTAATGCAGGGTGATTTCTCTTTAGTATCGAGTGGCTCTTTCCTGGGAAAGCTACCTAGCTGGCTCAACACAGGTTGAGGTTGTTTCTTGTTTTGCTTTGAGGTTCTCTGTCTTGGGACAACTCCTTTAAGGTAGCCATAGAGAAAAATAAAATTAAATAACTTTTAAATATAGCTCAAAATATAATTTTAACTTTCTCTTAGATCTGGGACCCTACTGAAGTTGATAGATTACGTAGTTGTTCAGTTACTAAAATTTCTGTGTTCTGTTCACTGGAAACTGAAAATGTGTGCCCTCTGCATTGAGGGGACAACAAATACTCCAGAAAATAAGAGATACTGTTGATCGAAAATAAGCATTGCAACGTCATATCTTATAGCATCTATGGGTGTTCCCACTTCTGAGCCACTGCAACAATGCATCACACAGTGCCACTGAGACTCTTAGTCAATGTAAAGAATGAAGGAAGGCTGAAATAGTTTAGCAGCATAATCTGTAATGTAAAAATTAATACAGTGATGGATAAATTACACAGTAACTATGATTTAATGGAATATCACTTTGGCTCAAGCTTCTTATTTGAAGTCAGTGTTATGTACTATCTGTAGGCTACATTTTAACAGGCTGCTCCTCTGTACATTTTTGAGATTTACAATAATCAGTCTGGTTTACATGAACTTTTCCACACTGAAAGCAGAATGTAGCGATGAGGGAAAGTACAGAAATCCAAAATAATATAATCAGGACATTCCAAGAGTTAGATTTTTTTTTTCCAACCCCCTCAAATAAATAACAATAGCTGAAGTCTTTGCAGTCACTGGATTTCTCAGAACTCTCCCTTTTTACCACCTGAAGTGCTATTGTATTCAGCTCAGTTTAAATGTTTGGTTGTTTCACTTTTTTAATAAATTGTACATGTCTAATCCACAAGTTCTCTTTGCATCATATCCATAGTACCTTACCAGACCATTGAGCACAGTATGTGCTTGTACACAGTCCAGTAACAATTGGATTCTGATTGCATATGGAGCTCTGCTACAATGCATTCACTAACACTATATTGTACTGGTGTCCTATGGAGTAATGTTCAAAATATCTCCTCTTATTTTCCCCCTTCCATGAGGTTGATTTTAGTTTGCAATGATGTTGGGGTTTTTTTCTTAAAAAAAAGCAACAAAAAACCCCTAGATCCTTTTCTTAAAGTACTAAAGCTGTCTTTTTATGGTTAAATAATTCTACTAATCTCTTTGATATTTATATGAAATTATCTGAATAAATAAGTTCCTAACCTAAGTTAAATAATGTTCCTTTCAGAAATATCTTACAAGGTTTTAAAAAAAATCACAAAGATGTTGAATTAATGATGCTTTAAATGGGGGGAAAATAACCATCCGAGTTATCAGCATGGACTGCCTTGCAGAACATTTTGGAGGCATTCTTTCTTTAAATATCATGAATTATTCATTCCTGTTCCACACAGCAATCTCTTCTTTCTCCCTCCCCCTCCACATACACTTTTTAAGTTCGATACCAGTTGCTTTATTTGCACTAAAACATTTTCCATGTCAAACATATTTTTTTAAAAATCAAACTCTGAAAGAATTCCCTGCGGCACTCCTTTTTCACAGCTGTCATGGTCCTATGGTTTGAAATAGCCCGATATTTTACGCACACGCACGTACACACGCACACAGTTTTTGGCTGCGCAGTTAATTTAATAGTATCTCTACCACACCCTGTAGTGTTCTCTTGCTCACCTGCTGGTTACAGTTCCTTCTTTTGTTATGGGAAAAAGAATTTTATAGTTATGCCATTTATTTGTTATTATAACATAATACTGTCCCTTTCCCCCCTCATTTTAATATGTTAAATTATGGCTAAGTCCTGGTATGTTAGTAGTATCTTTGTGCTGAGAACAAAAATTAATACTCTCTCAGCTCTGGAGTACTTTGCTGACACCAAGCAGTAAAAGCAGAGCAAAGGTACTTTTTTTCTCCCTTGAGGAAACTGAGCATGCAGGGAATGGACTGGTTTTAATTTTTAATTACAGAAGGTACATATTTCCCCCTCTTGTTTTGTCAGTGCAAGAACGGATCAAGAAGCTTCTCGGTAGCTGTCTTGGAAAGAAATCAGTCGATGTATTGTAGCAATATTTTTCAAATTTGTTTCTTGGTTTGGAATGCTTGCGTGAGGATCCATTCTTTTAAATTTGTACAAAAGGCGGCAGAACATGTTCAAACAGGTCTGCTTTAGGTGCTGGTGTATGCTGGCCTTTGATAACCAGGAGTGAGAAGAATGCCGGAAGAAGAAAATCTGTCATGTTTTGCAAACTGATCTCTTCAATCTCCTTGCTGTGCTGATTGTCTATTTACATTTGGCTGCTGTTGTTTATATATAAATTGGTGTTTACAAGCCATGGAAAAGTATGTCAGACTTCTGTTTCATTTGTCAGGTTGAGCAACATTTCCAAATGAATAAAAGCAGCGAGCAATTGTACCGTGCTATTCTACATAGAAATAATGTAAATGTTTCTTTTTGTCTTGGATGAAGCAATGAAGCTTAGTGGACTTTATTTATAGGATGTATGGACTTACTTTCCAGATCAAGGCTTTGTGAGCTATGAGGAAAGAAGGATGTCTGGCTCTTGTGAGACTCAAGGATAGGGGGAAGGTGTTGCTTTATTACCTGTCTTTCCTAAAATACAATTGTAAGACACAAGCTGACTCTCTTCACCTGACTTACAAAGCTTTTGGTTTGATGATGGTTTCCTCATTTTGGGATTGTAACTTAAAATGTCTCTTTACGCACGGATCTCAAACTGCCACTTGCACGCTCTCCATGTGGAATCACAGAATAACAGGAAACAGAGTTGGAAGAGATGCGAGAGATCACAAATTCCAGGGCCTCACAGGCATAATGAACAGACCGAGGAACCTCTCCTTAGGGTGTTGTCGGGATACAGCAAGGATACAGATGACCACTCCTGCAGTATTCCCACACAGGGCATGCATTTTGTTTGTGCAGCACCATCAGGATTGAGGAAGATGTTAACAGAGGTAACTGGCTAAGGCAATACTATGGAGCATCTCCTCTGTCCGATGACACTACCTCAGTTCTGCCTTTGTTCTGAGCAGGGTTTGCCACAACACCGCCTTATTGCCATCCTCATGTCGCAGCAAAATCAGTTGCCCCAACAATTGTCTGTCTGCGGCTAAAGAACTTCAGCGCAAAATCCCACTTGAAAATATTCAGCTGCCTACTACCACTTCCAGCTCTTACCTCAACATTTAGGAGGGAGGCACATATGGATTGCTACAACAAATCCTGAGGTTACGGATTCTTTGTTCCAACTAGTAAAACCCAACAGGGAACACATGACAGACTTTAACTCAGTCCTGGGGAATTTCCATTAGAAGCAAGACTCAAGCAGCACCTCTGCCATGCAAAGATACATGGCCAACTCAGTACACAGTTGATTTGATGTACGCTTTCTGTTCTCACCTGCCAAGAGGAACAGCAGCCTACTGAAAATAGAGTACTGTGCTATGTAAAATTTAAACCACCTTACAGCTTTAAGAAAAACTTCTGAAAGGCCTGTTCCAAATGGAACTGCAATGATGGATATCAGTGAAATCCAGCAGATCTAAGATGATGTTAGTTATGTGGCTACTGTAATCAAGGAGTTTAATTAGTTTGATGACAAATGTCTCACAGTATTGGAATGTTCTGAGGTCCAGCCAGATGACAATAAGCCTGACAGTTCTGTTTGTCGTGCTTTACCTAATTTTATTTTCATTGATTTCAAAGGAGTTACTGTTGATTTACCCCATTTACCCCAATGCAAGTAGGAACAGAACCAGGCCAAAATGTTGGCTGCATTTCTCACTATTTTTGCCACCAGCCTAGGAAAACAGTCTCCATCTTCACATTTCTCTTGTAAATTATTTTTGTGTATAAAGCAGAATGACCTAGGTAAGCAGACAGGATTTGTTTCTTAGCCGTTCTAATCATGATCTTTATATACTGTATGTATGAAATATGAAGAAATGCTTTGAAAATACACTGCAGCATATCACTCTACAAACCTTTTTAAATAGAGATTTACAATCTCCATACCTCAATGTCTCTATTTTCAATAATCTTTTTCAGAGATACTTTCCACATCTGGCAAAGAACTGATATAATACAAAATATTTGCAGAAGACTATCAAGCAAAAGTGATCATTCATTTCCAAGTCACACGGACTGCTGTTATGCAGCCAGCATGGAGAGCAGCCCTCCCACTCTCTGCTCAGAGCAAACGGTAGCTCTGTTTGAGCTCTGCTCAAAGTATGGTCTGGCTCCTGCCCAGCGTTACTCTATATCTTTACTCTGTCATCATCCTACTTCCCCATTCCCTCTTAGCCACAAAACTTGAAGGAAGTAATACTTTAGGCACTGCACGATGGAGGAGGGAACTGTCGTCCTCCTTATCCCACTCACTGTCTTCTCCTCCTGACCCAGGGCACTAACGGGGACATGCTAATCACATTCAAGGATACTCCAGCCCACTAACTTTTCCTGGCTGCGTGTGGTTGGTTAAGTGAAGGGAAATTTGCACTGGGAGAGGAGGTATAATGGTACTTATGTTACCCACCAGTTCCAAGTAGTAAGTATAGTGGTCACAGTCAGAAAGCCAGCGCAGTTGCTTTGCTGTACTTGGAATGCAAAATAATTATATTAACTGTGTAGCATCTCTGGGCAAGTATTAGCTTCCTAACAGCTGCCACTCTCAGCTTCCCACTGGAATAAATGGCAACCCCCACAACCAGGTACTCTACGAGGCTCGTCAAGCGCCTGCAGGTCAATAGTCACAACAGTCATTTGAGATGCACAGTGCCCTAAAGTTTTAATTAATCCAGTATACAGTATAAATACTGAAATATGTATAAAAAATTAATTAGGTGGTCTATGCAGCTCTGATTTCTCAATTAGTACTTACCATGCCGGAAAATTATATTACATGACTTTGAGATACATAAGGAAGCATGGGACTTTGGGGATTTTTTTTCTAATGTAATTATTACTTGTCATCAGCACTTACTAACTTTGGCCTGTTTCACCTTCTAGAGCTCCAAAATATGGAGGGAAGGCTGCAGCCACCTCATGCTATAGATCCTGCCAGGCAGTAGGAAACTCTGTCCTGTCAGATTTTAATACAAATCATAGCTGTATATCAGCAATTCCTCGAGTTTTCTATTCATAATGACTTTCTGAGCTCAGGAGTTCAGGAGCAACTAAGGCGTGTGCTGGAAGGGCCTCAGAACCTAATAAATTGTCCTCTCTTCTCTAGGTCCTTCCATTGAGGGCATGACCTAGTGTAGTTTGTTACAGGAATACCATTTTCTTACTTCAAGGCGTAGAGTTTATGGGCAGATTTGCAACACTACTTGGTAACTGCCATCTTGGCATTGAGCTAAACAGCTATGAAATTGGTTCCCACTTAGCCCATGAAGATATATCTGCTGAACATGTGCACATAATCATACCCTGGCTTGTGCACCAAGGCAGGACTTCTCATCTTGGCTGCGCTGTAACACTAACACTGATATGCCACTTCCGAGTCAGAGCTGGCTTATATCTAGCTCATTTTGCGGGCAAAGGAAATTAAGTGACTGTGTGCACACAATATTTGACATTCCCTAAATGACACAGTCAGTTTCAAAAGTACTCAGTTCCCACAGCTCCTATTATTGAAATCCCTCTCACTGTATTTTCTGAATGCCAAGGAAAACTGGCACTGTCAAATCTTAGTCTTGCCTACATCAAACTAGAGTAAAATGAAACAGAAATGAAACAAGCAACCAAAAAGAAAACTGTAAGTATCTTAAGGGTTAATCCATCTCCTATCTTTCCTCAGAAGTATGAGCGAGTCTAAACTGACAGTTCTAGAGGTGAAAGTTTCATTTCTCACAAAAGTAGAAGAGTACAGGTAGTAGCAGTCAAGTTCATAAATATTCCTCAGAAATGCTTTGAAGAACCCTCTCTATGAAAGAGTGTAGCTTAATCTCCAGTTTCATTAATTCCTTAACTACTGTGCTGAGAGTGCCAAAAATAGGAATTAATCAATACCAAGTGTAGTTACGGCCGTTTTTTTATCATGATGTCTCTCCAACAGAAACTACTAACCTGCCCAGCTACCTTTGCCACACATGCTGTAGAATTTAATAAATATATTAAATATATAAATATTCTTATTTCTTGCAAGCCACTGGGTATAGTCTATAGTCAGAACATTGTGACTTCTGGTCCTTACTAGCATCAGCTGGATATAAACCACTAACATGCTAGTAAACAGCTTAGCTGTATTCTGAGATATCTAGGCCTTGATTTCTGCCTGCATGTCAATCTTTTAACATTTGTTATAGATCTCTCTTTCTGCATTCCGGCAAGTAAAAAAAATGCCCTAAAGCTCTATCGCCTTCTGCTATGAGGTCAATAGGATCAGAGGTAAAACAGTATAAGCTCAATAGTGTTAGGATAGGTACTGTAAGGAACACTTTAGAGTAAGTGCAGAAATCTGTTCTTGTGCAGGAAATCATGCTGGTACTCTTCTTCCTGAGTCATGATTGTACCAAGTAGCCTACAAAGCCAAAATCAACACAATGTGATTTGACATATCACCTTTCAGGGAGAAGCACAACCAACAGCTTAATCATTCTTAGTCACTATTCAGAAAGCATCTCAGATTAAAATGGGAAAAGCAAGGAAACTAAAGCACATGCTTTCTCTTGTCTGTGAGAAGAAAGGTATTAGCCAGGGTGTCGTAGACAATTTCCACAACTTGCAACTCTTATGTCTTTGGAGACAAAATATTCTTCACTTTGGTCCCCAACTGTTGTGAGGTGGTGATGTGTGTGAACAACCATCATCCTGTGCCATCTAAAGCTAGCTGCCTTTCAGAGCTCCATTAACTGGTTCCTGCATACAGTGCACCAGTTTATCAAACTGGAAAAGAACTTTGGGATTTCTCAACCTGAAAATAAGACAGTAACTGGACAAAGACCCTGGTTTAAAGAGGAATGTCTCTAGATGAAAGAGACAGAAGGGAGTGGGACAAACAGAAATGCTTGCTGAAATCCTGCTTGGCCTCACTTCATCTAATATTAAGTAAACTTGCTAGAAAAGATTTTAGGTTCAACCTGGCTTTTAATTAGTATGCTGTTTACATCATCTATTACAAGGCTTTACTTTGGATTTGACCCTGCTCCTGCTGCAGTCAACAGCAAAAACACCACTAACATCAGTGGGAGCAGGATCAATGCTTTACTTTGTACATTTCATATTTAATGTCAAAAAAAGAAACTGGTGTTTATGTTTTGTAGTTATTAGTTATCAGGTTAATATGCTAAAGGCAGCTTGACAGGGAATACTATTAATGAGCAAAATAAGGTTGCTGCTTCTGGACTGAGGTCACTTACAAAGAATGTACAAATGAAAATAAGGTTGACTTTTATTTACTTAACTATCTTCCTACATTGAATTCCTTTGGCAACGTGTCTTTAAACATTTAAAGCCCTGTTTACAAGGAGGCTCTGAAAGTAGCTTCAAACCATTATAACCCTAATTGAATTCCCCAGGAGTCCTGTAAACTCAGAGGAAAAAAGAAAGAAATCATAACATTTGCTAAATCATCTCAAAACATATTTCACTGCAAGGTTGTGTGACCTGTTATAAGTCTGAATGATGACTGGGATTGATCTACTGAAACCTTTTATTATTCAGATTGAAATCAAACAAAAAGTTGCCCATTTGAAGCCTCCTAATTAAATTATACTTCCTCTGACTTTTATCACTAATTAAGAGTAAGAATTTTGGCACAAACTACAAGTATACTGAAGATAACAGAATTAATTAAAGATACGTAGCTTTGTATAATGACACGGGGCAAACCAGATGCAAATTACTAGGCGAGTGGGCCAATATATTTAGAGCAAATGATTTTGTGGGAAATAAAGGTAAAAAAAATCGTGATGTTCAATAACCGATATTCCATCCACCTCCTTCAAAGCAGAAGTTTTTTTTCAAGTGGAGTTGCAAACCTCCACATTATTTCCAGCCAGCTACGCCTGCATCTATATGAGACAGATCACACAAGAAGCTACAGTTAATATCTTAAAATGTTAAATAGCTTCACATCCCTGTCAGCTTACCTGGCTTGTAAGTTATTCCTGGGGGGAAGAGGAATCCCTGCTGGGCTGCAGCAGCCGCTGCCAGCGTCCGCTGGTCGTGTGGAAAAATTGGGATCATGAGCGGAGGCATGTGACCCTGAACCTGCTAAACAGAAGAGAGCCTCTGATCAGAAATAGCACAAATTTGTCTTGACAGGTATTTCTCCAGTACTGATAGTGTTCTTGTGTTCACACAGTCCCACAGAACCTTCACCTTAATATAATCCCTGCCAATTTCACATTATCACATCAAAGCCCTCACTAACATTGTTTTCCCTCAGTGTCAAAGGTGTAACAGTCTCAGTGAACTGCACGTTTTCCTACTTCTTCCTGGTTCTCTGTTATTTTTTTTAATTAATATTCCCTGTCCCGGCACAAGGTAAAAAGGTACAAAACCTTTCTAACATACCATAGGTTCTTTAAAAAGAACAGTGGTACATATTTCTATTAATTTTTCACAAGTTTTCTCATATTTGGTCACAGACAGCAGAGTGACAAGCATTTTAGAAGTAACCTAACACTACAGTAGCTACTTTGATGTTCAAATTTTAGTATCATTGGGGTAATTTTAATTCTGAGATCTTACAACATTGTATTGTTCATATATATATATACCAACAACTCAGGTATGTTATTTCAAAATCTCACCACAGTATTAAACAGTCTTCTAGTCAACACCCCAGCTCTTAAGATTTAAGGCTCCAACATCTTGGCTCCCAATTAAACTAACATCCTTTGCCATACACACCTCACTATAACATATAAATTGCTTATCTGTCTAAGCAGTTTTATAGCTTTATGCACTATCATGTAGCTTGGTAATTATGGAGCTGTATTCAGAGACCATTTCAGAATAAAACTTACTATATCAAATTTAATTTGACCTTAATAAATGTATCAAAAAGCACAAACATGCAAAAGCAAAAAATTCTTCACCTTATACCAGCATTTGTATTCAACATATAGAAAACAGAAGATGGGATGGAATCGTGTCTGTTAAATCCAGATGTTAATTTCCTAGTTCCTTAATTTACACTACATGTGTTTCAGAGACAGCGTCTAGGATCACAAAGAGTTTTTATCCATCATTCCTTAACCCCAGAAGTACCCAAGGGTTTGACTATGATTTTTCTGATCAGTAGTTAAGCAAACACATAATGGTTTATATATCAAAGCTAGTAAATGTAGGAAGAAATTGGGGTTTTAGGCAGAAAAAAAATTTTGCCCTCATCCTACCATAAATCGGTGGCATTAAATACTATTAAAAAGTTAAAGTACACTTCAAGCAATTTTTTTTCATTTCAATCCTAAAAAACTTTTTTGGTCAAATCCCACATGTTGACCTATGACATTGTTTAAATAGTGCCAAATTTTCTTGTCATATCCCCGTTACTTTCACAACCATTGATGCAGTGCAGAAATGCTACTGTGTGTGTCTATGAGGGTTAATTTACCAACAACTCTTCTCTTGGGAAAGCCCTAAGATGTAGGTTAATAAAGGTCAAGCAAAAAATAAACACTTTACAGTATTTTTTTGAATCCATTTCTCAGGAAAATCAACTTATAATAAAAAGGTCTTTGTGCAATTACTGCTATGGCACTGGGGCATGAAAGAAACTAGCTTTGAGCAGCTATTTCTCTCATTTTAGCTGAGGTAAGCCTGGCTGTGCGTTTTAGGATATGAGTAAAACTTGGTTAGATTGGAGTTGATCCCCATGTGCCCAGCACAGGTATTTACCTCTGATAAAATGGTGCTAGTTTTGCTCTGTAGTGTTCCTTTACACTGGCTCTACAGGAGTACAGCAAATGAAAATCACAGGCTTTGTCTGATAGAAACAACTATAGGATATACTGGAAGGAATTCAACACAATACAGTCTACAATCATTTTCAGTAGTTCCCAGCTACAGTCTAATCAAATGGACCCAAGGCTTAAGAAATATCCCTTTCAATCAACACACACAGAAAGTATTTCCATGGGGTTGCAAAGGTACAAGACACCAACACAATCTCACAAGATAGAAGAGATCAGAGTGAGTACTGTGGTTAGAGTGATGGTGCATACATACCCATAGCAATACTTCGCACCATAGTGTCATAAAATTCATTTGAAACGTAATTAAGGCCAAATCCTGCAATGGTTACTTCATAAGCCTCTTCCCACTGCAATCCTATAAAGTTGGATCCACTCCACCATATCCAAAAAGATTTTGTTTTAAACTCTCAAATAAAAGCAATTCTGTAAGTGTGGAGAATTACCATTGCATGTGCTGGCTATCTGCTAGTCTTTGAAATACTACTCTGAATGCTGGATCAGGTCCTCAGCCTATATAAATCAATGGAACTTTGGCTAAAGGTGGCTTACATTTAGAGTGTAAGTTTGAGTTTACACTTAAGAGAGTTATACAGACTGAAAAAAGCCCATACTGAACGGCAACCATTCCCTCCCATGGGTCTTTCCTCTGGCACATATTAAATACTATTCCTAGGTAAATGTTGGTTTCACTCAGAATTATTATACACATAGGTGTCAATTTTCAGCACAGGTCAACTGAAAAGCACAAATAAGCATTAAAAAGGAAGAGAATGTACAAGTATCACTGATCGCTGAATTATTAAAGATGTAAAATGAATGCCAATAAAACAGTAGACACCTTAACTTTTGACAATTTTTTTCCTGAGGGTTTTATTATTATTATTATTTTCATTTTACTGGGGGGGGGGGGGGGGGGGGGGGGGAGGGAATTGGGAGGAGGGGTTGATTGGTGTACTTCATAAAATCGGCTACATGCCCAGAAATTTTAATTGCTGAGATGTTCCTCAGGTCTTTCTGAAAACCAAGACTGTAGCAGATGCCCGAGAAACACTCCGACTCTGTCTCTTCCCATTCGTAAAAATAGCGTATTGTTGGATCGGCACTTTCCCTTTTTGTCTCCTCTGTGCTAAGTTGTTGATGATGCCATTTTTTGCCATCTGCCCCAGAGCTTCATTAAAGATACATGAATGGACTAACTGGGCTGCTATCTTGTGAGGAACAGGTGCTATTGTTTGTCCCCAAAGACTTGCACTAAAGATCTCACTCAGAATACTTGAGAAAGAGCATCTGCAGCAGTCAGTCAGAGAGTAACTTGGCAGAGCCCGTACTATGGGCTAATATGCAAACAGTGACACTCAGGGGGACTCATTTTCTCTTTCATGAAGATTATTTATTTTTTTTGTGACGGGTAGTAAATGTTTGGTTTTGAACAATTCTGCCAGGCTATATCTTTAACTGAACTGTACAAACCCTGGAGGAAACCTGAGTATATTCTTTCCAAAATTCAGTTCTGCAACCTTGAGTAAAATCATGTCTTATATAGAGCTACCTCATAAAATTAATCTCTGTTTCTGTACAACAAGCTCAGGTTTAACTGTGTTAAGCATGAGAAGCCACCAAGATTAGGGAACACTTAAAAGGTAGTGTACCATTCCTTTAATATCCCATCACTACTCTCACAGCCCTTGGGAACTGATTACAGCACTTCCTTGCCTGAGATCTAAGTCAGGAAGCAACTTTAGAGCAAATCAGCCCTGATTAGTTCAAGAAGCAACTTCCAATTTCGTTTTCCCTGAAATAATAAAAGCTGGTGGCCCATTTGATAAACTGGGCAAATCTGCAGTGCTTTGTCCCACAGTCATGTGAATGCTAATCTCAGAAGTTGGCTGGACAATCCTTCTTGTTAAAAAGTCATCGACGGTTAGTATTGTGCCTGGAAAATGGAAGCCAAAGTGATATGTCATACAAAAATAATGCCTTGAATGAAAATGATCTGCCTCTTTTGGATAAGGAACACAGCACATTTAGTGAGACTAAGGAATAGGAAGGGTTCTGTCTTTAAAAACTAAAGCTGCCTCTGCAACAACTAACATTGCAGCTAGAGAAGTAAAGGCATGCAGAGAAAAGGATGGCAGCAGTGCAAGCAAAAAGGCAGCTCACACATTTCTGCTTAGCTGCGATGATCACAAGTTTCAAGAGCAGAAGTAAATCCCACCCTATAATGGCAGCTGAATTCCTTGCAAACTTTTCAAGATCAAACTTGACAAGTTGCTTCTCTGTTGCATGGTTTACTTCAGTAAAGGGGAGAATTAAGTGCCATCTTTTTGAGAGATAGTAAGCGCAATCTTTATAATTTTGTATCCCTTCCTTAAAGCTTTTTTTTTTAATTACAACCAGCACTAGTAAAAAACAGTGTGATAGCCTAAATATGCTCTAATTGCCTAGAATAATCCATCACCACTATTAAAAACCATTGTGCCCCACTTCTTCCACCAATAAAATCTCTGGGCCCTGTTCTCAACTTGTAGAAATCTTGAGATTTGTATTGAATCTAACAGACTACTCCAATGCATGTTAGCTGAGAAACCAATCTTTGAATATACTGAATTGACTTTTTTTTTTCTTTAGTATAGGGTGTACGGTACCTTTTGTCTTTGTGATGTTGTAGCCTCTGTGAGAACCTCATTCATTCACAGGCAGGTTTAAACTTTTCATAGTTTAAACTTGAATTTCTCCCTAAGATTTTTTAACTTCTTGAATAATTGGTATAGTCAGACTACAATTTTAACCTGTCTATGCAGTTGTTAAGCTTTTAATTTCCATAGTAAAAATGTGTTTGAAATTTTCTACTCTCTCATTTAAAAACTGCAATGTAATAGAAGATCTTCGCAGGTAATGGCAGTGTATCAAGTAAGAATGTGCATTTTCAGAATGCTCGAAATACATGTTTATATCATAGAATATAATGGCTATAACTGATAGCTCAACAGATTACTTTTTAGGTTGATTCATTTTAAAAATCTTAATGGCACTGCAAGCAGTGTTTGCGCCCCTGGTACTACCAGTGCAAGTTTTTAAATACCCTGCATATTACATGTATTTACCTCATCTGCATTTTAAATAGTCTGTATACAATACATGGCACTATTATTTTTATACCACCATTGGAATTTTATTTATTTCAATAATGAGCATTGGGTTTTATTGTTCTTTGCAAGAGAAGAAATATAAGAAGTTTTGTTAATTTGAATTTTATTTTGATTAGGTCATTTTGGTGACTCTGCAAGTAAGCAAACACCATGTTGCATAAAAAAATAGGGACTACTTCTATGAAAACTCATATATATGAAAGTCAGTGGGATCACTTAAATGCTTAAAAGCAGCTATGTGCTAAGATTTTTGCAGGTTTGGGCCCAAATCTCTTCCCCAACTCTGGCAATATTGTAATGAACTCATGCCATGACTGAGCCCTTTTCTGGTCCCAAAAATGATCTATGTAGAAAAACTGCAGAAGAATTTTACTGAAAAAATAAAAAGGTCTCTTTGGTTATAATTGAATGGTTTGGCTGTTTTATTTGTGCCGTTCTGACGAAGCAAAGCGACTGTAAGGCTGGGTTAACTAACCAGTTCAACTATAAAGGATCTGGCTACTTTGTGTGCGAGTGGTGGCTGGGCCTTTTGTTCTGAGCTCAGAAATGTAACCGATGAACTCTCAAGGCTTTGAATTAATCTGCCATCAATGCCTAGCATTCTCTAATGTGAAGATAATATGTGAGAGTGGACCCAAACGCTTAAGTGAGAAATCCCCTCTAGTATAAGTAATCCCAGGGAAGCAACTGTGACTCTGCGTGAGGAGGAACAGCAGTTGAAGAAAGGTGGGCTCCACGAGACCAAAAGTGATCACGCAGGCACTGTATCGTAGCTAAGACACTGAAAATCGCGTTGACATAGCTCCCACATTGAAAATTATTCAGAGACTACTTTCTGCTCCTGTTAGCAATATAGAATCACTGGAGCTATATCTATGTAGGGAGGTATATTATGTTCTAATTTATCTGCCATCTAATTATCTACAGTCTAATTGAAAAATATTTCCTCTCAGTGAAAGTACATGAGCCACAAAGAAAATGTCTGCCAATGAGATCCCAGGGGAAGTGCTGGCAAATAAACTGTAAAAAAGATACCATAGACTTGCAAAGTAAGAACATTTCATATGGGAAATACTATGAAAGATATGTAGCCCACTACTGAATTTGTAAATGGATTGTAACTGCTATTTTCTTTCTTTTCCCCTATCATTTTTTCCATTTGTCCAATGGTTCAGCATGATTTGGAGATATGTCTACTGCAGTTGCCACAACATTAATGTGAAAATTGCAGCCATGATCATAGAGCGAAACAGAGCATCCTTATTTTTTATTATTTCTTCCTCACTACTTTGAAACTTCAAATGAACTAAACTTAAATTCCATCTACTTGGGAAATAAAGAAGGAAGCAATAGAAAAATACAACCAACCACACTGAAAACAGAATACTTTTAAACACTAGCTCTCGTTTCATTTCTGTTAGCTTCTCATTGTATTGCCCTGTTTTTATCTAGCTCCTTGACTACCTGGAAATACAGAATTCAACTAAAGATGATCTCATGAAGTTAAGAGTTTGATAAATGGTAATTAAATCTATTTAAATTGTCTGTATTTTAAGAAACTCTCACTAGGAGGGATGGAGAACATCTCTGCTATAGAGAAATAAATAAAACATGTTATGCAAAAGTGAATTTATAGTTCATTTGGAATTAGAGATCTACCACCTTTTCAATCCATACAAATGCATAATCTTGTCAATTAAATATTATTGTTAAGGTCTAGTAGTATGTTAAAATCACTTTAAAGTGCAACTAAGGAAAATTCATGTGTGTTTATTACTCCTTAAGGGTCTATTAGTGGGTATTTTATTCAGATTTGTGTTGTAAAATCTGCATAAACTCAGCATATTGTTATCCCCATGTGTGCATTTGTTTGGTTAAAGCATAACAGCAAATCTCTATTTCTGCAACTTCTGGAAAAGTCAAGAGAACTAAAACAGTCCTAATTTTAATCAGATACAAACAGTTATCTCTACAGAAGTGAAGAGTTGACTATTATGCAAATTGTCACAGTTAGTGGTCACCAAGCCATCACAGAAGACTGAGCAAGTCAATTATTTCAGATATTTCCAAAGACTAGTGAAGATGTATGTTTCTCATTTGCACCTTGTCTTATTCATGCCAAAATAAGAAAAATATTGTAGCCTAATGATACTTGTTGATATTTTATGTACAGAAGCTCCATTACTTGAGCTCAAATCTAAACATAAATTATGTCAGAAAATCCTTATTAGTTTATGTTTTTATGGTGATATCAAAATGTGCAAGATTTTTGGAGTACATTGAAATTTCCTGTTGATGGAAAAATTTAGAGCAAGAGATGCTTTAAAATTTGCATTTCATATTGGTGCTTTCAAGCAGAGTTTTCCCCCCACATCCTTTCCAGACAGAGTTCTTTTTTTGAATAGTAGCCATCACTAGTAATTAAAATGAAACTAGTTCCCTCAGTAGAAGGGCTTGCAATGTACAATATAAAAAAATCATCTAACGCCACAACACTGATGATTGCTAAAGGAAGGACTGTCTTTCACTTTAAAGAATAGCTCCAGCAGAAGTGGGAATGAAAACAGAAACATCTTTCAATGCCTCTGATGCCCCATAGAGGTAAAAAAGGTACAACAAAAGAACAAGTTGGGGTTTTTCTATTATGTTAAAAAAACACAGAATATAGCTGAAACCCAGGGATCACTGATGCTAACAGCAGTTCTGCCATTTACTTCGCTAGAGGGAGAATTTCTTCCTGATCAGCATATTGTTTTAAAGCTTTCTATATTTTCACTGATATTCCAAGATTTGCAACTATATTGTATTGTAACTACATAAGCACTTGGAGATTTTGAATACTTTACAATTACTAATTAATTCAAGCTCAAAGACCCATTCAGAGGACAGTATTACATCTACAGTTTACACAGGACAACACTCAGAGAGGCCTTGATTTCTCTTCCAGCCACAGAAGTGACAATGCATAGTGGATATAAACCAATTCCATTGTAATCTGCTGCTTGTAACCTTTACACCTTACCACACAACTGAATAAAGAGCTACCCAAAGTGCAGAGCTATGGCTAATGAGGTACATGCTCTGTTGAAAAACCAGAATGAGGCTTTTCAGCAGGTACATGCCAGCGCTACCCAGTTTAGCCCTCAAACACTTGTATACTGGCAGGATACAAGGGTGGAGGTGAGTCACAGGTGCGAAAAAGGAACGCCTTTCCCATCCCACCCAGTCCTATGGCTGATTTCTTCCTCTATTTATTCCTCTGTGAATTTACTCTCCTTTATTACAGAGACACGTGTTGATATTTTTCCTCAAGCCAAAAAGGATAATATTCAAGAGACTAGGTCAAAGGAGGTATTCACATCTAGTGAGAATATTCTTGCTTCTGTATATTTTTGAAAGAGATGTAATGCAGAATAGTAACCTAGATAACTTCCAGAAATCACATGATATTTATGGAGTGTCTAGATCAAAACACAAAGGGTTATCAAAGGCAATTATGTGGAGAACTAGTTTAATGCAGAAAACTCCTGTGTCTAGAGATCAAAGTCAAATCAGAATACTAATCGCATGCAAAAATTAATTTGTTCCATCTCTTCCTAGGATTCCTCAGATTTTGACACAACCTGACCATCTTTACTCAGAAAAGGCTCCAAGAAACTGGTGTGTTTGCACAGTATGACTGAGGTGATTGCCACTGTTAGGTATACAGTAATTATTGCAGATTTGGGAGTAAGCAACAGAGAGTTTCTAAACTACCAGCGACATACACACAGCCTGCTTCCTTCCTATGCCAACTGTGTCTGGCTCAAATCAGTTATATTGGCTCCTCAACTTTCTACAGCATTTATGATTCATCTACAAAAACATTTTGAAAGAACAAAATCATTAAAAAGGTAAAATAAGGCAAAAAACAAGGAAACTCATATTTAAAATGAGCATTACGTATTTCCTATCCAAGTTTGGGTGTTAAAATTCCAGCAACAGCTATACTTCAGACATAAATCCACACTGCTGTGTTGCCTTTTCTGCAGAGGATCCTGATCTTCAAGAAGGAATGCCAATCTTCCCATTTCCTGGCTTTCCCCAATTTGTCAGAACTTCAGTGTTATTTAAAGCGCGCTTTCGGCTTGCGAATAGATCCTTGCCATGAATCCTATGATCACACTCATGTTAGAGTGACGCTGCTTTCAAAGTTGGGTTATTTTCTTCGGTTGCTCATGACAATCAGTGGGAGTCACTGATTGTGACAAAGCTGTGCTGCAATTCCCTTTCTCTCTGCCTGACCGACCTGCAGCAAAGGGGTGGCTCCTCTGCAACCCTAACATACTGGAGTTGGGGTGATGAAATGCACGGGCAAATCTACATAGAATTACGGGGTCAATAACAATGGCCCTTTGTCCAGCTGTGGCTGCTCCCCCCTCTGCAGCCAGGCCTTATCTGCTCAGGAAATGCCTGCTTTAACTGACAGGTAGGAGATTAAATCTACAGCTGCCGAAACACAATCTCCGCTCTGTTAGATAGGCTTTCATTGAAAAGCACTACAAACACATAATTTGTTTATGTTGTACCAGCAATCTTTGACAAAGCAGACTGTCTAGCTGAGACAAATGTGGTTAAACCCATTTATTGTATTATTTCTGCTACACAGAACAAGCTCTTAAAACGTAGAAACTAGACAAGGCACAAAGCTCTAGCTGTCTAAAGAAATCAAGAATAGATGACTTCTTGTTACACTAGCCCCTTTACACAGCGTAGCATGTTCCCTCCTGGAAAACATCCACTGTGATTTCTTTCTTTTCTTTTTCTCTCTCCCCACAACCCCTTTTTTTTTTTTAAAGTGGGTGGTTCAATGATGTTTATGTTTCCAGGTTTTAAAGTTTCTTTTGTTTTCTCTAGCATCAATAGATATAAAATAACTAAGTCAGTCAAAGGATGCCTTCAGGTTTAAGAAACAAGGGAATATTTTTGAGAGACTACTTCTCAGAGAAAGAATAATTTTCCAGACACACTGTCTGGTCTTCCTGACTTAATGCATGCTCAGATAGAAGTTTTGCCTGAGTAATGAATGCTGGACTGACACCCCCCCACCCCTTCTCTTTCTGTTTTTTAATCATCAATCACATATTTCTCAAAACATTACTTCATTTTTGTTACACCTTCTGCTTTATTTTAAAATAATATTGCTGGCTGTTTATTTCAAATGAAAGGCACAGGGAACTGATGAATTAAGTGTTTATAAATCTGAGTTTTCAGATTGAAAACAACCTTTTTCATAATGCAAAGGCTTTATAAGAAAAAGCTGTCTTTTAGCCCTAGTTTCTTCTGGCCATACATTACTCCTAGTAAACTCTCCTACAAGAACTAAATGGGTCCTATACGCTGAATATGAGAAGGGCAACATTCATCTCTCAGGAGGAGCGCCTCAGAAACTCCACTTACTTCGGTGGAGCCGGACACACTCCCGAGAACAGAGCGTGGCCCATACCAATCTCTGCTTTCTATATTTAAGACTCTGTTCTCCGTCTGATCTGCATATGCAACTCCAATTAATGTTACTGGGAGTTGTGTGCGCACACAGATGTGCTTAGCGACCGGCATATTAAAACATCCCTTCACCAATGAAATTTAATAAATGAGTTTTCCCAGTGTTATTACTATAGATGCTCAATAAGGAAGATCTTGTAAATCACAGAATTGTTGCTTTAATGGTTAACCATAATTAAAAGGAAAAGAAATAGGAATAGTAGTCAACATCTTAATGTTTTATCATTCATGTTACTTCTATAGCCCTCTTGCCTCTCCTGGGGCATTCTCTTACATACCCTTTTGCAGCATGTTGGTTTCATATTATTTTATTTAACCTTAATCACAGCATTCATCTCTGGATTTGAGAGGAAGCTGTACGGATCTACCATACGAGCTGCCACTCAGAATATTCAGTTTGGCATAAAATTTAAAAAGTATGCAATAAACTGGCTGAATCCATAGGGAATCCCTCAAACAGCATGGATAATGAGGGGAATCCATAACAGACATAAACAAACCCAGAAAGATGTCTGGGGCCAACATCATTATGTAAGATATATGCCCAAGATGTATGGGCATACGTTTGAATGTTCAACTTCAAACTCAGCCTGTATTAGATTGATTGAATCTCAGCATGGGGTTCAGTTAATAAACAAACCTTGCCTTTGGAAAATATTTGGGGTTGAAATCATGTATTATAGCCAGGCATCTACTACATGTGGCACTAAGATGCCCTCCTACCTTAAAGCTTTGTTAAAGCAGGATGTTAAAGAAAATTAGAAATCCATACTATCAGAGGAACGGATACAATTTTCAGGTTAAGTGGCACAACTCTAAAGAGTTGTTAACCACAGACTGTATTTCAGTCTATGCACCAGGGGCGTATGAATAGAATTCACATTAAAAATTAGAGACCAGTTTGAATCTTTGGGCTTTGATTCACACTACCCATGTTTTTTAAACATGTTACCCATATTCTCATAAAGGATACAACAATAATGCTAGCAAATCTTTTTGGTAATTATTAATTTCACTGTAGAATAGCTTTTCTGCTATGCTTGGCTTGTTAAAAAAATGCATTTTGCTCACCTCAGGGTACACCATTAGCCTGCATATTTGCTCTTTTCCTTTTTTTCCAGGTTTTGTTTAAAAATTCTTCTTAAACCTGTATATTAATCACTGCTCAGAGGGTGAAAGAATTTGCAGGAGCAGCTGAAGTGCTACTTTTTTTCCAAAGTAGGAACTAGTTAGTGCTGACACTTTTTACATACATTGGAACAGGAATGAAAGAGACATAGAGGAAAAAATAAAAATTAACAGTAAGGATGAGGGCTGACTTGGTGGTACAGAATCCAACATATCAGTCTAACGTAATAACATCTTGCAAAACTATGAGCCACAATGACATGCCCTAGTGACAGCCAGATCCAGGAAGTAAGTTACCCTTGCCATAATTTTGGTCATTTAGTCAGGTAATAAGAAAACAAGAGAAGGAACTCTGCAAAAATGCCTATCTAAATAGACTTCCGAAATCAGAGGAGAAGACAAAAAGCTTCTTTCAATAGCTCTGTTCAAAGTCTTAGATCTGTGTTTACTTGTAAGTCACTGTGCTCCGCTCTGAAGCTCTGTTTTAGAGTTCAACTGTATAGGGAACAACCACACATTACTTCAGTATATGTATTTGTAGCACCTTAGTTCTTCTGCACTACGTCCCCATGTGGACAATGGTTAAGTACACTGAAGATGCCTTTGTGGAAATTTGTTTACTCACTAGGAGAAGATTACTCTTAAAAAGTATGCACTATGGAAGTTAGTGTGTAGTACATCCCATTATAAAGTCACACATCTTAACAAGCAGAAACTTTCCTATTAGACATATTCTTAAAGTGAAAGTGAATGTCTCTTTATATATATAAAAATACATAAGTGTATAGATATGCTTATATATTTTATATTATGAAGAGAAAAGCATATTCTACATATATACACATGTACATATATAATATACAGATCTGTGTATATATATGTAGAATACATATTTATATACACATATACATGTATTTTGTACAAATATTTTTGAATATACATATATATACACACACATAGGTATATATATGTAGAATATGCTTTCCTCTTGTTTTCCAAATCCCTCACTTGGGATTTCAGTGTTCTTAGACCCATCTGGCTATACAGCTTGCTTGCTGCACTCCTGGATAGTCACCATTTGAATGACTTTCTTGGACACACAAGACCTGTATTTCTTAAATCCTTACTCTGGGAAGACCACCTCTATCTCTGTGAAGATGTACTTTGAGCATGATACATTTAACAGGTTTGCTGCTGATTGAAGTAGTCAGCGAGTCAGCTGGGCTAATCATAGTGGTAGACAACTTGAGTAACAAATAAAAGTCATTTGGAAATCACTCTATCACTCACATCTATTATTGCTGGATTTCTTTCTGTCTCTTCTATTTATCAAATCATTTTTTTCTTCTTCACTTAATCTTTTCACTCCTCACCTTCAGACTCCTTGCAAAACTCCCAGCATTCACTCTCACTTCATCTCTTTTGGAGAGTATTTTTTGTGTATACAAGGTAGCTATCTAGCAGTAAATTATCCTTTCTAGGCCACTGATACCAATAAAGTCATGCCCAAAAGTTGCCAATAAACTTCCACCATGAGGAAGGAGACCATAGTGAAGTACATTTGACTTTTTTGGCTTTAGGAAGGTCATTGTCACAAATACAAGAAAAGCTTAAACATAAAAGTAGCATCATATCAAGGAAATGAGGACACCCACAAACATCTTTTTTTTAAGATAGACACATGCAGCTGAAACAAATTAAAATCATGCTTTTCTAAAGCCCTCCTAGTGCACTCAAGGGTCTTCAGCGTAAACAAAGCTCCTCCCTAAACTCCCTGTTTTGTTAGCATGTGCTTGTCTCCACTGTCTTTTCAGGTAAAGAGTTTTCAGGATGTAATCTTCCATTTCAGTTTAGATGCATTTTTCAAAAGAATTTTAGGTTGGGGTTTTTTTTTTCCATTGTGAAAGTCGGTCTAACCCCAAAATTGCAACAAAAGAAAATACAAGAAAATAAGATACCAATATAGGGTTTCTGAGATGTAAGGGCAAATGGGTTGAACAGGATTAATGTGAGGTGCACAGACCAACTAATCTGTACATTTATTTGGGACAACATTGGTATTGTATTTTTAAGGGAAATGGAGGGGAGAGGTGTGGTATTATATTTTAAGGAAAACAGAGAAGAGATTTGCTTACTGTTAGGGTCAGTAGTGTGCCTAACTGATTTAATGCTTAGACCCTGAAGTTCACATCCATGCTTTTTTAAATAGATCGGATGTCTATGTGGTATTATTACTATCTATCTGCTTTATTTTGTGGCTGAATAGAGTAATACAGGCTGCATTTCCAACAGCACATGCATCCCCAATACCACTGCCCCAGAGTTGGCTGGTGCATGTGGTATTGCACTATTTGCAGCTCTGTTACAAACAGCAGAGTGCACATCTAAGTCATCTCAGCATTCATATTGTATTTTTTCAGCATACATCAACCTGATCTCGATTCTCTCTCCTGGAAGTCTGGACCGTGTTCAAATCATTCATTCATTTTCCATACTCACTGTCTGACTGGCTTTTGCTGTTACCAGACGCTGCTATAACCTCTGTGCTATGCATAATAAAAATCTTTCCCATCTGAGTTGTCTGCCATGGTTACTGGAAATCTGCTGTATGTAGCATTCCCAAGAGCAGGAAAGGAAGGTACCTTTACTGCAATTGGATAAATATCGCCTTTTCTTTAAAAGGAACATCTACCCTCACTGAAACCACACCTAATGGTGACTGCTAAGCTACCCCCACCTCTCCAATTGAATTTATGTTAATTTGCATTTTACTCTTTCTAGTGTTGACATAATACCTGAAGTATATGTTCCTCTTCACTTTTCATCCCTTGCATCAAGGAAAAAAAACCAGCTCCCTATTATTTCACAAAACTTCACCAGAAAATATAGCTAGGGTAAAAACTATCTGATCACTGCCTACTTATGATGCTTTTTAACTGAGTTTGCATGTTAATTTATTGCATGCTTTGTTTGTAAATGTGCTTCTGAAATAAATGAAGCATTTACAAATATGATTAATCTACAGCTTCAGAAGCACGCAATAAAGAAACAAATTACTGAGTGCCCTTGTCCTTTTACACAGAAGCTAAAATACAACTTTCAAACATCTAAGACTGCCTAGCTTTATTTTTTCTTTAACTAATGTTGTTTCGAATGGAAGTTTTCAGCAATCAAATTTTCTCTAAGTTCCTGCTTCCAGTTTCATTATACCACTGTAACTCAGAAGCAACTGCAACATATGTTGTAAACCAACACCAGTGTAAACACTGTGTAGATAAGGTCAAAATAAGGCTGTTATTGTCTGATTTTTAAAGTGCTCATCTCGATTAATATTCTCACCCTTTAACAGACAGGCACATCAGCATGAATAAAGAAATGCAACAAGTTGAAAATTCTAAGTACATTTACTAGTGTATTTTATGCCACTCACATTTTCAGTCAGACCACCCAGAGCAAAGAAAAGAAAAAGCCACAACAAAAAAAGCCCTCTGCATTGTTTGCAATAATATGGAAGGAAATTGAGTGTATATTCTCTTCTTCCTGTATTTTCCAGCTAGATTAAGCTGTTGTCTTCACAATTGCCTCCCAGCTGCTGTGACTTGTGAAAACAACAGACCCTGCTCTGTTGTCTGCAGAAAGCCTGGATTGTTATGAGTAACTTTATTGCAGGCACATGAGTGTGTTAAGACTTTAAAACACGCTCAAATGTCATGTGCATACCCAGTGACGGGCAAGAATAATTATGAAAAAACAAGAATTCTATGTCTACGAAACAGTGTCAGACAAAATGGGCCATTCATTGTGTTCCTTTGGGAATGCTTGGACTCTCCAGCCAGAAAACAAAAAAGGCACTTTTTTCCTGCCGTAGGCTGAATACTTAGCTTTGCCATCTGAGCCCTACGAAAACATGGGCCCCCTCTCTAACTACTGGCTGGCCTGCACACAGTAAGAAGTATTAATGCCCCCCTTTTTTCCAGCAGTTCCCTCTGTGTAGGCTGCGGCCAATGTAAAGTCAATGCAAAGACAAAACAGTTTGCCTAACATTAGTAAAAAAAACATAACTCTCGTACAGTCTGAAAATCCCTCTGACACACAGAGGTTTTATTCTAAGGCATATCCCCTCTATCCTTCGGCAAGTTACCGTAGCTACTGTTAATGCTTTTAGCAGGTAATAACCACTGCCTGCTGCTTGGCTTCAAGTTTTCTAGGAGTCTATAGACGAGCCTGATTGTGTACAATTGTTAAAAATTATTATCTAACTGCCTAATTTACTACTGTCCCTTTTCAAATTGGTCTTCCTAATCCGAATCCATCTGCCCCCAAAAGGATTAATACAAATGAAAACGTAACATGGCTTAGTTCAACATCAGGTCATTTTGATATTATTTTTCTCCTCACAGGTGGACGAACTCCAGTCTCATCTGAACAGTGATAAATTACAAGCAAATAAAAAGCTTTCCGTGTTATTTTTAATCATAATTTCTATGTCAGCGACCATTTGACTAACATACATTTTTAAGCTAAGGAATCACATTTCTCTGTATTTTCTTTTGACCTAGCATCTATTCAGCATATTCAGCTAAGTGTCTATACATCTTTAAATGAGGTGACTGTATCAATTCACTATTAAATCTGAGCACTGTTTTACTCAAATAGAAACAACCCACCAAGACTTGCAAAATCCTTGTATGCTACTCATAAAAAGATGAGAATTATTTTTTATTAATTTGGCCCACTGTCTGAGTATGGATTTGCAGGTTATTATTGAAGACATCTAGCACGGATTTTACCTTGCCGTGCTCAAAGCATGCTAAGAAATGTGAAAACAATGGAACCATAATTCTTGATGGGCTCTGGTGCATCTGTGTGTTCATATGGAGCAACAGAAGGAAAAACGAAGGACGAATTGTACCTCCAACAATTTTATGGGTTGCTATTTTCTTCACTAAGCCTTCTTACTCTGCTTAGATAACATAAGTAGATTACATCTACAGCATTAAATGGGTTTTGAAAGGATATGGTGCTTTAACGTTAGCTTCTACCCTTCTTCAGGGCACAAACTGTCCCTTGTTATTTGTACAGTATATAAACAGCACCTAGCATAATAAGACACTGATCCTGACTGGGGTCTCAACCAACTGTGCAAATATTAGCACTATATTATAATAGGAGGTCATTATGGTTAATACTGGGTCATCCCAAGATATCCCAGGGGGATACATCAAAGATGGAATGTGCACAGGTAAATTGTCTGTCCTTTTCTACAATCTAAAGGAGAAAGGTTTCAGACCACTTCTTGTCATTCCTAATATGAAAGTACAGGGTTACCCTCAAACATGTATTTAAATCAGAAACATACAGTACTATGAAATGAACCATCAGGCCATCCATGAATTTGTTTTAACAATCCAACAACATCACCATTTCTCATTCATCCACTTAGCTTAATTTTCCTACCATCACTTTCATTGCTGAGGTTGTCTCTATTAAGCCATTTTTTGTGCATCATTAACTTTTAACCAGGCATCGATAGCTTTATTGTTTAAATTGCGTATGACTTTATTTAACGTCAGCATTTCTTCTGGCTCCTGACATGAAGTCACATTTTATAACTAATTAAATTGATCCCTGGGAAGCAAAAGCCACTAAACGGAATTATTCGTATCCAAGTGTCAATATATTAAATCAAAGGGCTAATGAGTTGGGTCACTGCTTCTTTTATCTGAAAGCTACTGCAGAATAGAATTCATATCAACCTCTACTTTCTGCTTTAACAATCAATTTTATTTAAACTAAAGGTAACTAATTAATAAATTTTGATATAGCTGTAAATAATACATTTAAGCCAGTTTTTACTACTTGCACACATGTTAAGGTCACTTTTTTAGGTGGAAAAAATTGCTTTGTTGATATAAGCTGTCTAAAAGTGTATTTTTTGAACTTCCATGTGTAAAGAATATTACTGCTAGGTCATAGGAAGCTTCCAAAATGACCTAAAAGGTGTTTTGTAAGTAAACAGTTTTGAGAACTTTTCAGTTTTCAGCCATTTCTATTATAGGCATAAATCAAGATGAAAATTTGCCTCTTGGAACTGACAATACCGCCTAACGAAAGTGATTAAGAAATGACTAAATTTGTCATGTCAGCTTTTCCTATAGCTCTTGCAGCTGCTGAGTAATATTTTGGATGCTTTCACTATTTACATCTGGACACTACTTTTAAAATTCGTCACCTAATAATTCATACCACTCACAGAATTAGTCATAGTTCAGCTTTCTTTGACAAAATGTTTGTAGATGGTTCAAGAAAGCTATCTTTACTGAAGTTGTCTTCAACTAATCTGTTTATGTCCAGATTGTTTAAAAATACATTCTGAAAATCTCTCATGCCTCAAAAACACATTTTACCGCTGATTTGTTTTGCTTGACATCCAATCAACTTCTCATATTTTATAACCTTTGGAGAGTTCCATACAGGCAAGTGCACTTTGACGCTTACTAATATTTATAAGTTATTTATAAGCTATAATTATGCTTGAAGTCAAAGGGTATTAAAAAGAAAAAAATTAATTAAACAAAAAGGGGTTGAGTGTCATTGCCTTGCTTTGCTTGAGCAGGGAAACAAGGATGGGTGGGAACACACCTTCTTGTAATAGCACTCTCAAATCACGACCTTGTGCCAACTCCTGCTAGCATGCAAGAAGGCAGAGGGCAGAATGGAGAGTCTTGGCTGACCCAAACAACTAATTTTTTGATGTGGCTTGCCATACACATAAGGAGATCAGAAAAGAGGGTGAAATAACACTTTCATTCATTCGTCCTCTTCCCCACAGTAAATAGAAGCAGGAAAGGAATGTGACTGAGTCACCACCAGCTCCCTAATCTACATCTAGGGCTACACCCCTTACGCAAAACAAACTGTAAAATTATAAACTAGTTTAAAAGAAATACCTGAGCAACCATTGAAAGCAAGGCTGTGATTGTTCACTTTAAACTAATGGTTATTTTAACACATAATGGTGAATTAAAAATAGGATGGCAGCAATGTCCCTCTAAAACTCGGTTTTGTTGTTTTACCACTAAGATCAAATGCAACACAAGGAACACCACAGAAGTTTTTAAAAAATGCATGTTCTTGTACCCACACATCATTTGCTTTTTCAAACGGTAAATTAGGGGTTTTCGGCGGGCACAGTGGTTCCCTTATAAAACAACTTTAAATAGTCACTTTTATCCATTTATAAATGGATATGCTTTGGAGGGTCAAGTATGTGCTGTTGTTTCACACCACAAATGTTTTCTTTCGTTTCCAATGGTTAAATGTCACGAGAGCGCTTGACCCCACTACAGAACATCATTCAGTATCTGGGGGAAACCACAAATATGGCTGTACCTGTGGTTGGCATGAGATCATTTAAAAATAAGATCGTTTCAAAAGTGGGTTTTGTAATAGTGAGACATTTGCACCTACAGATGTTGATTAAATATGGACTGTCTTAATATATATTCTGTAGTCTTTATGCTTCTCTAATGTTTGGGTTTTTTTTTCAAATACGTAAAATATTTGGAGCTATAGCAACACTGTCTTGTGGTTAGATTAAACTATGGGATACCACGACTGGTCATTGAATGTATGTAGATTTTTTTCTCCCATTTAGACTCCTTGGAGAAAAAAAATCATTTTGATACAAATGGGGAAGTTCTACACAACTATTCATGTCTTTGGGAGAAAAGAAGAGTAATGCCTTTAAAGAAAGACTTAAAACACAATGGTACTACAACTCTGTCAGCCACAGTTTCCTTGCAAATCACAGAGTGTTTTTTGTGTAAAGAATGTTTCAGAACCATGTTATAAAATTATGTTGTTGCCCGAGATCACTGCAAACAAATTTCAGACATGATGCTGGAGATACACTAGAAATAAATGCTTTAAGATTGACAACTGCAACAAAATCTGCCCATACTAGTCCAAAAATCACGCTGTAACTGCTAGCACCAGCTGCATTTAAAAATGGTTGAACACAGTTGAAACGAAAAAAGAAGTTTGATTTAGAAAAGGTTCAAATTCTCATCGATTACAATGGCAATAACTGTCGGCAAAACGTGTGGGTACCTGAGGGGAGGAAGAGAAGAGAGCGTTGTTTTCCCAAAGCAATATGGTTCACTGCACATTACCCAGCTAATGTCATTCGACCAGTATTATAGTTAAATCATGGAGAAATCTGGTTTTTAAACTAAGCTACCTAGCAAAGATCCTGATGATATATTTGAGGTTCAATACTGCCCATGAGAAAGCAAAACATGGGAATAATGTAAAATCTACCACTAAATATTTAGTATTGGCCAAATAGAATTGTTGGGAAACATATCTGTCATCACATTCAAAAATTGGTTTAGCTTATGGGTTTGGAGATTTCTGCAAAAATAGAAAAGAATGGCCCTTACTAGGGATATTTCCAAATTCTTTTACATGCTGTCTTTCACCAATTATTGCAAATGATCTAATTAATTTATTTAAACTCTGAACATTTTTTTCTCTTTAGAAATGAGCAACCTGAAACGTGATCAAGAAAGAAATTTAATTTCTAATTGTTTAAAAACAAAATCACTCTTTTTTTAGCTGATCTGTTCAGGTTTTTTGGGGGGAAGGTATAAATACTAGTACCAAATAACTTACATTTTGGGTGTCAATATTAGAAAAAATTATTCAGGATCACAAGTTCATAAGGGAATCGGAGATCGACACATAAAATCCAGTTACAACACCACCAGTTGTTTTTTGGGGAGAAAAGTGGGAAGGGAGGGTTTGCAGATGTTAAATGCAAGCACACACATTAATAACCATTAAAATGGAAAAAGAATTGCTCACTAACATGCTAATGCCAATACTTTAAAAGAATTTTTCCCCTAGTTTTTGCCAGTGATTTCACTGTTATGCCATTGCTGTTACTATACCCCAGTGGAAAGTGATTTGTTGATATCCCCTTAGGTCATTCCAAGATGTATGGAGCCTACAGCAATTAGCTGCTTATGTTTCTGTCAGTTTTCTGGTGCTAGACCTTCCTTTTCATGAGGGTTTTTTTTCCCCTCTTCATTTATACTAGATGCTTGCGGTTCTCTTGCTCTGAGCTATACAGATAACAATTAAGCTGAAATGCTCAAAACCAAGATAGTATTCTTTGTACTCTAGAGCTAGCACAACAATTTCTGAAGGCATCTTATGTTCTGCATGAAGACAGGTAGAGAAAATATGGTAAGAAACGTGAACTATTTATGCAAATTTTAATGATTTATCTTGGCAATTTTTTGCATATGATTTTCTCTAAATGTGGGCTCTCAGTTGCCTACATATACGGACACAGCTAACCTACGTGTGAATTTCCAAACTGTTGTTACATTCAAAATTGTTGATGCAAAATGCAAAAGGACAGAATAACTTGATCTCTTCACTCCTTTGCAATCCGTATTTTAAATTCTGCATATCTATATATTTGTGTGCATCTACTATCTTTTCTCACCAAATTTAATAAAACCAGTATTTTATTATGATTACTTAAAAATGAACAAACTTTTGGGATCCACATGCTTTAGGTGCAATAAAATAGAGTTGCAAAGTTTTTAACCTAAACTATTTGGTACCTCATTTGCAGGTGTACTTTGGGATTAGATGTCTAAATGATTTCAACTTCACCTGAAAAGAAATGGTGGGAATAAATTGCTCCTGCCATAAGTTGCGCCCTGAAAGTCGGTGGAGTAAAACCAGGCCAGTCTGAGAAGTATCAGGACTTTAAAATATGTCAGTAAGATGCTCAAGATATTTTAATAATATTTAGAAAGCAATAATTGCATTGGATTTCTGTGGCAAGTTGAACATATATCTTTCCGAAATATACATAATAGTTATCTTACATGAAATTTATTTTCAACCATTTCATGAGTGAAAACAAGGATAATTAAAAAGCAGAGCTCTAGGAAACTTGGTGATTTCATTTAGCAAGGATTTGTACAAACACTTCTTTATTTTTGTGTCGAATTACTCAAAGTGAAGCAACAGCTAGCTGATCCAAAGTCAGAAATTATGCCAGCCTCACATGAAAATCAGTTTGCGGACATTTAGATACGTTCTAGTTAAGTTTGAAGCATGTAAATTAATCTTGCGAAGGGTGAAATTAAAAGAATTCCAGCAACAGATTAGTATTACTGGATGAAAGAGTAGTAGTGATAAAATATTTCTCAAGTACTACAGAAAATATAGAAAAGAACTGAAGGCTTAGACACACTCACTAACAGACATAATTTGGGATTTTGCTAGTGCAAACAGGCATGCAAACAATTTTTCCAGGCCACTTTCCAAAAGCCTCTGAGAATACAACCTTAAGTGGGTATAGTTTTTCATGAAGGATACCGAACTGACAGCCTAAGAGCTGGAAAATTTAAAGGCAGGTAGTCAGTAAAAATACTATCGCTAGTGAAAAAAAAAAAATAAATGATAAACCAGTGATACTAAAAATTAAATGAACTGGTGATATTTCATCTCTATGTTTATCTATCTCTGTAGCATATGGCTTTTGTACTTTGCATGAATCACAATGAAGCATCAAATCCAAAAGTCAAGAGGCAAGTTCACTATATACTTAAAAAGAATTCACAAAAATTACTCTCTTTCTGTCAACTGCTCCCATTCAAAGGCCTGAATGAACAGGCTTTATAAATACGGGGTACTCATGGAAGCTTGTACAGCCAAGTATGCCTGCAACCAGATATTTCCTATGTGAATAACTAGACAGGGAATTTTCAAAGGCTTGTAGTAAGCAGTTTCAGCAGCAAATTCTCTCAGCCCTTAGTCACATGTTCCTTAAAAGGAAATCATTAGCAATCTAAAAACTCCCTTTCTTTAGTGTTTTCCAATGTATGCTCAGTGTACTGAGACACTCTGTAAGTGATATTAACCTATGCCTGAAACAGCAACCAACGAGTTTATACTCTCCTATAAAATACCATATATGTACACTGAAGATATATTATGTACCTAGCATGTTCCCCAGCCTGTTTCTTCTACGTCATTCAGACCCTACTTAATAGATGAATAAAGTCACATTTTAAAACATTTTAAAGTGGTCTTCTGAGCCAAGCACTCAGACTCAGGTTATCTGCGTTCAATTCCCAGCTCCACCCAGGCTTCCTGTGAGACTGAGCAAGTCACTTAAGTGTCTGAGTTTCTTGCCTGTAAAATAGGATAAATAAAACTTCCTTTCTATAACCCTTCTTTTGAGTCTTATCTAGCAAGATTTTTCGATTCTTTAGGGAGAGAGACATCCCTTGCTTCTCAGAAGCAATCATGACTGAAGAGTCTTAAGGTCATTCATGCCATGACAAAACCTCCAATACATTGAACGGGATTGACTCTACTCCAATACCATTCCAATAGCCTAAAACTCTCAGTTCAGCTCTATCAGTGCCTTGCAATTAATTGTGGTCAATATCTGATATTTCAAGGGGGGGGAAAAAAAATCCAGGAAAGCATGGATGGCTTTTTCTAAGTATTTAAAAAAAGGATTATGTGTTTTAAAAGGAATTCAATTGCTAATTTTAGCAGTGAACTGAATTCTGTCTATCTCCCATATTTCCTATCCAATTGCTCAGATTTTTATGTATATCAAACAAAAATCTCAAACCTTTGCTTTTTGTGTCTATGTCCTTTTCACTGGTAGCCACTTGCTA
Source organism: Aptenodytes patagonicus (assembly GCF_965638725.1). NCBI lineage: Eukaryota > Metazoa > Chordata > Aves > Sphenisciformes > Spheniscidae > Aptenodytes > Aptenodytes patagonicus. The sequence goes on from NC_134955.1 coordinate 15,359,876, forward strand.
CAAATAACCATCAACACCAGAACTATACATGCTGTTAAACTGTATTTTTAATCTTGTTTTTCTGGTGACATGTAGAAACCATATGAATCTCTCTCTTTCTCGTGGTTTATATTGTCACCAGTTATCCCCGATAAAAGCACAGTCTGATATTCTACAGCTGGGCAGAGTTTATGCAGTGTGTATGTATGAAAGCAATAAGAACGTGACTAGATGTGCAGTTACACCACCCAGGATACCCAGGGTATCTGGTAGAACTAAACTGCTGGAATTTGGCGGTGATTGTATAAATTAGTTGTAGCTATTTGTTAAATTCAAGAAATAAATGATGTAATAAAACAATTTTAAAATGAAAGATCATTAACAACAGATCTTTTCAGAACATTTCCACTGCATAGAGATTTGTTTCTTCAATATAATACTTAGATCTTTGATTACACTTTTGATTTTCAAAGTGCTTTTAAACAATGAATGAATTAAACAACTGTGCAATAACCATCTCTTCCATAATCATGGCTATGAATATTAACCTGATATTATTGCATGTGCAGAAGTGGCCTTTCTCAACAGCAAGTAAGAAATGCGAGGAATGGAAAGAAGAAAACAAAGAAAAAAGGGCAGAACGAACTAATAGACAGAGGAAAGAGGATTTCTCAGACATCCAGCGTAGACAGAGATTTGTCAGGCATATGTATTTGTCTCCCACCTTTGCACTGTATCTATGTATCATGTAAATTTCTCACACTATTTTACCCAAAATTCGCCTCCTATTAATTATATTTATCAGAAGAAACTCATGTTCTTGTAACCACATAAGACTAGAACTACTCCCCAGCAAAAATTTCTGTCAGCATAAAGGAATGACCTATATAAATACTGTATTTTTTATTATTCAGAACTTTCTTCATTTTTCCAGTTTTTCCCACCACTCTACTTAATATTTTTGCATGTTTTTTTGCCAAAACAAATTTAATATCTTTGATGGTATGATGTGTGTATAATCCACTTGTGATTTTTCAGTTAAAGAAGCTATCCCAAACTCAAGGGTGTTAAAACTTTTTTCTACTGCTACTCCATATTTTCACTTATACCCCTGTGCATTTGCGTATGCATTTTAAATACTTCTCTAAAACACCAATAATCCCTCTTTGAAGTACTGAATGGAAACCAAAAGATCAGACATTTTCAGTTCATGACTTTTCTCTCACTACAGGAAGCACTCTGAGATCATAATTTGACAGAAATTTCCCATTTCTTCCAGTCTTTGTTTTCTGAAGCAAAATTTATTCCAAGTAGGCAGGTTTCTTTTGGACCTGCTATCAGGTCACAGTTCATAGATCAACCAATGACAGTGAATATCTCCACTCCCTGTGTGCTTCTGGAATACAAACTGTTAAAATAATGAGTGACACAAGAAGTTTCACAAGTTCAAGGGCAAATACAGCCCAATGGATTTGTGACTTCCAGTCATTTGACTTCACTGCCTACTGAGGGGAAAGCTTCAACTGAAGCTTTTCCTGTGGTTGGGTTATATATAAAGATTCTGCCCATTTTGGATTCTCTCATTCAACAACAAAGTGTCACACAGCAACTTTTCGTGTAAAGGTAGAGGTGAGAAACCCAACCTGTTTGAAGGAGTTTGGAAAAAATCCTTCACCTCAGTCTAGCTGTCTGCTTTCACAAAGATTGTGGGAACATAGTTTTCTTTGAAACGTCTATCTTTCTGTCAAATTCAGCTGAAGTCAACCAACAGCCTGAAAAGTTAGTGGCATACACACCTTCACGCACACAACACAGAGTTGCATAAAGCTCATTTCCAGAGGCAATCAGGCTAACAATACAAATCTGATATCTTCCTTTTCTACTCAAAGTGCAAAACTGACAGCTCTAGAAAGTGAAGCTTTTTTGCTGATGTTGCTGTATACTACAAAAAGGTCTCTTCACAGTACTGACTATAATGCCACAGACAACATTTGAAACAACAAATTTCACAAGGAAAAAGATTAGAGCTCCTATAATCTTAAACTCCACTTTATAGTGCAGCTTGCACAATGCAACACCTCACTCCTCAAAGTGGCAGGTCTTCCTGCCGCAGTGCTCCCTCTTCAATCCCTCTCCTTTCTCCTCCCAGGCACTCGCTCCCATGCTTGCTCTCTTGCCAGCTCTGGTGCCCCCTTTTCCGTGAACCTATTTTACTCTAAACTGAGAGTGCATTGAATCATATAGCTACTGATCTCTTCACTTTCTGCTGAGATGAATGGAGATTTCAGGAACTGTAGGGCTTCCTGTCATATTGAAAGATGGTTCTGATCTGTGAAGTACCAGTCCAGGAGCCATGGAAAATGTAAGATGATAAATGAGTGAGTGCTGGGTAAAACAGTAACATACTATTTTAAGTCAGGCCTTGTTTAAATATGAAGGTTAAAATGTTCTGCTGTGCTTCTGTAAGACTGAGCTTATGCTTGCATATTTCTTACACAGTCCTGGATTGAAAGTGCATCCAAACTAAGTCTGGATCCCATATCAGGAGGAGACTGGGCTCTGCTCCACTCCTCTTAACATCTAGGTTTTCCTTCCAAGACAAGCCCGAGGAGCTGAGCAGGATGGACGCCATGGTGCACACCAACACATTTCCCTCAGTGGGATAACACCACCACCAGGCTGTGGGGCACACTTGCAGTTTAGGCACCTAGATGGGATAGAAATCCTGAAACAGGACTGGGAAGCATGTAAACTCAGCCAACAAGAGAGAGTCTAGAACTATTGGCCCAAGAGAAGAAGCAAATAAGTGGCTTCCTCTGAGGGTTACAATATAGTTTCCAAGATCCTTTCATGACATTATGCCCTTTTAAGCACCACAAGGAATGAAACAGATAGATCCCCCAGTCATTCCTCAAATACACTGTGCTTTTCTCCTCTAATACTTCTGGCTAGGAAGTTTGCCCAGCTTCCCTAGTAGCAAGATCATTGAATGCAGGTGAGTCGTTACGAGGAAATGGACTGATGTGGTTATACAGCTAGGAAGCCTTTTACATTAGAAACAGGATTGATCATAAACCTATCAATGACCACATGGAAAAAAAAGTACAAACTGTCAGGAGAAAATTATGGGCCAGAGATAAAAATTAATAGTGAAGAACTTGACAAAGTGCCAGACTTTGCCCAGATCCATGTTATACCTCCTTCCTAAGGTACACAAAAATAGCTCTGTATATTTTAAGGCTAATTGTTTCTAGCTGTGAGTTACTGAAAAATAATTTAAAATTTATGGATTAAATGTGGAGGCTACAGATCTCTCTCAAACCCTCTTACTTTAGTAATACCCTAATGAAATAAAAGCACTTCTGTTGCTGGTAGGACGGTTAGAACACTTGCTCCCAGAATATGGAGCAATATGAAAAGGAATAAATGAGGTGAAATATTTTCAAAAAATATAATTTAAAGTCTCCATGCATCTAAACCTTAATTGTTTTAGTGGGTTCCATAAATTTAATTTAGATAGGACTATTGTCAACAAATTCATAGTATTGCCACCAGAAGTTTAGAAAGCGTTATTTTCACAAAACTTCTTATGGATGAAATGGAAAACATTTTAACTGAGCCTCAACAGTGCAAACATAAGAAAGTGAAGAACCTGAGAGCTACAGCAGGTGACAGATTGGCTGTTTCTTTAGAGTAAAATCTCCCAGTAAGATCTTCCTTCAAATTGTGCGGCATATTCAAAGTAAATCACTGAAACTTCAGAATAAAATCTAACTGGTGAATTTGCAGAAAACATGTAGGGTAAGATGAAATATATCACCAGAAATGAAATCTTTTCCATTCTGTTTTCCCTGACATGTGCAGACCCTCTGCAAGAAGGAAAGAAGACAGTATTTTGGTCAGTACCCAAGGCTCTGTTTCCATGTGAAGTGTGTGCATATCCAGAACAAGTAGCTTGGTAAGCAATGGAAGTTACGAATGCTTGTTTCCCATGGTTTTGCATGAGATGCAAACTCAGAGTTTTGCTTCTCTGCTGTCTTTTAAAGTATAAGCTCAGACCAAAACTCTTCCTGAAGTTAGAGCATTTTAACATCTCTTTCCCAAGTACATTCTTCAAGTTCTAACATGGGGAGAGCTTAGACTGAAGCCTTTACTTCCAGGGCAACCTAAATGGGTTTATGAGGGCCACTAACCTTCATGACACTTAAATGAATGCAGTACCTTTTAGGCTTCTTCCTATATCTCAAATGTGGTCACCTAATTACATAATGTGTCCCAAAACTATTCAGGTGGAACTCTGATAGACAGACTGGCAGCACAGTTATATAAAAGTCCTTTCCTTAGGAAATCAGGGGAAAAAATGTTTTGGTTTTGGGTGCTGTTTTTTTTTCTTTAAAACTAAATGCTATGACAAACATGGGAAACAGGCAGGTTGACTGTCTGAAATTTGCATTCATTACTACCATTTTATGGAAGTAAGCTGCAAGATAGTAATAAACCTCCCACAAGACAAAGGCAGCTGTTTGTAAATATAGAAAAAGATCTAAGAAGTGGGGAGAAGAAGTGTAACACTGAGTCAAAGTGTTCAGGTAGCAAGAATGTGAGAGAGACGTGTTGATTATTCCTTCTTTCTTCAGTAGACTGATACGCTACTTTTACATGATTAACATTTCATTCTGGTAACCAGACAACAACGCAGCAAAGGAATAAAAGTTCATTCTTAGCTGGAAACAGTGAGCATGAGTTCTTCTTCTTTTTTTCTATTGTAAAAAAAAAGCTAAGTTAAGTACTGTGGAGCCATGGCTTTAATATTCTCCACAGCTCTTCACAAAAGCCTCAGTGAAATCTGGGTCCTGTCATAGCATGACAAGAAGATAATCTGTGTGGGACCTTCCTTTCTGATTAGGAGGTGCTTTCTCTTAATCAGATAGAAAGAAAGTCTCTTGGTAAGGAACCCCTCCTCCTCCAGAGAATGGAAACAAATCTTTAGAGAAAGGCTTAGTCAGAATCTGCATGGAATCCAGATTAAACCATTTCCCTGGGCCTTACAACAGTACCAAATGTCCCTGCATATATGTAGCTCCTTAACTTCATCCAAAGCAGAATTTTAATCCAGGCAAGATTTCAACATGCAATATAGGCCTTTGTAGCATTAACATCTGAATGTTCCTCGAAGCTGCAGTTCATCAAGTGTTATACACTTTGTCATCTCTAGGGAAAAAGGAAATAAATGGGTGACTCTAAGCCTTGACAGCTGTAAATCTATTACCAGGATGAAGGCAGATGTACTGTTTCTATTCTGTGGAGTTATTCCTGATTTGCACAGAGGTAAATAGGATCTGGGTCAGGTTTGTGACTTCTATCCAATCAGAATTCCTTTATTTAGTGAAAAGAAACGTAAGTTTCTTTACTTAATAATGACTTAAAAAAAAAAACCCTCTTAACAAATCCTAAGGAAGCTTTCCACTCCTTCCTATTACTATTATTACCTTCTTCAGCATGAAAAAGCAAAGCCTTGAAAGGAAAGAGTAAATAAACCAAGAGTCCTACATCCCATTCCAGTGGTCCATCGTTCATTCCGTTCTTCTCAGAAAGACAGAATGGATATTTTTCATTTAAAATAGTACTTCTAAAATCTTTAATTCCTCATACTGCTAGAGCACTGTCTACTCAGGGATGATTTAAAGCATTTAAAAGTTTGCAACTTGTTTCATTTTTAGCATTCTGCAACCTGCAGTTTGTACATTCACCATCTTCCTATATGTACAATGGAAGCTCAAAGAATAAAACCTGATTATTTGCTCTCTTAATTCTATGAGGAGACCTATTTATGTTGCCTAGATTATGTAATGGATCAGAAATATTGAAATTAGAAAAAAAAATATTTATCTAATATTTTTTTAATTACGATTTTTTTTTTAATGTAGATCTGAGAGACTATAAGCTTCACCTGAAATTTCCAAAACAATTCTGATAATTATAATCATTACATTGGAGATATAATAATAATATAATAATACATTGGTTCTGAAGGTGGCCACTTGAAGTAAAAATTTAAAATAAGGTTATCATACAAAAATTACATGGCAAAGAAACCATGCAAGGAAAGACAAAACATTCCTTAGTTTACCATCCTAGCCTTGGAAAGATTAAGTCTTGCTTCCAACGCTAAATCTATAACTTGATGAAGAAAACAGTCAAATTTGGTTGGTTCAGTTTTTATTTGAAACTGCCTGAATACCAACCTACAACACTGTTAAAAAAGAAGAAAACAAACCCATAACCCAACACAAAAAACCCCCCATGAAACATGTATGAAAGATCCAATTCAAAAAACCATATTTACATCTGTAACATTAGACAGTGAGTAATCTCGCAAAGATTTCATAGGACCTATGCCAAAGGGGTGATGTCTAATATTACCTGTACAAACGCTCTATATAATGTTGGAAGCAGCACTCCCTTAGATGCTCCAGTTTCAATTTTTCTAAATTTTATCCCTTTCACATTCAAAGGCTTGTCTTGATCCAAAAAGCAAGCTGCTTCTACTGAGATCACTCTATAATTGCTACTGTTGTCCCAGTTTTCACAAATGCACATGCACCATGTCCTGAGCCTAGGCTATGAGCTTTGATACCACATGTCCAAAAGCCTTCTCCTATGCCACGTTGAAGCCCATTCAGCCCATGACCCCACAGAGCAATGGGAAAACACTTCTTTCCACCTGTTTGGGTTCTGATTTTAAGAGGATCAGTATGTTCTGATCAAGAAGAATCAAATGGGCTGCCTGTTTCACAAGAAAGTTTCCTGTTTGTTTCAGAATAGGAAATAAGCCTGAAACCACATGGTATTTCTTGACAAAGTGTTTGCTAATGGTGACCACAACATTTTCAAACCTGTTGCACTGGAGCGGCTCATCTTTCTCTCAAGGTAACAACAGAGTTTGGAAACAGTGTCCAAAGAAAATAACTGTGTTTTCCACACTTTAAAAAAAATTACATCACTCTGTCAAATGATCAGCCTATTCTCCACAGAGAATGCCAACTGCCAGTAACACAGGAGTGACCCAAGCCCCACATTAGAAAAGGGGGGGGAAAGTCCTACTTCTTGTATTGAGTAGCTTCACTAGACTACTTGAAAGGCACCGTAAAGGTCTACTGGTTCTAAACACATTTAAATATGTAATGAGAGGCTTATAAAAAGCATACCACACTAGACATGTAATTAAGTAAACACTAATATGCATTACATATGCTGAACCATTTATCTGGACAATATTAATTATCATATTTACATGAATGCAGTAAGCACTGAGGACAACTCTTACTACTTTATGCAAGACAGGGAAAGACCGAGAAAGAAGAGGAAGACATTGGAGAGGCAATTTCTCCGCACCTTTTGCAAAAAATCTTTCCATGAGCTTAAGAGATGATGACTTTCATTGTAGGCCTAAAATAAAATGAACACACTTCTTATTTTATTTTTGGTTAGCAAGACCTTTAAAATGGCTATTTCACAAAGAGAAATAGCACCCTTGTGCTATATGTGCATACATGTTAATGTATGTTTATGTAAAATGAAAGTGGCAGTTCCGTGTTAATAAACCTTGCTTGGGGGGGCGGGGAGGGAATCAGTTGCTGAACTATGGTGAGTAATTAGCCCCTTAGCATCCCCTTTCTCCAGGAATGCTTCCTCCTGAGCTGGCTCTTTTAAATAGCTCCAGTCCTGGCTGCCTTTGTTGAGCTTGGAAATTGTGCACATATGAGAGAAATTAAGCCCTCATTTAACAGGGACACATGCCTGTCAAGTCCAGAGGAACAAAGGCTGGTCCCTGGGGGCTACTCAGCTCCCTGAGGCTGCCACTCATTCTGTTAGCAATGCTTACCCTTTACAGATTGTGTATAAAACCCAATAAATCATTTCATCTGCTCTGGTTAATATACACATGAGCCTGGGACTTTCTTTCAAGTACTTTTTTTCTTTTGCTTGCAACTCCATTCATTTATTAAGACCTATGTTTGCTAGAGTGTAGCCAGGTTTTTACCTTTATGTAATAACATTAATATCTCTGAAGTAAACCTGAAACATTTACTGTCAGAAATAAAGACATTTGATGCTACATCTATTTCACACAGGAAATGTTTTATTACTCTTTAATGGTCAATAATCATCAGTGTCTATTGTATAAATTACTAGTATATTCTGTTCCTCCTAAAGTTACATCTGAAATGTATGCATATTTCAACTGATAGTAAAACAACAGCATAAATAAAATCACAGATGTGTAGCCTTGCCTAGGAAGAGAGTCTTTTCTCAATTAAAACAAACAAAACAGCAAAGTAATATAATGAAGAAATCATTTTAGTTTTGTTCTTTACAAAGTGTTATCACAAAGACACATCTATACTATCCTGGATAAAACAAAAGAAAAAGGACTCTGATGATAAAAAAAAAAAAATATATTAATTGCACAAAGTGATAACTGAAGTAAACAAATGTAAGACAAAAATATTCATACACAATATAACAGCTACCTCTGAGCGCTCTATGGTGGATGGGCACAATTATCCCCAAATATAAATGCACACACAGAGCAGAGGAATATTTTACAGTGAATAAAAAAAAGCAAAATGAAATGCTGTCATTTCCACGTGAGCTCTTTTTGTTTTTAAAAAGAGGGCCTAATTCTGTACTTCTAGTATTAGACTGACATAAGTGGAGAGAACATGAATAACACCAGCTGAGGAAATGGCACCCTGCACTGCATTCAATGAAGCAAAACTCTCACTAAGTTGAGCATGAGTTTTTCCCCTATACTTGAGTGTAGGATTAAGCCAATGAAGACAAGTTAGTGGTGTAGAATAAAAACAAATTCAAGTGTAGAGTTGTATCTTCTTTCCCCGAAATGGTGAAAGCAATATTTCAATGCCTGCTATTAACAGAGATCTTTTTTTGTTTTGTCCACTCGGCAATTTTTAACTAACACATTGAAAGCATGCCATTTCTCAAGCAACAATATTACGCTTTGTATTTAAAACCACAAAATAAAGAGGGCTGACTGTTCTGACAGCTTTAATCCTGATGATACTGGGAGCCCCAAGTAAAAAGAAACTGGTACAGCATGGAGTTTTCCCTGCTCAGCAGGCAGAGAAAAAGCAGTTCTGGATTTGATAAGTAAAACCAGATATAGTCAATGGTTATATGCTAAAGTCTTGCAATTAATGGGAAACATCAACGGTCCAATGAACTTGCGTATCAGTGGGGTCTTTGAGAAGGCCTTTGCTCCCATCTTGTTAAATTACTCATCTACTGTACAACAGTCATGACTTTTTTGGTGTAAAGAATTGTGCATGCTCCGCTGTCATCAGAGGGGAAAAGAGATATCAAGACTCCAGGTCCCATTTATACACTAAAAAACAACTGCATATTGTTATTATTGATATTTTTCACTGCAAATTTGTGTCAATGTAGCAATTAAAAGCACCTGACAGGATCATGACCTCAGTATGAGGTGCTTTACAAATATGAAGACATGGCCCCTTGTCCTGAAAGATCTGACAGTCAGAAGAAACTATTGTAATAGTAGTTCATCCTAGTTAAAAACAGCAACCACAGATTAAAAAAAGTCCAACTTAGACTATACCCAAAGGCTACAATTCATTGTATATTAAAACTAAGATATTAACAAATAATTACCTTATAAGAACAAATTCCTCTAAAGAAAACACGATACCATCATACCATGCCCCTGCAATCCTGAAAGTGGCAGAAATGCAAAAAATAACCTATTTCTTAGGAATAAAAAACTGTACAATGCAATGCACATATCTGCATTGTTCAACTTAATAGGTATCTACAGCTTCTCCTCCACCATATATACATAAAATGCATTTCTGAATAATTAACTGAACAGAAATCAAAAAGACTGCGTCTGCTGTGCAGTTGTAACAGTTAGGAATGATTCTGTAAGTATAAGTAAATGAAAAGTAAGCCCTTATCAGTAAAAATAAGTTTGTCATGAAAGTAGTTGTCATCCTGGAAAGAATCTGACTAAATCTAATTTATGTGAGTAAGGATTTGGTCCAAATTCAAATACCTGGTGCAAAAGTCACAAAACAAAGGAAAGACTTTAATTTCAGCAGAATTTGGTTCATTCCTCGATACCCGCATTGGATTTACCTGGTGAACAGAAGATCTGTTTCTAGAGTAGGACATAAGCAAGCATTACCCAGGCTGGTTTTTTCCCCTTGAGCAAAAATGATCAGAAACTCTGAGCCATTTTATCCACATACGCTTTACAGATCAAAATGCAAAACGTTGCCGTGAAAACAAGGGAGAATATGCAAAGGTGTTATATGCTATGTATGCCACTGACATAATACTTTAATAGGATATGCTGTAATTTCCTGCAATTAATATCTTAGCAGAGCTATAAAGGCTTTTTTCCAAAATTATACCATTGCGTTTACAACACTAAAATTAATGTTGTGTCAACCTTTCCATTATAAGCCCCCTTTTTCAGAGGTTTATAACTTGGCCGTAAAAATATATTCTGGCCTAAAATGTGGCATGCAAGATCTCCATTTAGAAGCAGCCATTTTGATTAAATAAAAAACATTATTTAATGGCTGTTTCAAGTAAGTCTTTTGAATGCCCTACAAAATGCGCAAGGGACCGCCACAAAATCTAGGCATTCTTTGAACAAAAAATTATTTTCTCTCCACAGTAAGCCACTGTTCAAAGGATGTTTCACAGCTGTGGAAGTTGCTCCGTATCTTTAAGGAAAATAAAATTTGGATTTGGGAAACTACAGACTTCTTCAGTGAGAGAATTCTCTCCACTTGCCTCTTTCTGTATGACAATGGCTATATGTGGTCAGCAGCTCGACCACATGGGAGACTCAAGCTAGCTGAAATGGTTTTCATTGAGGCAGGGGAGTGAGTGAGAGGAACGAACAAATATTTCTGAAGGGGATTCACTCTGGCTAAAAGCTCCATCAGAGTAAATTAAGGGAAGTGAGAAGTTGACAGGAAGTCATGATAGAAAAGATGATCAAGATGTTAGAGAACCATTCTACGAATTCTGAAACCACAGATTTCAGGTCTGTCAGATTTCATATAAGAACTGGATCAAGTCACTTAGGAAATTTAACTTAGGTGCTTAAATTAGGAACCTCGTTGTCTAATCAACAGAAGGTAATTCACAGCACCTGGACTGCTTTATATATGGAGCCAAAAGTCCTAATTCAGTCACCCAAATTAGATATCTAAAATTAGATGCCCCCAAATATCAATATGCTTTTTATTCTGCCTCAAAAGAGTTTTGTGAGGATAATACACTTCAGCTTATGAGACACTCAGATATGCAGTTACAGAGGAGATGAGTATCCTGAAAATATATCACCAATAAAATTCAATGAGATGGAAAAGGCAAAGCTAGAAATGTGATAGTAGTTCTTCATACAAATCACTCGTTGTCAGAGCAAAAAACAAATGCCATACCTCCTCCTCTGAGAAAAGTTTGTTTCTGTATTTATATTATATAAATTGCTTTGTCAAATAAGGAATCTCAGTCTGTACTTAGGCTATTAGGTATACATCGCACTATCAACTTTATTTTGTTATCTGTAGCAATTACCCACACTACTCATTTATCTACCTGATCTAGATTTTAAACTAACTATATGTTCCTCCAACTGGTTAATCTCTCATTTACAGAATAAAAATGACTAATACATTACTTCAAAATAAAGTTCCCTAACTCAGAAGTGTCCTTCCATACTGTGGGGCGGTGGTGCGTCTCAAGATGGATTTCACACTTCAGCATCAACTATGAATGTCTTTGCTTTTATTATTTGGTGTTACAACTTTAATGTTTTCTTAACATACTGTCATTTTGGGTGGGTGAATAAGATGAATTCAGCATTTCATAATGCACCATTGTATACTGTTTACATCATTTATTTTCTTTTTATTGAATGATTACAAACTTCAATTTAAAATTAATAACATTTTGTGGGAGTTACTGCATGTGAATTAAGTGTGGTGATGTCAGTGCATCCCTCTGGAATTTAAAAGATATTTCACTGTGTTATATCATGTGCCGCACAGTATATCAATTTTTATTTCCCATCCCTCAAGTATGGAATGCACACTGTGTAACTTCTTAGATTCTCAATTTAGACATAATTTACCCAAGCTGTGCAAATGCCCAACTTGCTGAAGATGATATATACAACATTTATACAAAAGACTAGTTCTTTCAAACAAGCAAAAGTCTTGTATACAACACAAGCCACTACATTATCTAATTATTTGGTGGGAGGGGGTTCTAATGGAACACACAAAAGGAAATAAGGTGTAAACTGCAGTCATAAACCAGCTTTTCCTTACTTTAACAGCAACTTTAAAATTAGATAGGTAAATTCCAGGCAAGGCTACTCACCTTTCCTTGAGAGCTATGGTTTGACATTTTTGCAAGTGTCTGGATTAGCTGGTTGCATAAGACAGTGAATAATAGAAATATTCATTCACTTTACTTTTACATATATGCCATCAAATGTATACCAAATGTTAAACAGCATCTGGTTGGCTCATTTACCGGTTTGCACATACTACTACTTTATGTGAATTCATAATTCCTGAATGCATTCAGAGAGCAATGCATTTACTTCTTCCTTGCTGTCCTGTCATTAAATACATTTAAAATAAGTTTTTATGCTCAAATTGATTCAGTAATACACTTGCCTTCTGGAGCATTCCCACAATTACAACTAAAACACATTTTGATTCTTTAGGTCAGGATTTAGTCCATCTGGTAAATTTAAGTTTTTACTGTGAGATTTCAAAAAGTACTTTACAATTTATTTGCTAAATGCTTTTGTCCTTTTTATGTGGGGCTGTACTTCATCATTTTCCCCCAAATACCTGCTTCTGCAGACAGAAATTTTGACCTCTGATATCATCACATTCCAGTCTTGCCTGTATATCTGAGTATCTCCATAAATCAAGTCATTTCAATACTAACATTTATTAACTATTTTCTTTATTCACTATCTCCTGATGAGTGTGTCAAATAGTGTGGGTTTGTTGTTGGTTTTTTTTTTTAAAAGTAATGCAAATCCTGATTGTTTTCCCTCTTAGCCGTCACATGGTTGTGAATCACAAAAATCATCACTGAAAAAGTAACTAATTAGAAATGGAAGGCCAATATCTTAAGCAGTTTCTGTCAGTCCTGGGATATGTTTCAATGTAATGCTGATGTAAGACCTGAAAAAGCTGGTGTGCCCAAAACATTGCCTGTTTTTTCCAACAACAACTATTTGTCTAATAAAACAAATTACATCCCCTAAAACCCCTGCCTCATTTATATCTTTGATATTCCGACCACAATACTAATATTCTAAGTCCTTCCTCATAGGAGGTGCTCAATTCCGCAAAGCCTGCTTATGTGAGTAACACTTAGATATACAAGTCATCAAATACTGGCTATGCAAGTATTACTCAAGCAAATAAGACTTCACAGGATCAGCCCTGTTGGTAGGCTGCCAGTTGGCTCGATTTCTGCTCCCAGTTATCCATTTTAGTTTGTGCACATGCCACTTAAGAAGGAAACTGATTTTCTGTGCTGGAGCAAATAGTGCGTTATTATTGCATTATTCCAAATATTGCAATATTGCAAATATTACATTATGCAGACTGACGAGGGGGTGATGCAGACCTGTACTACCAGAGGAATAGCACCAAAGGGGTTCAGAGGGGCATAATCTCTGCCAAACTCTTTGGGAGCTAGACCAGGGTGTCTGGATCAGCAAGCACTGAAGCTGCCACAGCATGTCGCTCCACACTTGGTTGGAACGGGCAGACCACCAGCTGAGAGTGACCCCTGGGCAGTACAGGTGGGTAGCAAATATTTGCTTGATCCTCTGCTGTTATTCAGGAGCTGGTTATAATCTGCCCCTAAATTAGCAGGGCTCAAATTGGAGGCCCTTCTATAAGCAAAGGATGTAGAACGAGTGTTTGGGCTCAATAGAATCAATGAGATTTTAGCCCCTGGCTTTGACAGAGGCACGGCTGAGAACAAGCCCTTAAGCCATTGGCAAGATTGCAATGCAGCACGCCCAGCGCTAACGAAGCAGCAATACTTGAACTGGGGAGCATGGATGCCTGTGCCTTCATCTCCAATTTTAAAACAGACGTGGGAGAGGGAAAGTGGGAGGGCAGCTACTATCATTTTCTGCACCAACATGAGACTGAGAAACAATGACATTTACTTTGGTTTAACTAATTTCCACACATCAGATCATGTTCGGCACCCCTGTGCCAAAGTCCTATTCTTCAAGTCTGTTGAAATATCACTTTCCGAAACATGTGTGCTAACATTTGGCCAACACCACCACAAGATCATTTTATTAACTTGTAGCTCATTTCATAGACTGCTGCTCATGTTGCTAACATATGCTATTCTACCATTTACTGCTCTATAATTAGAGAAGTCATATGAAAGAGATACACAAGGCTTAATTTTTGCATTAAATACAATTTGTTTAGACTCGAGTAGGCGAAATAAAGCTATTTAAAAAAAAACATATAGTGAATTAGAAAACTGCAAGAAAGCTAATTTAACTCATAGAAGGTCACAGTAAAAAATTTTAAAAACCCACTCCCCCATCTCAAGACTGCATACAGTTTTAAGGATTGTGCTAAGAGTCAAATCCAGAACTATTTTCTGCTTTGCCAGGATAAATCTTTTTTTCCAGGGGCTGAGGGCCTCAGGGGCAGAGCAGCTAGCAGGATTCTTGCAAATGGGGGACCAAGGTGCAAGACCAGAAGCTTAAGAGTAGCACAGGAGGGCTGAACCTTTAGCACAGCATGTCCTTTTGCTTAGGCCACCATCATGCTGTCATGCCAAAGCATTTTTAGTATGGAAGAGGCTGAATAAAGGATAGGGAGCATCGCCAGAATATTTATTAAAGAGTAGGCTGCTGGGAGAAGGTAAGGATCCCACATTGCTTCTCTTCCCACACAGCTGACAGAGAAAATTCCAAGCCAGCCAGCCAGCCACAAAAATGACTTTTGTTGGAAAAACCTGGCCTGTAATAGACCTTTTGCTTGGGTAATTATCAAATAAGGTCTTTAGAACTCATTAATAAGCCACTATGTAATAATAAATAAAATATGAAACATTTGACTTTGATGTTTAGCATATTTGTCTTTCCTCCATTGGATCAGTTTCCATTTTCGCTAAGTAAGTTATGAGCTGGACAGAAGTTGTGATGCCATGCCTACAGCAGAGCCCCATGAATTTGAATCAGTGATTTAGCAGCCAGTTACAAGTTACAGGCACAAAACAGCATTTCTCTCTTCCACGTGCACACAAGTGCATTGCAGAAGGGAGTTAGACATAGATTTTTTTAATACTGAACTGTTTAAAAAAAAAAAAAAAAGAAAAAAGATACCAATGACAGCTGGGAACCAATTCATAAGCAAACTGGAATTTAAGGGAAATGTATCCTTTTCCACTGTAAATTAATAAACTGCAGCTATAGTTTATTAAGTCACCACAATAATTTACATTTTCTACTGCCATAATCTTGACTGCTTATAAATTACAGTAGTTTTACCTATTCTTTAATCCAGAAACATCATTATTAAAATGTTTGATGCAGGCTACAGTGCATCTATCATTACTTGTAAAAGTTAATTAGATTAGATAAAAGAAATAATTAGATTTGCATTTTTATCCTGCTTTTAAACTTCCAAAGAAGATCACAACAGTGTGCCTCTGGGCAATTAAAAACAGCATACAGCAGTGAAATATAAAGGCAAAAAAGGTCTGTTTTTCCTGACTAATTCATGATTGAAGATACAATTACAAAATATTTTAAGGGTTTGCTGAAGCTGGGGGCTATTCCTAGACTTCTAAGCTTTGTTTATAACTCTCTCCCTCTTTCAAGGGAGTATCTGATCTGCGTACCCTGCCAATAGAAGTATCAAATTGCTTTCAATGGCTTTATTTGGTCCTGTTCAGAGCTTGCTGGAAGGGGATCAGTTTCATGATCAATAACAAAAAAAAAAGAAAAAAAGGTGAGGGAGAATATTCCCTAGTGCCAGAACAGTAGCATTGCAATTGCTTTTTGCTTGTCAATGCTAAATACAGTTTACAAAGAGAGACAACCTCAGAGAGCATAACTGAAGTGACAATAACTAGATTCCAGCTTGTGCATTTTAAGCAAGCTCACTGCAAGGAGCTTTAACCTGTCTCCAAAAGGCAATAAATGAAAGGTTCGGCTCTTAAAATTGGAGGTCAGTTACATACTTAATGATGAAGCATATCTTTAAATCTATTTCTACTATTATTATCCTAGCAAAAAATTAATTAACCAGGTCAAGGAGGCCATGAAGGCTAATGTGGAATGTAATTATTCCTGATCTTTAGACATGTACTTCACATAAAGAGATAGTCCTTATTCAGCTCACCAGGTACCTGAATTGTCAGTAGTTAATCATGGATAAGAAGAGAGACTCATTGGTTCAGCCTCTTAAGTTTTAAGTATGATTCAAATGATTCCTATTCAAGGACAGTTTAAATAGTTGTAATTTTTATGTTACTATTCTTTTGTTTGTTTACTATCACAGTAATCATGTTCACTCTTTTTGACTGAAACAGAAAATGCAAGAACATTAATGTGAAACTACAACAGCAGGAATGTATAGGTTAATACTGGAAAAAAATTACTACTAGGAATAATTTCTAGTGGCTGAATTAAAACAGAATACTTATGAGAGCAGAGGAAGACGTTTTTTCTATGCAATGGAAATCGTACCAATTCAAATACAAAAAGAAATGCTCTGCAATGGCATTGAGCATAGCACAGAGGAATAAGGTGAATAGAAGTGGATGAAAACAGTTTGGATCAGCTGTTACTGTAATACCCATCACAAGTTTTTTCAGAAAAGCTCAACAACCAGTGTCCCTTTTAAAGATTTCAGCCACAATGTAGGACTCGCCCTAACGAAGCCTGCCCCACCAGAGGAGGGAAGCCCTCAAACTTTCAACCCTTAAATCCTGCCCCCCCGTCGGGCAATCCTGAAGCAACATGCTCAAAGCATCAGTGGGATCTGACCCCCTTCCTCAGCTGGATGTGGTGGGGTCAGAAGCAGTCCCCAAGCCTCATTCTGAAAGGACTGAATTCTGGCAACAAGGCACTGAATTCACAGGGATTTCAGGGTCTGAAGCAGTTCGCAAGGTTGGAACCGTTCTAGAGATCCAAGCCTTCCCTTCTTCCAGTGTAGTCTCATCTTCATGATGTACCACCAAATTCCTCCTTTAAACAGCTTTTTCCCTTATCCCTAGAGGTCTTCACTTTCACAGCACAGGCTAAGAGATGTCCTTGAAAGAGTCTCATTTTGCCCCTTCTACTTTAAGAATGAATACTTTTTATTAAACAAAAAAGAAAGTTCTTTTAAAAAATCTGAATCAACCTGGAGACTGATCTGTGAGCTCTTACTTGCCCTACAGTATTTTCTCAACTTTATTTACACTAAAAGCAATGATTTCTCAGCACAGCTTTGCAGAATGAAGAACTTAATTTGGCATACTAGATTTCCTCCCACCTCTATGAACTTCTCTGTAGAAGAGTGTTTATGAACATTATGAACATTTTGAGCTGAAAAGTAATAATACACTGCATTTATTTGAAATTTTTCATTTAAGATTCTCAAAACATTACCTTTGAATTGAGGAACAGGAAATAATTTGCGAAATTTCAGATAATCAGAGACAGAACTGAGAACAACTCCACATTCCCACTCCCTTTAGCTAACAAACAAAACTGCTTTCCCCAACATGCACACCCTGAAAGTAACACTAGCTTCACTTAGAAAACATAAGACAATTATGCAGAACATTTAATGACCTCAGTACTCTTGAAATACCTATGTTGTTTTCCTATGCTCAGCCTAGCTAACGTCCTCTTTGCTCATAGATTGTTCACAAAGTTTTGGATGTATAATAAGTCTGGAGCAAGGTGCTCCAGTAAATGGTCTTAAAAACAAAACAAAACAAAAACAACTAAATGAAATAAAGTGTTAAAATTATTAAATAAACAAATAATATACAACATAATGTAAATAATAAATACCAAATAATGAAAATGCTCAGTAAATTAACCCAGTAGGTGTCCAGGAAAAGACATGTTTTGTTTAATATGGATTATTTCCACTTTTATATGTGGTTGACAGAAATCTTGTAAGCCCCAGCTACAGTCATTTCTAATTGTTTAAATGGTTAAATAAACTGGATGCACTTATGCACAGAAATTATTGTTTAGAAATTAACACTGTACCTCAGAAGATGACAGTGGTACACTGTGTGTCTCATGTGATGAAAACATTGCATCAGCAATGCCCCACTCCAGCATCCTGGAGAACATACTGTACTTATTTCAAGTAGCTCTGCCATGAATAGGCCCATGCCCAGATGGAACTGGCACCTGTGCTGCTTATATTTTGTAATCTCTTCAAAAGGGGAGTGTCAGGGAAGAGTACTATTGTTTTCCCATGCATACAAAGTATAGGTAAGAATCCACGCCATTTTGTGTAAGTAATTGCTGTTTCCTGAGAAGGGTTGCTCAAAAGTGTCTTTAAACAAATTGACCTTCTGAATAAAATCAAGTAAGTTATTTGGGACACAGTTCCAAATTCTACCAAGCCCAAAAACTAAACTGAGAATGTAAACACTTATTAGAAAATTGTTTTTTTCCCCCTCAAGCCACAGAGAGCGTGATTCACCTCATCTCACTTCAGACCTCTACACTATAGGCATTGGCGTCTGTATCCTTTATAGTTAATGGAGAGAAACAGCCATTTTAGGGAACAATTAATCTGACATATTTTAAATGTCTACTTTAGGACAAGATGAATTGCATCCTAAAACTATTCACTCTGCTTCTCTCTGTTCACTATAAAAACAGCCTGAATAATTAATTGAGACAGAGTCTACACTGCAGTTATCTACTTTTGATATGATGAATTCCACCCAGAGTCACCAGCGCAACTTCAGTATTGGTACTGAGGTTTCCTGGGAAGATGCTGGGAGGGGACCTGGGAGAACTGGCACAGCACTGCATCTCTCACCTGCCTCCTGGTTTAGCTCTCTAAGGTCTACAGGTGGGATGGAGGTACGAGTCAACAAACTGCAACACTCGTAATCAATTCAATAGCAACAAACCTATTAAGAACTGCAGAGGCGACTTAACTAACTTCTCTCCTGAGCAACTCCTGGCTAGCAAACCTGCCACAGAATTAACACACAACAAATAAACAAAGAACCACCACTTGGCTCACAAGCAAATGGACTATGTAAACTGGTGTTTAGCCTAGGAAACAATCTCCTAACAAGCTTTTTTTAGTAATCTCCTTGTAAGATCAATGTATGTTTGAGATGGCATCTGCCCAACATGCCTAGTGCTTCATACTGGAACCTACAACGTTCCTTGGGCAATGAGATGCCCACTACCAATCTGGCTAACGAGCTGGGAGAGGAAACAGTCCTCACTGCCTCAAATACACTGATTAGATTCATGTAAATATAAGGATAAATAAAGAGGCCAAACTAGTGAGGAACTATGCAATAAAAGGAGCTTATATTGGCAAGAATTTTGAAACAAATATAGGGAAGGATCATCAAGAAATAATTTAGCTCACATGAACAGAACAATCATTAAAACACTTCTTTCCATATACGTTTAGGAAAGGACGTGAAAGAAAACTTGTAGAGGCTTCAGCACTATGTAAGAGGAAAATTGTGAGTGAACAAGAAAATGAACCTGCAACCTATTCTAAAATGAACCTGCAACCTATTCTAAGACTGCTTTTCTCCAGAGTCAGTGGAAGGATAAAGCTACTGGGAAGTATTGAGTGAGCTGAAACATAAAGTACCTTTAAAGTTTTTACTACAGAGCAGAATACTTCCCAGTAAAACATACCCACATTCTCCAAATAGGAACAAAAATTACCTGGTCATGTTTCCTCTTTCTGTGTCCTAATTTTTAAAGGAATTTAAAAAATTAGAAATTTCTCATGCAAATAGCTGTTCTGTTTAGCAGACTTGGCTATGTTTCAATCTTAGCTTTTATGCCAAGTAAATTTTTTTTTACATGATTCTTTGTTTTTTTGAAGCCAGACTTGCGAATAACACCAGAAGATGGTGTATTTTTTCCTTTCACTATTCTCATGTCTCTTCCATCCTTTATGTACACCTAATATGAACATGCAGTCTTCCAATAGGCAATGACAATAATGGTGCTTTAAAATTCAATTGTCTCTCTCATCCCAGGTATCAACACATTCATATGTGTTAACTGAATTCCTTAAAGTGTAACTGAAACTGCATTACAATATTTGCAAAAGCATTTACATGCATTCCTTTGGGATGAGGGAAGGAAAAACTTCAGTTTTGACATCTAGTAACGTGGCAATCAGCTGATTAAGGAAAAAACTGATAGTCCAAGCTTATAAGAAATGATCGGCAGCACAATCATCTGTCGGACCAAACTGAAATATTTCAATCAAAGAACAGGCCCACGGAAACGCTTTCAAACAAAGTGGGAAGCAGAGAAGGGAATACAGTCACATGTCAACAATGCTTCTACCTACATGTCACTCCCTACCCGCATATATTTGTGCAGAGTTAAACCGGGTCCTGAGTACAAGTACAGATAATTGAATACCTCCAGAACACTCCCAGATCCATGAAGGTACAGTTACTCCAAAGATACATGGGACACATACACCTGTGGGTCTTTGTACATGAACAGACTGGTCCCAGGGACTTAGTACTGTCTCAATGTCTATTATCCTATTCTATAGTTGTTTGCTTTAGTTAATGAAATGGAAAACATTCTGCTAACCTTCTTATAAAGCCAATTTTGCCTTTGTAGAATAAGGAATTCTATAAACAATGATTGAGACTCTGCTTTTACTTCACACAATACAAGTCAAACTGATTGCACATTTCAGAATTAAATTACAAGTTTTAAGAAATAGTTCATAACTTTCAGAAGAAAACTCTGCTTATTAAAGAAAAGCTCTTTCCACCAAAAATATGTTTGACAATAATTTTCAAAGACACAAAGACCCTCCATAAAGAGCATCTTTACTGAGGCTTGTTAGTAAAGCATGTGGCTGCTTTATTTTAGATCCTTCCCTCTCCATAAATGGAATTTAAATATAATCAGAAGAGAGCAATAAAACACACTGACCTGAATTTGCTGCTGCAGTAGATTGATTTTGTGCTGCTGTTGCAGAAGTTGCTGCTGTTGTCTTGCAATCTATTAGAAATAAAATTTCCATTAAATTAAAACAGTAATATTGAAACTTCAATATTATGAGTGAAAAACATCTCATTAGTTATTCTTTATTCTATTTTTATTAAGCATCATTTATTTTTTAAATAAGAGGTATCTGTGTATGTGACATAAACATTTTAAATTTAAATACAACATAAAACTCTAGTTAGCCAGTAAGAAATATGTATTTTAAACACTTAGACCCCAACTCTGCAAAGCATAGAAATATGCATTTAGCTGTGTGCATGTGAATAATCTCATCACTATTCAACAAAGCATTTAGGCCTGTGGTGATCTTTGACTATGATGCATTACTGTTAGCTACAATAGGAATGAAACACATGCTTAAAATTAAGTGCTTTGCTGAATGGGGATGGGATTACTCAGGTGCTTAAGGTTAAACACACATTTTCCTGCTTTGCTGAACTGGAGCCTTAGCTAGTATTTATAGATGTTTTGCTATTCAGCACAAGCTCCTAGGGCAAGCTTCTCTAACTTCATTCACAATGAGCAGCACATTACTTCTCTTGTAAATCTCGAAGTCTTCCGTGGAACTACTCAAGGAAGCAGGGTGTCATTCTGTGTAAAAGCAGTACCTAATGCTCAGTAAGTCATCCTCAGCACAACCCTGTGAAAGATGCAGATATTCTTACCCTCATTTGGTAGATTCAGTAAGGGATCTGGAGGGTAAAGGTTCACTATATCCCTTCTCTAACATAGATGGAGAGAAGCAAGTGTTTGGGGCAGGGAGTGCTAAGAGACTAACGAGAGAGAATCTGTCCCAGACACACCCCCAATTCCCACGAACCATCCAAAATCAGCATGCAAGAACAGAAGAGAGATAGGATCCTGCCCTCAGACCGCACAGCTGCTCCCTGCAATGGGTAACATGGACTGCAGCTACAGGGGAGAAGCTACAGGGACCTGGGGGAACAACTGGACTTCTGCTTTAGAAGGGCAACTGTGCAGCAGACTGAAACAAGGACAAGATTTGTGTTTCCTGGAAACCCCAACCTCAGCACTTCTGCTACCTTCATTTCTTAAGTATAATTTCCCCTCCTATAAATATTTATCTAGAGCAGAGGAACCACATAAAACAGCAAGAAGTTGGTGACAACAGTAGCTTGGTCGCTCGAGCCCACTGTTTCAGTTTTGGCAAAAACCCTCCTGGTCTCCTTCCCCACCATCTTCTGAGCACACTTACTCTCTCTGTTATAAACAGAGAAAACTAAGTAAAAAGTTTTTATGATAAAAAAATTACAGAAATGCAGCAAGATTGATTTGGAAATAAACAATCACATAGTTTTAGTGCAAACTGTTCAGATTAACTCCTAAGGAATCTGCAGTTACATATTAACAGCTTGTAATTGTGCACACACAGAGATCAAGTCTGTCATTTCTTTAATCTCTCACTTTGTCTCCTGGAAATAGCTCTGTCATGTTTTTTCACTGCTACAGTTAAAACTCACCTTTGTATGGGAGACCAACACAAAATTCATACATATTTTAAGTCTTGCATATGGCCTCAAAGAGACAAATTGAGGTCTATGTGACTCTGGGGCTGGATCAAGGCAAAGTGCTGCACAGAAAAGAAATCAAGCAACTATCATAGCCCACTACACTGATGCTTGTACCAGGGATCAAACTCCCTTTATGAGCCTGGTGTTCAAATATTTCTGGATAAATCTCCCAGTAAAGTCAATAAAAAATGGTGAATGAAGACTGAAGAAGCAGGCCTTGGTCTGCTAGTGAAAAAGGTAGTTCGAACAGAGCTAGCTGCCTGTGTGCCCAGGTAACCTAGGGGCAGGTCCTAGGACCTCAGGTCATCTTTCGTGAGGTCAGTGGTCAGCAATAGCGTCTATGCTTGGAAAAGCAACTCTAATGGTAACTGTGCTACAGAGAATATTTAAAAACCTGTATGAGTGCTAGAGTTACTATTTTTAATGAGTAACACACCAGTTGTGCTATTCCATCTTAGAAGTGTAGTGCTTGTCACTAAAGATAAGCTCTGTCGGGTTTAGGTCCACATTGTACCTGCTGCTAAAATCTCAGTGAAGGTAATAGAAAGATTATCATGATATTCAGCTTCAGGAAGGAATTATTTGTAATTTCACATTGAAATCAGACACCGCATGGAGCTGCGTCATGGGTCAGTCTTTCCGAGTGCTGTATCTTTTTTCACAGATACACAGTATCCTATGTCCAGAATTGTTTGGAGCTGCTGGTGACCTGGCTGCTACTTAACATGGGAAGTTATAGCCAAGGCAAGGATGAGATCTTTGTTTACATGTGCAAAGGCACTGATCTGCTGGAGTTCAGACTGTTTGTGAACAGCTTTTTGTACCTGTATGTACAATATAGTACCATTTGAATAGGCATTTCCTGATGAAAACCAGAAATATACCACGAAGCATCTAATGCCAATGGTTCCTCTTAGATGGAACAGTACTGTGATAGAAAATGTATCCAATACCCCACAATGCAATTACCATAGCACAGCCTTGATGTATAGGCTTGACACAGTAAAGTAGGGTACACAAGCACCATGTGGCTCAAATTCTGAATTTTATTTGCCTATCGGTTGAGCTACATGCTCGCTTCATTGAGCATGACAACCTAGTTTTAAGTGTCATTTAATTTTCATTTTGAAATATAATTACAAAGTGTTCACTGTAAGATATCACTCGTCTGCAAATGTGTCAAGATTAATTTGTGCTAGCTTATTCACAAGTGTCAATAGTTAATTACTGTGTCATCTCTGGATGGCTAAATGACATTCTAACTTCTGATTTTTTACAGTGTTCCTTTATGTTATTTTCCATTAGGGGATGAGTCCATATTCCTACATGTGGGCAAATACTCAAGCACATAAAATACCAGACGTCACAACTCATTAAAATCAACAGAGCATATATTGCTGTATATATCCTATAAAATACGTTTAACTGAAAAGATAATTCTAGTAATAATGTCAGATTCCTAAAAACCACACATTAATTTGGATCTGTCTGATCTAATGCCTAGGGAACTAGTGTATGGGATCACTGTTGTTACACTTTTGTACAATGAGAAAAGGACAGCTCCTTGGACAACCGCATCTTTAAAAAGAAAAAAAAAAAAAGAAAAACCACAACACAAACAAACAAATCAAACCTTACTTGTAGAAGATATTTGAAGGTTTGAGGATGCCTAAGGTTTTATTCAATTACTTTCTTGTCAAAAAGACAAAGAGTTAAATAATGGTTAAAGTCTGGCTTATTTGGAACTCCCAAAATTGCATCTCAGTGCAAGAAACAAGAACTGTGAAATCTATCAAATGCCAGTTATTCTAGGAAAGAAATTATTTAAATGTCCACACCCACTTTTTTCCTCAGGGTCCTATAATATTTCCTCTTTCTGGAAAAAGATGTCATTTCTGAAGATATTTAAGCTCTTTTATCAAAAAAAGAGGAAAGGAAACACCAAGTAGAACAGTGTTTATGATAAGCATTCTGCATGAAACATTTTCACAGGTTTCTTTCTTGGAGCCTCACCTGTTCTTGCTGTTGGCGAGCAAGGTCCATTTGCTGCCGTTGTTTTTCAATTTGTGAGGCTGCCAGCTTTTTCTGTTCATCATGGGCAGCCAGGAGCTGCTCCCGTAAGCTGATCAGCTGGGTGATCATAGTAGAGAGCTGTCGCTCTTTTTCTGCCAGGCTTTCTGGTGTACCTAAATGTGCAGGAAAGATGTACTGTAAATATGAGATAGACAATAGTTACCAAGCAATATCCACAAAAAAAAAGGCTGAATCACCAACATGGTTACTTCAAGTGGCAGCTTGAATATACATTTTACTAACAAATCCCAAAAGAATCTAGCACATGGCTTTGCTGTGCTCTAAGCATTGGAGGATACAACAAAAATTGGAGCAGAAAAGATATAGAGGATTTCTTCTTTTCTGACAGGAGTAATTAACGATGCACTGTGTACAAATCCCTGTAAATTTTCCATCTAAATCTGCCCAGTGTGATAAATACATTCATAGTTTATTAGACATAATTTTCCTTCACTTTATATATTTTGTTGTTTTTTTCCACAAGTATGTAAAAGTGCTAAAAAAAAAATTAAAAGATGCTGTTCAGTGGAAGAAGCAGTTTAATAGTTTATTGATCATTTCTCTAAAATACCCATATATCTGGTAGGTCATTTGGGTAAATGTAAGCTTTGGTTATGGAATATGTATTAAAAATGAGCTCTACTTGTCCCTAAGAGAAATGGCTAACCTGAGAAAGTGGCTTAAAAATTTTCATTTAACTTTCAAAGTTTACTCTACAGAGAGTACTTAATTAATATGAAACTACGGTACATTTATTCTTTGCACTAATGATGCTTAATGGTCTGTTTATGGGTAAATTGCATGGGTCTCCTAAGTAGAGAGTACAGGGTCCTTTTGCAAATCAATCCAAAAATATCCCGTCTTACATATGAACATATTATTCTGTCACAAACAGCAATGTCAGCTCCTGTATTTGAGCCATACACTGCATTTCCTTGTGTGAGCATCGCAGACTCACAGCTCTATAAGAGGTAATTAATTACAGTAAGGCAGCAGTTCAGGAATATTGGAAGAGCATCTGAAAGAGGTTTACAGTTGGAAGTGGGATAAATGAAACAATTTGATGTTGTACAGGAGAACTGAGAGTTAGAGAAGAAGCGAACCAAATCAAGAACTAGTCAGGTCTGCAGTCTGCCACAATGATATGAAAAGTGGCACAAAAGAGAGGGTATTTGCATCCTTCCTTTCCTCCATTCACAATAGAGGACTGTGATAAAGAAGTCAGAGGACTTTTGAAGAGGAAGAAAATGTGTGAGGAACAGGACCTGGGAGGGAATGGAGAAACTGTCACCAAAATTATGACTCCACCTTCTTCCCAGGAGTAAGATGGATATCTTCTAGGGAAGAGAAGAAAGAGGTTGACAGGTTTCATAAGGAGAGGGAAGACAAAACAGACTCCTGCCAAACAGGTCACAAACCCAAGATGCTCTACTACTTACATCGTGCTATGATGGGACCAATATTATTCTTAAACAGAATTTCATTTGCAAAAGCAGCATACAAGAAAACCTCTGTCTATAATGGCTTTCTGTGGAAAAAGAGACTGCATGGCTTAAGTCATTCACTCTAAACAAAGCAAACTCCCAGAAACAAAGGGTACCTGTTTTTCTGTACATTTCTTAATCGATTTAACAACATAAAGTACTGAAAATATTCAGTTTCTTAGTCACTATTAACTATCTTAGTTTTAAAAGAGTCTGCAACAAACTAGTGTTTCAGTACCCTGTAATGCCAAATCTTAATTCAGTATACATGTGACACAGGCCTCCGGACAAGGAAAAATGAGTAACTTCTGTTGTAGTAGAAGTTTCAGAAATGGTTAGCAATTTTCTTAGTCACAAGAAGTATAATGGACGCATGAAGTTAAACCTGAAGGACACTCTACTGTTCAAGACTAACTTACTGCAAAACCCTAGTGTGATATGCATGACTGAAGCAATAAAAGAGTTCTGTGCAAAAAGCTGTTTCAAAACAACAACAAAAAAAGATTTTTGAAAGTAAGCTTAGGCAGGTATGTGGCCAGGAAAATACTGCACTGAAGGTGCTGCCTTGCCAGGATCTATTAGCTTGTACTGAGCTACACACTGTTGACATCAGTTCAATTATCTGCAACTTCAGTATAGACTTACCTTAACCCTCTTAAGGTTTATTAAGACTGTTATTCAGTCTTGAAGATTTTGCACCATGTATCAAAGGTTATTTAGGTGCTTTTGGGTACGTTATTGTATGCTGAAATTCATTTTCACAGATAAAAGACCGTTCTTCCAAAGAAAAATTCCCCTGCCCATCATGACTAGAAGAGATCAACCACTCCACCTATTTTAGAAAGCCAACGGGAAGCAACCTGCTGCCTCAAATGATACTCACTGCCATCCACTGCCACCTGGGAAACCACAGCTTGAGACTTGCACATCTGTCAAGCAGTTTTGGCATTGTAATGCAGGCCCCTGATCTTACAGTCATAAAGTATTTTACATACCCAAAGCAGATATTAATCTCCTGCTCCATTTCCATATTATTCTGTACACTTTGTACTTGCTTCATAATATGAGTAGAAAGCTACCACAAAGAGTGCCTTCTAAGGCTACAAAACTTGATTGTTTTGTTATGATTAGTTAGAACCATTTGATACAGTTGCAGCAAATTGATAAGGGAATTTCTTTTTCTTTTTTTCTGAATTTTATACAATAGCAGGCAGAAGTAACTGTTCTTATTCAGGAATTCATAGTAATTGTTTTTCTTTCCTTCTCCCCCTCAGAGAAACATACCTGAAATGAATGACCCCATTTAAAGTACTATACTCTTTAATTTGTACTGTGCTATGTAATCCAACAACAGAATAGAACTGATGACCACAAAACGTACACTGTGCTCCTGGAAAATAACGAGACCTCCATGAAGCTGCAAGACACCTAACTGAACACTGCTCAAGACAAGAAAAAGCGTAAGATGCAGAATGTTGTTGTATGAACAGTATGGGGGAGGTATAATTTAAATTTAGAGTGGAAAATCCCAACCATTATTTTATAGTTTAAATACCAATAAAAAACAACTTGCTCAGAATGCAGACCAGATTGAGCTGATCTGGCTGGGCCAAGAGAGGTCATCAGTAGCTGTGTGCCATCATCATCTGTTTTGCATCCACTTACTGCAGCAAGCAATGAGATTCCTAAACTCATTACCAGTAAATAAACAACTTCTGCTGACTAAAAATATCTATAAATAAAATAAAAATATAGCTATCTGTAAAATGTATTTGCCATAAAACCAGATAAAACAAAAAGCTTAGTAAAAAATATACAGTAAATATGCCAGCTTCCGTAAAATATTATATATCACAGCTCGCTCTCTGTTCTAATCGTATTCTCTTACTCCAAAGACAGCAGTGCATTTTTTTTTTCCATGGGGTCTTCCTTATCCCCAAAACACATCTGTCTTGAGTTTCTCTCAGATTTGTCAGGTGGATCAGTGCTCCCCAGGGCCTGCTCCATCTGAAGTATTTTAATTTGACTAAACACCTGATTTATTTTATCTCTCCGATGAGAAAGGCAGTTTGTCTTAATAGAGCCTGTCAGCCTACAGTCCCATTCGCAGCAATTTACAGGCAGCCAGGGATGCTGGAAAAGAAGAGTGCTGTGATTCTGTATTTTATCCTCCTCCAGAAAGCACCTAAAAGCAGCTATTCACTGCTACTGCATGTGGCATTTTAGAACTGAATTAGCTTTTTATTCAAGTAACTACACTTGTTGTGAATAGCTTATCTGTAAAATTGCTACATTCACTACTGATTTTATTAACCTTTGGCTCTATCACAAAATGGTCTTCAGTTAGGAAAGACCTTTAAAATTGACACATTTTTCTTAGGGGCCTTTATTTCAGTGACTTCAGATATACTGAATTTGATCCATTGACTCCCTTTACCAGCAGTATTTAAAATTTTGAGTGTTGGTGGGAAGTCGATAGTGTTTAAGGACTTCTTTTTTTAAATGAAAATATAACAGTCTTATCACAAGTTTAGAAAAAAATAGTTATTATTTGTGATAGTCCCTTGGTCATATATTCTTGCCTTTGTGATTATAATCATAAGCTGAAAAATAATTTGATTGTAGCAATGTTTTAATTTTTCCATGTGTGCTCATTGTTTTACCCTTTTTTCTTGTATGGATTTGAGCACAAATTGAGGTAAAATGGTCAGATTGAACAGAACTAAGGCATCAAAGAGAACTTGAGAAATTCTGGTCATAGGTCAATCTAACCAGGAGTGAGAAAATAAAAAGTAGCTATAAATCTGCTGGAAAAGAGAGAAGAGTTCAACTTGTGGTCTAAAATTACATGTAGAAAGAATTGTGCTTGTGGCAAAAACCTACCTTTTACAACTGATCACAATACTACACGATTTCTGGTACAGAGAGTAATAGAAAGATCATTGTATGTGTTACAATAAAATGCATTTAATAAAAATCTTAAATATCATCTTGCATTTTATCTACCTAGATTTCTTTAAGCATTGCAAAAAGAGATAAAAAATGTAGTATCCTGTAAGTATAGATACATAATATAACTATAGTTCCTATAACAATCTCTGGTTTACCACCTTAAAACACTTCTGTTACCTCTTACTACATATTCAGTCTACATACAGATGTAGCTGCATGTCAAAAAACACAGGAGGCTTTTCAATGTTAAATTTGGAACTGTCCTTCTGGCAAGTTGTCATGACATAGAGGCAGAGTAATAACTGCTGGTAAAGGAAAAAAATAAGCAGGAATAACAAAAAATAGACTTCTAGACTTACATAGTATAATTTAAACTAATCTCTTTGACACTCAGCAGAAGAAAACAAGATAAAACCACATATTCTATCAAGTGAATAAAAGACAAAATACTGGAGTCATAAATAAGCCAAAAATTTATAGGTGTGATCCAAAGCTTGCCGAAGTAGGATTCTTAGCTGTGACACTAAATTACTGTGGATTCTTGAATGTGCTTGCCTTAGTTTCCCAACGGGAACACAAAGTAAAACACTACCAATCAGAGGTTTTTATGCCCGGTTAGTTAATTCTTCTGAAGTGCTTTGAGATCTTTGCATGGAATCTCTACACAGCTGCAAAGTATTATTGGTTCTCTTGAATTCTGTGATTAGTGTAGAGCATGACAAATATCATCCTTGTTTATGCACTGCATCTAAACTAACTTTTGCCCCATATACTTACAGGAAATACAAATTAATAAATCACAAATGATTACTCCTGTTATGTTTTTAGAATAAACATGTAGTGTGACTTTTATGAAATCAAGACACAGTAAAGCAAGAAAGTGTGGACTTTGCCAGAAACTAAGGGCTTTAAATCACATAACTGCAGTTCCAAAGTATCATCAACCAAAGCAATTCAACCAACAATCAAAAATGATTTTGAATCAAGTTAAGCAATTTCAGCATTTAAAAAAAAAAAAAGTCTTTATGAATCAATTCCTCTGTCAGGTTTTGTTTTTTTTTTTTAATTTATGGACATTGTTTGAAAAGAAAGCAAAAACACAATGCTAGACATAAAAGAAAGTGTATTTGATCTTAGCTGCCCAGAGATAACCTGGTTAAACCATTCTGTCTAACACGGCAGTCTGCAGCACGCATCAGATAGGCTGTGATGTCTCTACTTCACAGGCTCTGTCCAGCATTTAGCATTTACCCTTTTTTGATTGGGTCACCTTTTAAATGCCACAAAATAGGGCAGAAAAAGTCAACAAAAATAAACAGGGAAAACAGAAGAAAGTAACAATCTAATGGAAGGGCTTCGGAGATAAAAGTCACTTTGTGAGGGCTGCCTGACTAAGGAGCCCCCTTGCCATTGCAATAGCATCTAATTTGAGTTCTAACTCCAACAGCAGTTTAAAAAGCTTTCCACTCTAAAGGGCCCCAAGTGCATCATAAAGATAAAGCATTTCAGTAGAAAACAGCCACAAAGACCTCTATTATCTTATCAGTCTTTGGTTACAACAGCTGAACCAATATGACTAAGTTCTGAATGACTTTTTTTTCCCCTTCTTTTTATAACACTAGAATACTGGAATTTCTTTATTTCATGATCAGTTAGCAATTGTTGATGTTCCCATATGCTACTGTCCAGTCCTTAGTCAATAAAAAGTTTTATAAATGCTTCCATTGTGCTTTGTAGCATCCCAGTGCAGAAGGCAGCACAGCAAACATGTCCAGCATGCAAACCACACCGGATAGCTTCTCTTGTGAAGGTGTGAGATCCCCCCCCGCTTTCTTATGTCTCAAAATGATTCTGTGTCTTAAGCTTTGAGCAAGGAAAAATTAATACTCTGTCCATAAACAGTAACAGGAATTAATATTAGGAACTACTGAAAATATTCTGTAGAGCAAAATCTGTTTGTCAGGTTTAGAAAAACAAAGGGCAGCTTAAGTTAGCTATGCTTATGAGAACGATGAAAATGCTTTACTGACAATCTGCAGGATTCGTCCCAGTTTCACATACACTAAACTTCAGATGCTTAAGCCGTTTCTTAGGTGGGAGCGATTTGAAACTACTATGATTCACAGAGCAGGAGAGGTTTAATACAATCCTAAACTTATCATAGGCCAGACTGTCTTTCCTAGACTAGCCATAAAATTGCAGGTAGCAGAGTGAAAATTAAATTACCTCAGCGAGGTCATGATGACCCTTCATTTTCCCATGTCAGTATGCCCACAGACAGGTAAGGGAGAGGGCAGGGACCCACGACTGCAGGGCTAGCTGCACCTCCATCACCACAGCCACCTCTCTGGCTCTGTGCAAACTGAGCTGCTGGCATGTCTCACAGGAATCATCAGGGTCCTGCACCCACCGCCGTTTAGTTTGGATCACACCAAGGCTTTCATCCAGTCCACACATATGTCTTGCCTAACCAGGGGGAGACAGTATCGTGCAGAAGAGCGATGCACATCCAGCTCTCTCCCTGACATTGAGCTGGGATAAAGACAGGAGTCCCTGGGCCCAAATGCCCTCATAGGCCCTCACTTTATCATTGCATCTCTGAGTGTTCAAGTTCAACTGTACCCTATTCGACCATTTAAAGTGTCACACTCAGTTGGTTTTTCCCTTCTCAAAATAATTTGAAGGATTTATCCCTTCTTCAGACTTCACAAATCACAGAACAGTTTGTTCTGCATTAAGAACAAATAAGTCACAGGAATGTATATAGTAATCCAGCTGAATATTTCCCCTAAAGATTTGCCATCACCTGATGGCAACTGAGGCAGGCTTACCTGCCTTAGCATTTCCCAGCAAATGCTTGTACCTTAGCTTTGCTCCTGGAAATAACCAGCTCTTCTGAGACAATGTTTCTTTCATGGCCTTTAACATTTTTTTGATCTCATGTGTTTGCTGGACTTTTTGTTCCTGTGTTGTTTCTTAGCAATTCTCAAGTGTTTCCTGAGGAGTATCTTTTATTCAGAGGTTTTCTTCCTTGACTGTTTTTCACAACAGTTCTAATCAAAGTAAACCAATACATTCAAAAGAAAGACACTGCAGTGACTGGATCAACATAAACTGTTCACAAGTTACTACCAAACAGTTCCAAAACTGTCAAAGTAACCTGCGAGGCAAAGGATTGGATTGAGTAGTGCCTGGTCAGCTCATGGAGCAGCACAATGATACGTTGCCCCATTTTTAGGGCTGTAGCGAATCCACAGTTGAGTCCTAAAATGTAATCCACGTCAGGAATGTAGGAAGGAATGTGATGTTAGCCAGAGCTTCAACCTCCCCCTCCTCCAAACCGGCACCCAGTAAAAAGCAGAATTCCAACAAATCTCTTGGACTCCTTACTTTCTTTCACACACATGAAAAGAAGAACTCTATCTGACATAAGCCTTGGAGGACTTTAACTACGTTTAGAGATTTTGTTACTGTCTCATATACACAATTCTACTTTAGCATTGTTTGCTACTTTAAAAAAAAAGAAAAAAAATACTTTAGCCAGTTTCTTAAAATTACTCTTGGATTCCAGAAGAACTTGTCACCTTGCATTCTAAATAATACTAGAAGTACATATTAAGTGTTAATTCAAGTACATATTAAGTGTTAATTCATGCATGTGCATGCGGAAGAAAGAAGACGACAATTTTTTGAATAAATTATTCCTAGGTTTTGTCAGCAGCAAGTAGAGATTTGTTTATGAATGCTTTAGTGCTTTCAGTGGGTTTAGAAATGCTTCATATATACTCAATATGAGCTGTTCAGACTCTATGAGGAAAAAATGTGGTAATACTGGATATAGATAGAGAAATACCTATTATACATTGCAACTAAAAACTCACAGCCAACCTGTTCTTGTGGAATTAGAATATAATGATATAGCAGAGGCCACAGGCTGTGAGTAATCTGTAAAGTGATACCAACACTAAAATATGATGTAAAGAGAAAAGAAAAATGAGTAGTTTTATTTTGTTAACTGAGAAGACTGTAGCCCAGGGCATAACACACCAAAATAAAATTAACATGGTCGTATTATATAGAGAGCAAAATTTGTATTATTAATATTATTATTGACTTTAATGCTCAATTCCAATGTTTTTAAAGTAAAAAAATTTACAAACAAGAGAGGAGGAAAGATGGACCATCCATTTAAGGTACTCGCTCAGGACTTGAGAGCACTGAAAAAATATCCTGACCTTCAGGTTTAGTTTTTCCCATTTAAATACAGACGACAGTACTTCCCTAGATCAGGGACGGGGAAGGGGAGGAGGATGTTATTCTGAGGATAGGAACAGTAAAGATTCCAAACTGTATTTGTGGGCCATATAACAGAAGGAAATAGCAGATTAAAAAATAAAAAATCCAAAGGATAAAGGAGGTATTGAAAGGGAAAAGAACTGATAGGAAAAAAAAGAAAATCTAACCATCATGTAATTATATAACAGTTTCTCTTCTGTAGAAAACTAAACTGAGATGTCAACAACTGTGTTAATAAGGATAGCAGAAATAATTAAGAGTCACAGTAGGATTAAACTGTCAGGATTGGAACCTTCTCTGTGCAAACATCCCCACGCAGATCACGTTTGCCAGGTTTTTTTGTGGTAGTATCTTAAGTTAAAATGGCACAAGATTGGTTCACCTTTCCCTATCAGAGAACACACATTAAGCACAAAAACCAATAGCAGGCCAATGTTATGTCTTCCTCAAGGAGATGAGAAAGTCATAAAAATGTTTTAAAGTTAAATCCTATAACTTTTCTTATTTGCAAGGGCTGTACAACTAACTCCAATGCAATAGCCCTATCATGCTTTAAGTTCTCACATAGCAAACCAGGGGAAATCTCATAGGGAAATGGAGATATGCAAAGTTTTTCCTTCTGAAGATGGGACACAAGTACTAAATATCAGAAAAACCAAGTCCCTCAATAACAATGATGTTCACAGTGCTGTAGCTTCTTCATTACACTGGAGTTAACAACTCAGCAAGCCTAATTCTCTCTTCACATTATTTACACATACATGTAGAACCAGAAACTTCAATAGAAATATCCTTTATTTACAACAGTATGAGAACTGATCCCCATGTTCCCATAAAGGGTAAGTGAAGCCAGTTGTTCACCTTCCCTATTATTTTATCTCTGAACCTGACTCAAAACGCATGGATTCTTTCATCAGCTTTGGCTGAATTTTGTAATTGTCAGAGGATCAATAGCAGACATGTCAAATAGAAGTGCAAAATATCTCATCACTGAACATTATGGAATAACATTTTTAATGACATTGTATCTCTCAGTTTCTACAAAACTCACTATATTAGGTATGTAGAAATGTTAGTAAAGAAGCTTTTATATATATATATTCTATAGCACCATCCTGGTTTTAGGTCTGAGACTGCTCTGTCCCGACAGCATCATCTGATGCACAAAACTGTACATAGTATTAGAAATTTTAAATGCACTTTCTTATTAAATTCTTACCTCTCTCCATGAGCAGCTTATAGCCTAATGTGAAACTATAGATGTGAAACTGAAAATGAGGTGCTTACACAGACAAATACTGCCCCACCTTTCACACCACCTTCAGAGGGATTCCAACACAATGGTATTTTGTCCTAAACATTATTTTGCTTTCTGGATAATTCTTTCAATTTTTTTTTTCTCTTCTGACTCATAAAATTTACTCAACGGAGTTCTGCTGCACTAGTAGTGTCACTATATCTTAATTTAGTTATGTTTGAGATGTTTGAAATAAATGGAAAAGCCCTACCCTTCATTTGCAGAAAATAAGAAAAATATCTTTGTTCTAGATGAACATTTGCACCCGTGCCTTGATATGGAGGAACAGATGGTCTAACATATGAATGACAAGCCATCTCTAATACTCATAGAAAACATTGCAGTAAAAGGTGTAAGAAAGATACTTTTTTGTAACTTCCTCTTTTAGATGTGAAATGATATTTTGTTTTGCTTATATACAACCATAGGTAGTATCTTCTTTGGAATTACAATGTTAAATCACAATTGATGACAGTCTGGAATAAGTAAGATTTTATCAACCAACGTGAAAAGATTAGGAGTCTGCTGGAGAAAAAAATGTAAATGGGGAATTCAGGACTGATTTTGAAATTGCTCCATTTCATTGATTGTTATTTCATAACAGCGTACAGCTGGATAAAAATAATTTTGTTTCCATATTCAATTTTAACTTTAACAAGTGATTTCTGGGTACCATGATACTCTTCAAAATGAAACTTATTTTTTTATTATGTAAACATGATACAATGCCAAATGATCTATACAATTTTTCATTCTTTGTAAACTAGTATTTCTTCCTATTGCAGTGCAAGTGTAAAAAGCACCTGTTTGGAAGGAAGAGCTCTCCAATTAAAACTTGTATCTTCAGTCACAGGGATGAACTGAATACCTGTTCTATCTAATCTCATTCTGGAAAAAGAATTGTGTAGGTACATGCACAAAAATGACTGGAAGGAAGCTGAGTTTAGAGGAAGTTAGTTTAACATCTCATTTGATGAGTATAGCTCATATGAATTAGATGACATTAATTTCCCTATATAACAGGACTTATAGTTACTTCTGATTTCATTAGCTGATATTTGCCTTTCATAAAAAAGTTCATGATGTAAAAGAAGCTTTTGCTTGTTTGTTCAGTCTTCTCACATTGTCTAAACTATGGATTAATAATGAAAGATGAAAAAGAATCATGTTTTAATTAAGTTTTCCATTTTAAACAGCAAGCTACAGAAAAGGAGGGTTTTAGTATTTTTTTTTCTGCTTTTTGTCACAGTATTTGCAGAAATAACATGATTATTCTCTTGAAATAGTAAGAAATACTTTTCACTGTCATGTCTATAAATACATACATGGGGTGATGGTAAGAAAACATGACAATTGAAGTCCGTACAACTTTTATGTGTACTCCTGCAGTTGTACATGTGCAAATCAGGTGAAAAAACGTATCACTGTATCTTCCTGCGGGGCTAATCTAGTTTTAAGGAGGATAATGTGGTGCCTTATATTGAACCTGAGCATCTGTGTACTAGGAAGGTCTATGAGAACAAGAACAGGAATTAACACTTTTCTCTGTGGGTGCAAGAAGGGAAGAGATCCTTTCCATAGGTGCCATTGCAGCTTTTTTATAAAAAGGCTAATCAATTTACATATTAGGATTCAATTATTGGAGTTCATTTGCCTTAAAGCTAACACTGAGGATCCCACTCCGAAACACTCTAGGAATCTTGCCTCTCTTCCTATACTCAAAATTGTAACCCAAATGCATTTCTTCTACTGCATCCGGAATGCACAGTATACACAGGAGAGGAGATGTGTTCCTGTGAAATGTACTCTGACTTATGATGTCTTGCAGTTACTTTTTATATCTTGTTAAATAAGTTACTTCCATGAGTTTTTAGTTAGTAGTTATTAGCTACACCACTCAGAAATGTCTAAATATAAATATGAGGAGTATTAGTACTGCAAGATTTATATACTTTAAATATAAATTTTAATTTTGATCTTAATTACATGTTCATCTTTCATGTCTTACAAATACAAACAAGTATATCAATGAAAAACTTATATTTGCCTCTGAAGATTTTTATTGCCTCTGGTGATAAGTAATGAAGAAGCAAAGTTTATTGCAAAACAAGGACATTAGCATAGCCTGTCTATCATGGAAGCTGTAAAGAAGAAACTTCCTACTTCATCTGAGAAGAGACAATTTAGTCAAAAGCCTTTGATATGTATGGAAAAGAAACAACATTTTATACATTTAGAATGTGCCCACAGAAGTCAGTTGAAGGATTTACACTTCTTTCAGTGGGCTTTGAAACAGGTCCATTGATATGTTCATTAATAATGGCATTAGGTGGTCAAAATTGGCAGCTTCAGGCTTGTAAATCTGAATATTATTTTAAATTTCTTTCATAATCAAACAGTTATAAATTGAAAGTGCTACTTATCTGCTACACACAACCTAGTAATCTGTAAAACCTATTCAGCGGAGCATATTAATGCTACAAATATGAATTATCTTATGTCTTTTGAAATAATCACAACCTCACTGTATGGGTATGAGAAACAAAAACCAAACAAGTAAACTATGCTTGTTGTTCTCTCAAGGTTTATTTTATAAATAAATAAATAAATACATAGAACACATTCCAGAACAAATTAGAATTCTATGACAAGCTTGTTGCGCTCCTATGAAATATGCTACAGAATTATCAGTCAAGTTTTCTATTGCAGAAAAACCTCCTAAATCACATTAACCAGAGCACAAAGAGGTGGCCTACATTTGCAGACTGAAGTTCCACACATATTCTAAGAGTGTTCTGGTATAATTATACTCTAACCACAAGCATGAGTATGTTTAGCCAGATGTTTCTTAGAAGCGACTAAAAGTACAGTTGGAAATTTTCTTAATTCAATTTATTTGTATACCTAGTTGGTCACAAACCAAAACATTTCACACAGCCCTTCACTACAGAATCACTGGTAATGAAATTCTTCACAGTCCCAAAACAGAGAGTGGTATCATGTTATTTTTTGTGCTTATATAGGTATTCTACCACTCAAACAGGATCACTCAGAATGAAAACATAAACACTGCCTATTCAAAAGGCCTAATAGAACTTAATATTCAAAGGCCTGAACTGAGGCACAACTTTAAGCACAGTCTAAAGATAATTCAGAACAAATCTTGAAGCACTGGGAGCATGTAGGAAACACACCAAGAGGTTTTGAATTCCATTATAACAGCATTCTAATTTGATATATTATAAATAGACCTGGGATATATTTAAAAAATCAGGATCCCCTAATTGTTCTTCTCTCCTTAAGACAATAGAACACTGTCCAAGTTGCATTTTCATTATTTTATTTCTACAGTGGCTACAGTTTCATCACTATTTTTCCTTCCTAACAGGACACTAAAACTAAAACCACAAATGAAGAAGAAGCAGGAGCAGGGAAAACAGATTTCTACTGAGACTTCTCTCAATTGGTTTTGAAAGTTAATCATCTTCCTTTTAAGCGTCCTATTAAAAAATGAGCTATATCTGGAACAACATACCTATTGCAACTTGATGCAGTATTTCTGACCTGTTTCTCAGAAGTTACATCAGTGTAACTGTGATGCTGAGATACTGCCCACTAAGATGAAGGCTAATTGTGACTGCAAAATAATTTTGCACTTCAGCAATGTATTTTATGGTCATTTCCTCTCCATGAATTTTAAATATACATCAAAATTTCAAACAGTCTGCATCTGTAAAGATCTCAGGTATTTTTCCAAGGGGTTTCTTAGATATAGGTGTCCCTGGGCCAGGTTTTTTAAAGGGATTTAGTACTCTTACTATTGCAGTTAGATCTATGGCCATGTTTTAAAAAAAAATGTTAAGTAGCTGACACCCATTGACTCAGATGACATCTTACATTATTTTTAAAAATGAGATGCATGTGTCTGAATCACATAACATCACCTTAAAAGTTTTGAGTTAATTTTCATCTGAGGTGGTTCTTCACACAGTGAACACTACAGACATGGAATAACTTCCTAAAAGATCCTGTGGGCTCAAAAGTTTTATATAGGCTCAAGGGGAGACTGGACAAGTATTTGGAAGGAGGGAAGAGAGATCTAGTTGACAGATACAAAATAAACAAACCACATCAGGGTCAGGAAATCCCTGGAACTGAAAATAGTCAGAGGCTGGGATAATGTTAGTCTGAAAGTATATGCTTTCCGCGTTCTTGTTCCTCTGTGTCCATTTATGATTACTGCTGGAGTCAAATGGATGTTTGGCTCTTTTTTCCTCTTTATACCAAAGATTTCCTTTCCATTTTTTCTCTGAGTTCTTGGGTAGCAACTTTAGCCTTTCAGACACAGTATTTGATGATTTTTTATTAAGACTCGTTTTCCCTGTATGGGAATTCATACCTATGGGTCAACCAACTGTCTTTCCTTAATAAAAAGCAGTTTCATTTACTTTTCTGATGTGCAACACCAGCTAGTGGACATGAGAACCTGGATCTGTGTGAAGGTGTATATATACAGGCTTAGGGCTGACATGTTTCAGTCAAAACCTTAAGTTGCTCACTTTGAGTTTCACATAGGTAATAACCTTAGCACAAAAAAGGTTTTCAACTGCACCCTTACAGCTAAATTCTAACATATAACCATCAATACATTATGTTATCATCATAATTTCAGGGTATCAGAATAAACATGGTCATAAATGGAAATATTGTTGAAGAACTGCTGAAGGACATGGGGCATTTAGATATCGCTTCCTAGATCTCAGTAGCACTTTGGTAACTTAAAAGTAGCAAGGACTGCATTCACTTACAAATTTTCCAATTCCTCCTTGGACCTCTTCCATTATTGGCTTGATATGTAATAGCAAAGATGTGATTTTTCTGCTCTTGTGTACGTTAAATGTTCTGCATTTAGGGGACCTCAGCAGCTTGGAGTAAAGCTAAGCTTCCAGTAAGCTTTCAGTTATACCATGGACTCAACGTATACAGACAAAAGTCCATATAAGACGACCAGCGTGCATAAGAACGAATACTAATCTGACACGTGAAAACAATACAGAAAATGCATTTATAAGGCAACACTCACACACACTCATTTACATTTATTTCCCTAAGTAAAAATCTTTTTTTTTTTTGCAAACGCAAGTACTCGGTATTGCTTTAGGTATTAATTCAGTGTATATACTTTAAGAGGAGTGACTTTCTCAGTTGCTTAACCAACTGCACAACTCTACGCCTGCTATGGCATAGCTAACACTGACAAAAAAGAGCACTACTGTAAAAGCCTGAATAGGTATGCATGGCAAAAGCATTACCTAGTTTACCAACTAACCGTCTAATTCTCACAGTATCATTTAACCATTTCCTATCTTCTAGCTGTCAGTCAAGAACATTAAACAAATATCATATATCTTGAGTTCATGAACAACAGATAACAAACTCTTTGGCATGTTAGTTTTGTTTAAGAAAAAAAAAAATACACACCTCTCAGAGGTTGTTAAGGACCATCACAGAAACTGTGTCTATAAAAGTTACCGTTTCGGACAGCAGTCGCAGTCTCAGCCCTGGCATTGGTGATGCCAGCTGGTCTATAGGATCTGACTTTGATCAGTGAAGAGCTGCAACTGTTGGAGTGGGCCTATTGCAAGGAACACTCTTCTCCTTTGTGAAGACTATTTCATTAAAACAAGTTAAACAACGTTCATTTTCATTACATGAATCTTCAGTTTTCCCTCACTTCCAAACCTGAACTTTATATTAATTTCTATGTGTTTAATGCATTCAAACATTTTACACAGGCATAGCTGTCTTAATGTAAATTTCTTACAGCAGATTCAGCTGACGTGCAATTAACACCTATATTTTGTCACGGGTGATTTGCTGATTAGCACCATAGCCCTTTTCAGTAGTTGTAACTAGAATTCAGAAAAGTGTTTTTCTCAGTGTTTGTTAGCACAATACACATGGAAGGGAACAGGAAGAGGCAAAGTGAGAGAAGAGACTTACCTACCTATGAAGTTAACTAAACTTTAGCTATGTGTGGAGGCTGACTATGGTTTTTCCAGGTCAGCAGACGGAGAATTCTCACTATGGCCCGCTCACAGCCAGTTTTTAGCACCAAGTGTTCATATTTGTGTGATGGTGGGATATGTTATCTGAGAGTATGCAGAGAGACCCAAAGTGCCTTTGTCAATCACTGTTATCTTGAAAAGTGGCAGACCATAACCTGATAGGCTAAAGTATTTCTTTTTAGAAAAATCCTTACACTTCAGAAGAAGTGGGCACCCTCATCTCTGGCTGAAGTCTGAGAGACCCAGAATTACACTGTAAGACCCTTGGGAGGTGAAGAAAACAACAACAAAATAGAGAAGAGGGTTAATTAATTTACAAATACATTCTGAAGTAGGAACCCTCTATTCACGACAGCCCCTAAAAGAAAATCCACAGTCATCCTGTGACTATTGCAGAATCTCAACAATACATAGGCAAATGGATCCTGGCACCAGAGTAAAGCAGCGAAGGTAAAAAGAAGTTCTTTCAGTTACAATTAAAAGGAACTCTGATTCTTAATGAATCTGAAAAAACAAACCACAGCACAGTTATGCCCATTTCATTTTCTTTACCTTTCCTAGTAAACCTCTGTTTGTATTCCTCTGATGTTACCAATCAAAACTTGAAGTCTCTGTAAGCTTTCCCACATTCAGAAAAACTTAAGTTGTACAAACCTACATAAAATGTCTGTATACACTACACTGACTTTCGAAATCGTGCAACTTGAGTACACCACCTGCATTTTAACGGTAGGTTTTGTTTTAGTATCTGTAATACGACTGTATTCCAGCTTCCAGAGAGAACTACAATTGTCTAGTAAACAGTAACATCAATCCCATAACTAAATTTTGAAGTATGGTGAACCTTGTCTATAAATAATTTTCTGATCTTAGGGGTTAGAACTGTGATCTTATTTCAACAGAACACATTAGGGGCATATATCAATCTACAGTATTTCCAAGTCAAAACAAATGCAAAAGATGTATCTTCACATATAGTAGTATGTTTAAAAATGTCGGAAATGTCAACCGCTTACATACTTTCATATTATCCCTAATTAATACAAATTGCATTTAATTTCACATTTAGTAAAACATATTGCTGCCCAAAATAAGGACTATAATTTTTATCAGTAATTATTATTACTGATGTATCAACACAATTATTTAAATTCAATGTATATAGAGGCAGAATCCATGCAAGCATTTACAGTTTTTGTTCCCTCTGTGCTTCTTCCCTAATTTTTGTGGCTTGGAGCTCCTCCAGATGCTGTCTCTGACTTTGTGGTTTTGTATTTGAGATCCCATCTCCTGATTCATAGCATTCCTTGATTGACAAACAGATTCAGATATGAAAACAACCAGTTACCTGTATATAATCTGTTTCTGACAGCTGCACTGCTAAGTTTTCCATTTGTGGTGAACCTACTGTTTCAGATTTTACCCATTTCTTGGGTCTCTGAGTCACTGTGTTTACTGAGCTATTCAGTAACTGGTGACATATGTGATCTCCGCACTGCAAGCTGCACTTCAGATTCAGAGGATTTTCCTTTTTTCCCTCCCCCTTCATAAACTAAATTATTTAAAAAACAACACAGGGTTCTGTATTTCTAAACTGATGTGCCTCCTAATTGAATGCAGAACACTTTCAAACTATTTTCCATTAGAGGCCCATTTTTTTCTGATTTTAATGCACAGTATAATACCTTCATTGGTAGATTAAAATTGTTTGACTAGAAGTAAAACCTATTATTATATGCTTTTTTAGCGGTTTTGTCTTGTATAATGTAGGATGAATTATGTAAAACGTACCAAACAGGATACTCTACAAGCTGCTACTTGCATGCTGCAAACAATCACAGTTTCACTGATAGACTGGGACTTAGCATCTTAAAATTCCTGTGGAAATCAAGTGCATTTTAAGTATTGGGTTTGATTATTTAATCAGACAACTTGCATTTTGCCCTGGCTAATTTGGAAGGCTGATAATATTTTACTCATAAAATAATTGTGCACCTGTTGTGATGGAAACCTATTCAAACAAATCTTAATAGACATGAGGATTCATTCCCAACATGAGTGTGTTAGCCTGTCATTACTGCTATCTACGGGGCAACAAATTTTAAACAGCTATTGAGCAGGTCTCAGCTTAATCTTGTATAACTTAAAGAACATTTATGACAACGTGACTAACATTAAACTTTGTTAATTCATATCAATACAGACCAAGGTAAATATTAGGATATGTGGGTCAAACTAACAGTAATTTAAAGAAAAAAGGGTAAGAAAAAATAGGTATATAATAACAGGATTTCAGTGTGAGAGCTAATGACAAAGAACCATTTCTGACCAAGCTGCCTGGGTATAAATCTATTAATTTTATTAACACAGAGGGTAATACCTACGATGAACTCATGGAATCAGGGCAAGCTATGTCCTTAATAGATTTCTATTTCTGTTTCCTCTGTTCAGACAAATTTCCTATGGAAACTGTTTCAATATAGCACTCTCAATTTGCTTTACAATTCGTAGATTCATATTAATTGATGAGACTACATCTTTTTAGTGTTTTTGAAAATTTTCTCTATTGGCAAATCATGCCAGAACTAAAAAAAAGTTGGAGGGAGTGGAAAAGAGAGAAATTATTTACTTTAATCCAAAATAAATACTTGGGGGAGAGACAGAAGGAAGACAGTGGATTGAGACCAATTCACTCACCAAGTAAGAGGGCGGTATCGTGAATGACCTGATTGGAGCAAGGGGATCCTGATTAGCCTGAAATCACTTTAATGTTGGCAGGAGGAGGTGAAAACAAGGAAAATGAGCTCAGTTTGGCTAGATCTGCCCTTTGGCAGAAAACTGTCAGATGTGATTGGTCAGATCTGAAGTGAGGTGACACAGACAAATCAAGACCTCTTGAAAAAAATACTGATAGTTAACCTCTTCCAAAGGGTCAACTTGTTT
The DNA here is from genome assembly GCF_965638725.1 of Aptenodytes patagonicus. Classification (NCBI taxonomy): domain Eukaryota; kingdom Metazoa; phylum Chordata; class Aves; order Sphenisciformes; family Spheniscidae; genus Aptenodytes; species Aptenodytes patagonicus. The sequence continues at coordinate 15,403,837 of NC_134955.1, forward strand.
AGAGAGGACAAGGACAACCCTTCTTGTATTTCTTCTTCTATTCCTCATTGAGCTTAGGCTTTTGAGGCAGTGGCTGTGTCAGGTTGCACATTATGTTCTTGCTATTCTCAGTTGCATGTGAGTTTCCCAAATGTGCTCATACTTCATTTTTTCTGAGTACTAATGCTATGTTCCTTAAGTTTTACAGATGACATTTCTGAGCCACCTCTGGGTCCACCGTTTGTAAAGTTCCCAGTAAGGTATTTTCACATATCTCTTAAGAAAAAAATCTGATATCTTTGATATCATCAGGATGCTCTCATTACCACACAACATCCACACATCAAGACCCCACTTCAAGACAGACTCCCTATTCAGAAAGGGAGTTTAAAACCAACTGAGGCGAAAAGGATTGACACAAAGGTTCTCATCAATCGGTGCCAAAGTTTGATGTTGCTCAGAATAGGGATATTTTGTGCAAAAGGTTTCTTTCCAAATTAACTGCAGAGAAGGGTTATGACAGTGACCAAAGTGCAGAACAACTTTCATATAAGGAATACATAAATATATTTTTACTTTTCAACCTGGAGAAGAGACAACTGAATGTGGTGTAACAGAGAAGATGAACAGGGAACAACCATTCCCTGTCCATTATAATACAAGATCTAGGGGACACCTACAAGGTGCTAGGTTCAAATATACAGCATATTGTTAACTGCTGAGCTTATCCCCACCCCCACAGACTTTCCAGCTGTCTATTAAAGGGTTCAAAAGCGATCGGACATGTTCATAAATGATAATTCTATCAAGGGCCATTAAACCCAAATGTACCACCTCTGAATCAAGAAGCCCATTAATCATATTTTATGGGAAATTGGAAGAGTATATTGAGGAAATATTACTGTATGCTTGCCCTTTCCTTACACCCTTCCCCAGGTTGCTCAGTATCCATAGACAATTGTACTGACACAGTTCCAAAGAACACAGCATATAAGTGAGCTGTCCCATTGATTTCAGTGTAGTACAGAGTTCATATATTTAGTCCTGAATTGTTAAGCTTAGAAACATACACTGGTAAGGTAAAAAAATATACAGATAGATGTGATTGCAGTAAGTAACAAATTCACTGTGTGCCTGGAAATATACTGCATGCGTCCTGGTTGATATTATTTATAAAATATTATTTATAAAATAATATTTTATTTATTTATAAAATGCATTCAACAATATGGAGAACTTGATTTATATGAAAGGTTGATTACAATTTATAGTTGTGAAGTTTTAAGAACTAGAAACAGGAATAGTCATTAACTTTTAACATTAGAAGCAGGCATGATTGTGATAGGTGCCACTGAAATATGACCCTCTGACCAAAAGAGCAGAGCAACAAAAATGTTTACTACTTTTTTCTTTTTTTTGTGCTAAGTACAGCTTCAATCCTGCCAAGACTTACATATACATAATTTAAATAATAGCACTGTATACAGTGAGCAGTCCCGTTCATTTCCACAGAACTACCCTCTGTCTCTACAGTTCGGGGTATGTCTATTTAAATCCAGAATCTGGAGAAAAGTATTTCATATAAAAAAAAGCCAAGATGACATAAGACCATATAGTTTAATCTAGTTCACGCTAGTGATTAGTCTAACTAATTATATCAGTACCTTAATCATAACAAATAGATACAATGGGTCATGGTAAGTTTAACCAAAATATTTTTATTTTGGAATCCATTACCTTCTTCAGGCAAATCAGACTAAAGAGTACGCAAACATTAACTGTTGAAAGTGCTTATGAAATATTCAGTCATGCAAATATCAAGGTACCACTTAATTTAGAAGGTCAGCTTAGACCTGGAAATGTAGCCTTTGTAACACATTGCACAAAATGCCAATGACTTGAGAAACGGCAAAGCAAAAATATCGCTCTGATTTGGAGAGCTACAACATAAAGCTAAACATGTCACTTCATTGGATCATGGTAATAAAATACATTATGAGAAACCTTTATAGCCTGTGGTATATTTCTAATCAGGACCAATTTCTTAAGGATTTGGGTGTAGGGGTTCTGGGTTGCGTTGTTTTGTTCTGTTTTGTTGGATGCTTTCATTGGTTTCACTAATTGGAACCAGTCGATCCTTTTTCCTGTGTATTGATTTTTTAAATCCTAGTAGTTGACAATGATTCTAATGTATCATAACACTTTAGACCTTAATCATATAGTGGGGCTTTTGCTTGTAGCTTTTGTTTGAGTTTTAATTAAGAAGACCTTGTGTCTCAAAGCCTGAGCTGGGTTTTTAATTGCTAGTATGTATATCACACAGACTTCAAAAGAAATAAAATATGTTTATAACAGAGAGCACAAAGGAGAGCTTTGAAATGTCTACAGCCATACAAAGTGACATAGTAAAAAACCCTCTGAGTGCCTCTGTGATGTAAGACTTATATATATTTATTTATACATATTTATAAGGCAGACTGTTATATTCCCTTAGAATTCATGAGAAAGAAATTTCAGCAATTATACTGAGAAATAATTACTGCAAATCTAGACTACAGTATTGGTCAGGGCTACAGGAAAACATCAGACATTTTCCTCAAAACGATCTTCACATTTGATATAGTGCACCAAGAAACACCCGAAAGCTTATCTGTGAAGACAAATTTTATAAAATGGAAGCAAAAATAGCATTTTAAAATGTTTTGTAAATCATGCATATTTTAAGAAAAAATTTAATTCACTGTAAAAACACAGAAACCATAACTTTCTCAAGGATTCATTCATGCAGAACTCTCTCCAAGACTATTCCAGAAATGGATAGTGTTAAATTACTAGATTCAAACAGTTGTGCCACAACTGTTCTCTTCCAGTCATTAATGCAGACACAAAAAAATACTCCTAGAAAACACCTCTTTCCATCTCTCCTGTGTTCTAATACCAGGGACAAATAGCATTTTCCACATTGTTTATAGTGTATCTTACAAGGAGTCTATCAAGTGGGTGAAGTTGCTTTGTTTTACTAAATTCAACATTTCCTAGGAAACAGGCATGCTGCCTCCCACTTATCCAAATATTTTGAGGCCATTAAATGTGTACATGTCCCATGAAACAGAAGTTTTAGGCTCTTTTTAATAAAGAAGCAAATACAAAAAGGGAAGGAATAAGCACGGGAAACATAATGCAAACAGCCTTCTGTACTGGATAAAGCTATGGACATCAATCACTACCCTTCCCAAAATAGAGTATACTGTACAAAGACACATGTGACATTCAAGTCACAATGCCTATAAATATAGATAGTTCCAGTTGTAAACACCACCAATGGAAGCCAGAGAACTAACCTGCAACACAGTAGCCGGTGACCCAGGAGTCACTTTTCTATAAGACTGCTAGAGACCAATTCTGACCCTTTCACGGTAACACCATTGCTTAAGTTACTTAAAGACTGACCTTTCTTATTTGATCTTCAAAGACCCTGCATGCTGAGAAAGACCATTGCGGGCTAGTTCAGTAGGACAACTGCCTGATGCGTGCAAGACTATGCTATTCCAGAGATTTATATTTGGAACAGAAACAGAAAACTTAAAACAGACCCTGTATAGTGATAAATGATGCTACTCTGCCTAGCTGTGGCTGCTGCAGAAAAACTAGATAACTAAGCAACAGAAACACATGCAGTGAGGGAGGGTGAGGACAGAACTCAGTGCACCCAAATATCTGGAAATTTAGAAGAGAGTCCTGCACCGCTTTGTTTATTCAAATACATGATAAAAAAATTAGAATAAAATGTATTTCCTGATCCTAATTTTTATACAAAAAACCCAACACTGCTAAAGCCAGACGTAAGCCTAACAAATTGCTTGTATACCTTAAATAAGTGTATTTGCATGCACACACTGGCAAATAGCATACAATCAAATGATTTGCTTGGGCAGCTGTGGATTTTTTTTCCAGGTGAGCAGGTCATTTAACTCAGCTCAACTGCTTCATAGACCTTTGAAAATTTGACCTATGTGTTTCATTTATAAACATATCAAATGAACAAGCAGACTTATTTAACCACTGGAATTTGGCTACAAAGCATTCTGCCAAATGCTCCTCTGAGTTTCATGCAACCTCCCTGAAGTCAATGGCTTGCTTGGCTGGAATTCAAGGAAGAATCTGGACCATTATCAATAACTGAAATCCTAATAAAGAAACTCAGAAAAAGCAGTTTTACAAATGAAGCACACTATGCAAGAGTAATTGTGAACAGGAACAATCCCACTTAGAGAAAAAATAAATTATTCACTGTTTGTTACTTTTGTATCGGCTTCTATTGTTTGAATTAATAGATATAGTTTATAATTATATCTTGATTAACACTATTGTGTTCTAAATATAGAAGGTAAAGCAAGAAAATACCATTTTTATTTGTTTCTCTCAGCCAATTATCTTTTCTTCTCGTCTATGTGCTTCCCGAACATGAATAGAAACAGTTTGTGTCAGTGGTACATTTTTTTTCTGCTTTCATCCTTTTTTCTGGCACTGATTCTTAGTGAACTGCCTTCCCACAACCAAGATGCTAGTCTTTCACTGAAGGGGGGAGGGCTGTAGTTGTGCAGACACAGAGGAAGAGTATGTGCTCAGGTTATCCTTAGCAAGAACAACGCCTTCCCTCTAAAATAAACAACTCCCAGTAACAGTCAGTGCAAAGAGCAGTTCCTCACAGGACCACACCTCACTTTCTTATAATCAAGATTTTTTTTTCCCTAGTGACCTCATTTATTTATTTTTACTGCATTGCTTCATGTCTTTAAGTTAGGCTCTCAGTAATATGAGCAGAAAGTCTGCACAAAAGCCAAAAATATCAGCCAGTTAAATAAATTGGTTTAGAATCTAATGGAAATTAAGGAAAAAGATATTTGACCTCCCAAAGACAACACATTTTCAAAAGTAGTTCTCTCAGCATGCCCTGCTAGTTACCTAACTGGAAATTCATTCGGCACTATGAAAATGAACTTCATGATTTGGAAATCTACCACCTTGAACACGGAAAAGATTTTTTTTTTTAAAGTATGCTTCTTTGGCAGATTAAAAATTCTCTCTGGTTCCCCTATTTTGCTTTATTTCCTTCTTGTAATCTGGTTTTCATGCTGCCATGGGCTAGATTATTGGGTTGGTTTTTTTCTTTCTGAGATGATTGAAGGCATACAAATGCTAATATGAGTTAATACCAGGCTATTAGGTTGATAGCAATTTTATCAGCTAGGAGCTAATCAGCCTGGAGACAGCGGCTAAGCCACTGGCTTGGGAGCCCAAAGGAAAAGAGTCCTACTTCAGACCTGCCACTACTCCTGCTATGTAACTCTGCACCTTGTTTTCTTCTTCTATAAAATGACACTAATGTCTTTGTCAAGACGTTTCAATACTGTAAGTGTAAAGCACAACATAACAGTAACCATCATTCATCTTCCATGTTTGTGTATGCTTTTTTGTATTTTTGCCTGTTCATGAAAAATGTTAAATGCAGTTGCAGTAGCAAAGATTCAGTATTGCGTCTTGCTGGAAGTCGACTAGTAGCAGAGAGAAATGCTGCAGACATTAAGACCACTGAAGGATAGGTTACTAGGGATGAGTCACAGGAACTAAGTTGTGGAAACCAACTGAATGACTGTCAACACATAAATCTGGTGAGCCTAATTAGGTGATCCTTTTTATACAGCTAATCGGCTATACCCGCAGAAAAGGTAGTTGAATGAGTTGAAAATTCTTCCAAAATCTGAGTGAGAATGCTTTGTAGGTAGATGAGAAAAGGGTTAGGAGCAACAACTCTACCCATTCGCTCTGCAGTGAATATACATACTAAGTAAATAGGGGGAATAACATAAATCCAGAAAAATAAACTTTTTTTTTAATAAATGAAAGCTCAAGAAAAAAATTTTTGTGCCATATAAAAGAATAAAGAACATTATTCTGCATTGTTAGAGATCCCACCTCTTTTAATTTTGATTCACTAATAGCATTCAAGTAGTTTCTATTTAAAGACTAAGTAGCTATATTGTGCAATTAATGGACAAACTAGCATTCAATGTTTTCCACACTATTAAGAGACAATATGGCTTTAAATAGAATGTGATTTCAAGACATAATTTTGTTGGATTTTATTACAGTCAATTTTAACATGTTCCTGTAAAACTGCATACTATATTTCTGCCACTGACATTACTGTAGGATTTCTTACCTGCCTAATATATATGCATTGTCATAACTCTACCAAAAAAATCCAACAGGAGAATCCAACAGACTTTGGTCCTGAATCAGCTGAAGGAACCAATTATAACTTACTTATTAAAAAGGGCCAATCTTTCATCTGTCTGTATAAGAAAAAAATTGAACTATCTTAAGTTTCCCTGGTGGAAATTTAAAACCCTAAGCATCAACTTTTATCAAATAGTATCTTTCTCTTTTTTTTTTTTTACACTAGTAAAGATTTATTAATATGATGCACATGATTCCTTGTTTCCACATATTTGTAGTTGCTATTTAATAAAATTATACCAATGAAGAGAAATAAATCTTAGGTACCTTGTGTAATCCTCAAACATGCCTCATGACCCCTTCTCACAGCACAAAAAACCACCTTTTTAATTTGTTGCTTAATCAATAACACTGAATTTCTTCTCACTAGGAAAATACATGGAAGAACTGATGGGTGGGGAAAAACACTTCAAGTTTTCTACATGGTACTTAATTGTCAAGAGAATTCCACTTTTACTAGATTGCTGGTTCAATACATCTTGGAAATACTGGAAAGTACTGTCTATATATGCAATAAAACTTGCACTGATTTCAGTAGGTCCTGAATTTCATCCAGAGCTAGTCTTTCTCCGCAGGAATAGCATGAATATAAACAAATATTATTTTTTTCCCCAATTTTGAATCAAAGATTTAGAACGGTAATCACACAATTACCCCCTTTTATATTTCTACATGTAGTTTATGCAGCTGGGAAGAAACAGTACCAAGTACTAGTAACTCCACGTTTTCAAGATGTTTCTTCCTCTGGTCACAGAGATATACAGCTAATGTCAATGAACTAAGGTAACTAACCCTGTGTTTGGAATAACATCCTTGATACTGCCTATAACTGATTGTGACATACTCTATTTATTTGGCAGACGCATCCATCATCTCAAAGATAAACATTAAAAAATAGGGTGAGTTGACTGGAAAGAGGAAAGCACCCTCTATTTACGATTGTTATTTCTATTTTTTTTCTGAACTTTAAAAAATCCTCAATCCCCTTTTTAAAATATATGCAAACATTTAAAATTTGATCTAGTGAGATACCTTTAATTTCTCCAAGGAGATCACTTGTGTTTAATTTTTCCATCTTCTCCTTCCAGTCTTTAGAAAGTAGCTTTTCCATGCAGGATGAATCTATTTAAAAAAAAAAAAAAGAATTATCAAATATATTCTCACACATCAGGAAAACAGGTGCCACCTTCATTTTAAAACTCTTCTCCCTGTTCTACTTGGACCATAGTTTCAAAGGGAAATGAACTTGTAGCCAAACAGAGTTCTCATTTAACTGCATTTTAAATCCAAAGTAATTCCACCGAGGTTAATGGAGTTAATTGAAAGAAAAACTTCGTTCAGGATTTATGCATGCTAACTGCCAATTTACATGCATAGATTGCCAATGTATATACAAATTCTGTCTTTTTCATTTGAGAATGATTGTACACTCAAAATTATACATGAAGATTTAGAAGCTTTTTTTGGAAATTTGGCACACAGTGACATCTGAAACCCATTTTTATACCCATGTCAATGCAAAAGTTATTCATATAATGTCTCCATGGAATTCATAAAAGCACTCTACATATTGGATGTTCACAGTATCAGAAATTTTCTCAGTACACTATAAACAACATGCAATGATTAGAAGATATGCTTTCATAATTTGAAGTTCAGAACACATTTCAAATCTTTGCCCCAATCTGGGAGGCCTTCTGTAGGCAAAACTGTCACTGAAGTCATTACACTTAGGAGAAAGTAGAAGATTGGCCTTAGTAAGTTTCGTACGATCAGTCCCCAATTCCACTAGAAAATTTCATATTGAGCATAACAGACTTCCATAAAATCTAAAGGTTTTTTCAGTTCCTAAATTAAACTAATTGGCTCTGAAGTCTAAATTATACATAATCTTCCAGATAACTTACAAAAAGTGATTTTTAAGATGGGAATTCTTATAGTTGATGTTGTGATCCAGAGTTTTATGACTTTAAGAACCGTAATTCAGATTTATAAACAATTATCAAGAAAACTTTACACACAGTTGAACACTTATTTTCCCTTCCCAGTTAGTAATAATAGGATGTCCATTAAACATTGTGCATTTACTTTCATTGGTAGACAGACTCATCAACAATGTCTATGCTAAACTCCCTGGAAATCCTTAGGCCCAGTTTAGCAAGACAGCAAAAACATTATTTAAATGCAACTCTATTCCTAAAATGAATCTTTGCAAAGAGCCTTCCTTATAAGACCACATATCATTCTGGGTGATGCTGAGCACATTGTTTCTTAGTGCATACACTGGGAATAGCCATACACCTTAGCTTGTTAGAAAACTCTCATAGTAAGTTGTCGTTTGTGTTGGAAGATCAATTTACACAATGCTTTCTAAATAACTAATAATGTTCCAAATTTTGACAACGCTTGCACTGATCCCACTCCAGTCACTTAAGAATTAACACGGGGATGTACAAGAATGCAGAATTCAGCCTAACATATCTTCTGCTAAATTACTGGCTGATTAAGGACAAATCGTGGCTCAAATTCTCATGTCAGCAGTCCCATCAGAAGCACTCACGCAAGTGAAAACAAAAGCAAAAAACCCAGATTAAGAATGGCAACACAGATCACATCAATGCAACGGGTAACAGTTTGTTCCACCTCAGAAGATTCTAAAAATACTCAGAGAGAGAAGCATTCAAAGAGGTCATGAAAGGAGGAGTTAAAGATTTAAGGAGAAGTTTAAGGAAGAAAAAGGTCATATGGCCAATCACATTTTAGGGTGCAAGTAGTTTCAGCCTAAAAATTCACATTAGCATCACTCATTTGAAACAAACAAACAAAGAAACAAACAAACAAACAAACCCTAAAACCAGCTGAAAGCAAACCAAACTGTAACTACCAAAAGATCAAAGATCAGGTTTTAATTGCAACACATTTTCACCGTGCAAGCCTCCATGGAAAGACGACAGCTCGTAAATGTTTTTGAAGTAATATTTCAGTAGAAAAGCTAATTTATTTACTAATTATATCTTTCTATGAAAGAGACAAAATTAAGGAGCTGTAAGTTGCAATAGGCAGTGTTAAAATATTTGTTATATAATAACAATTTACTTTTAACAATAACAGGCACTTATTACTTTTATGAGTTCTGGCCTGATAATAGAAGAATCAAGAAATAACCATCAATTATCAATAGAACATTATAATTTGTCCTTTTTTGTGATAACATCATTAGTTTAAAAAGATGTTTCTGTGTTTCTCCCCTGCCAAAATTTCAGACCTGAAAAAAAAAAAAGAGCTCTAGAGTTTTATTTTGATGTTTGCTATAGGTTATGTATTCTACTGCTTTTAAACTAAGATTTTTTCCTCAATTCATACAAAGAAGGAAAAACATTTAAATTTTAAAAAAGAAACAATTAAAATATCACAGAGGTTGATAAAATACTTTCCTCAAAAGCACTTGCTTTATTTCTTCTCTTACTGTTCTTAAGGACACTCATGTTTATCTGTAGTGGTCTTATATTACATAAGGGCAAAAAAAATATTTCTAAAGACAGACTGCGAAAGAACTGGAATGGAAAACAGGTCTATCTGTGTGCCTTCTTTTTGATATAATCACATTGCTAGTTACAATTTTTATCTCTATAAATGACTGAAAAATTCCTTAAGAAACATTTCTTTAAACAGCCCTGTCTCATTCAAACTCTATGTTATAGATCTGACCACACAATTTATAGCTACTGTGTTTTGTTATTGGGAAGATTACAAAAACACACAATAAGCCTTTTAATAAACATTTTTATAATATTGTAGAAATAGCTCTTTTGAAATTCCTGTAAATTTTCAATTAGCAGGTTTAATCTGCATAATTTAGAATTTAAAATAATGATATGTATTAAAGCTCTCTGGAGGTCCTCCACGTTAGACACGAAACTAAATATAAAGGCTTATACTTGAAAGGCATGTCTCCCTTCAAGTTCTGTGTTCTGTGTTCACAAACACACATTTTGAAAATGTTTGTGAATTAGAAAGGGATTTTTTCTTCTTTCTGTACTGAAAATTAATTTTTACATACATATAAAATCTACAAAGATATCTTCTGACATCAGTAAAATGTCTTCATCCACATTGATTCATTTTCAGATTTGATTCATTATAGAAACAGAACGTTGACTCGGAATCCAGCACTGAACATCGAAGAAGCCCAAATTCACATCTGCACTGCATCACTCTCCCTGCACTCAGGCTCTGTTTCAGAACCATTCCAAAACCTTGTGGATCCCGACATTTTCAAAATTCAGGGGTATTCTTGTTAAAGACAATTATAAAAGAAGCAAAGAAAGAAATTAGCATTTATACATTTTTAGCTCTTCTCACTGACTTTATAAACCACAGTTGGGTTTATGCCGCAAAGTAGCATATTTTGTACTGACACACGTAAGATCAAACTCGTGAAGTTGCACTGGAGCAATTTATTATATTAACAACACACAGCTTCTCATCCTTGATGTTCTTCTCTTGTGAACTAGGAAAAATTTTCTTTCAAGGACAGCAAACAGGTTAAGTATAATTAGACTGAGATGACTAAATGAAATCATTGAGTAGTATTTAGTATCACAGTTTATTACATACTTTGTTAGCAATTTTAAATGTAGACTAAAGGAGTTTAAAGTACTGTGAGAATCTTGTTAGACATGACAGTTTTGCGAAGGCGAATGAGAAGAGGATGTTAAAAGATAAATAAGCAGGGGGAAAAAAAAAAAGCCAAGGAAAAAAAGTCTAGGTGTTAGATGAAAAGGATCTCTCCACAATGACAAAGCATCGATGAAAAGAATTAACATTTGTCCATTGGGTAATCAATCAGTCATGGAATGGATGGAATCCAGCTCTTTGTTGCACGACCCGTGATGAAGAATGAGTGTGTTAGCTATCACAGCCAAGCTCTCAAGTTCTTCTGACTGAATGAAAGTCATCTTGTTCCTATCAAGGATAGCTTTTGCCTCTTGTCTCTTCCTTATTATTCCCTTTTTTTCTTTTTTTTAATTTCACTTTTACAGTCTTCAACAAGTTACCAACCCCAGCTATAGCTTACATGAATAGTCTATGACCTTACAGTGGCCTCCACCTATTCTCATCGATTTGGGGGGGTTGTTCCTTTTTTTTTCTTTTAATTCACTGAAGTAGACCCCTATTACTTTCTTTGAAATACGGATATGAAAAAAAAGGCATTCATGCCGTGTGTGTGGTTTTGTTTTTTATGGTAAAGTCATACATAAAAGAAAGCCTAAATGTGAGAGTGCAGCAGCAAAACTTCAAAGCACTGACTGTCAGACATTATTATTTCAAATCAGCTTTGACTTTTTGAGACTTAATAAAACACTATAGTACAGACTGGCATATTTATAACACCTATACCAGTGATCAACTGAACTGTCTTATTCTTGCTACTGTGCAGTGCCTTGTTATTTCTTTTATAATAAGCTTCCCTCAAAACATGTTGTAACAATATTGCAAACTGATAATTATTAATGATATGAGTTCTAAAACATTACTTGTTTTGCATACAATTCTTTTTGAATACATACATTACTTGTGACAGAAGACAAAAGCACATTGATTTATTAATAATGATTGCAAATGCACAGTAAGTTCATAAACAATACAGAAATATAATTCAATCAAAGGTATAGGTGACATATTTCTACATGCATCTGAACTGTTACATCTCAAGGAAAGAGGCACTGGGAAATACAAGGTAGAGGAATTCGAAGATAAATCAGGCATACTACAAGAGAAACTATTCTAAAACATGATCAGATCCTCAGTAGGAAGAGGATAAACTTCTTTTCTGCATTTTAGAAGAACAATACTAGAGAATTAGTGGCATGTTTGTCTCTATTTCAGAACTATAGTCTATAGTTATACCCCATTACAATTTAGTAGATATTGCTAAACATAAAAAGATTGTATTTTTGCAGGCTTTGGGACTACATAACAATATGCAAGTTCCTCCATCTCTAATGTTCTGTATTCTCTAAGCTACTCTCATCACATTCATTTGCCTTCAGCTCCACAGGAGAAAAGGTGTCCTTTGGATCAGCCTTTGTCAAATGAGTTCAAATGCCTCATTGAAGTCTATATCATGAGAAAAACAGCACAAGTGGAATTACCCTGTCAGCATCTATGAAATATTTGTTAGAGAAAAAGTGTTCTGTGGGGTTTTTTTTCTTTGAAAGAATGTTAAACGAGATTATGAACTCCTTGGGACAGACATTTGTGTGCTTACAAGCCTACCGCACTGGATTCCTACTACAGGAGAAGAGCTGCTTTTTTCCCCAAAAACCAAATAAGCTGCAAATAAACATTACAGTGGCTACCATTTGGTTGCCCTGCTCCCTATTGTACCTTTGCACATCTCACCCCATGCCTCAAGTGCAAATGTGCTTTTTTCAAGTGGGTGGAGCTAAGGACCTGACATCTAAAATAATAATAATAACAATACAACCCATCATGCAACTGAAAGAGGAAGGTTTGTTTCAGTATTCTTCATAGAATACTAAATCCTGTTCAGAGTAGAAAAATCTAAATAAAATCAGTACTCTACAAATATTCCTGAATAAAGGTCAAGCATAATTTAGATTTAACCTAGTCAGTGTTTGTTACTTACAATTAAACTAAAACGCCAGGTCCATTGGTGCTATTATTAGATCCATTCATAAAAAATGCTAATTATTCAGAAAATTAAGCATTTTGTTTTAAATCCGGTGATGAGTTTTACTGTACCTGTGTTGGGACCTTTGATTAACTGATCCATCTCTGAGTGCATGACAACAGCTTGCTCACATGCCTTTTGTGAGTTCACTGCCCATCAGACTTCCTTGAGGTAAAGAACCACCTAGCATAGATCTATATCATAACAATATTTCCTAATTTTCACGCTTCATATTATGTATTTTAAAATTATATGCAAACTCTAACATTTCAGTATCAAAGGGAAAGGCAAAAGGTTAATTTAATTCACTTTGAAAGAACACAATTTTATAATCTTCTAACAATTCAAAATTAAATTAAGGACTCTACATTTACATTCATGATTATGAGAAATAAAAATATAATTTAACCATGACTATCAGAAACTTAACTGCTGGATGGTACTATCTATTCTTTTTTAATCCAAGGATGTAAAGTTTGTGTAATGTTACTAAAATAGATTCTTTGTTGCCATAGTTACTTTTTTCCCTTCTTTCAAACACAAATTATCCTTTCCTGTTTCAATAAACTTTAAATAAAAGGAGACAGTAACAATACAAAACTAATCAAAAATCAGCCTGAAGGCTTAACATCCATAGTTGCAATGTACTGCCACTGCCTCTTGCTCATAAGCAGCTTGGCTTCAATCTTGCTGTCAGTGGAGAGGCAGGTCAGGGGAATCTCATCTCATCCTTCTCAATTTCCATACTGTTCTTGTACAGTAATTAATTGTTGTGGTCTAACAGAAAATTAAAATATAAGGCATTTCAGACATGTTAGCCAGTGAACTGATTTCTTTGGCCAACTTTTCAAGATTTTCTTGATGTAATAAGCTTTCAAAAGCCAAGTTCTTGAAAAACAAAAATGCAATCACAACACAAAAATAAGCAACATGACATTTAGAACAGGAAAACCTGCTAATGTCTTTTGCTACATTTACTGCAAATTACAAAAAAAAAAATCACTCCTAAATTCTACATCTTGCTCCTGCCATTAAGGAGCCAAGTAATCCTGGCCAGTCATTTACTCCCTCCTCTCGTATTGACTCTATCTACACCTGTGTTTCTATCCACACCTCTTTGTCTGCCTTGGCTATTGAGGCCATGACGTTTCTGGCACAGACTGCGTATCTCACAAGGGTTTTGTTGAACACTTAGCACATTTCTGATCATGAATTAGAACTTGGTTCTGATTCTCAGTGCAACCTGTAGGCAGCACTGTAAAAGCAAAAAAGGAAAAAGAAAAAACAAAAAAAGGGCAAAGAAGCCTTCCTAAATACAGTTATATGCAAAAGGCAGCCAGCTCACAGTGGATGTTTTCTTGCAAGAGCAATAATGGAAATGTGACTGAGATCTGACTACCTAACATTACGGTTTTGTTTAGGACAGGGAACCAAGCAAATCTGCCAACTGCTGTACATTTTTTCACAGTGACAAGATTTCCACAATATGATAAAATTAGAACTGTAAGAGCCTGGAGAGCTCTCTTAACTTTTAATTAAAACTCTCAAAGCTCACTAAAAATAATTAGGCATTAAAATGTTCTGGTTTTCCTCTGAATTCATTTGCACTACTTGAATGGTCTAGATCTTGCATGAAACAACAGACATTCTAAACAGAAACACTGGAATTTAACTGGGGGTGATTTCCAGACCTGCTTTCTATGATGTGGCTAGTGGGAAAAACTGTAGAGAGTCTGAAGCTTGTACCAATTCCGTTTAAAATGGCTTGTTTCAACAGGAATTCTCTAGTGCAAAGAGCATTTGCACTGAGCAGAATGCATTCTGCTCAGTGCAAAACTCTAGATAAAAAGGAGTTTGAATTTCACGGAAAGAATAACCCAAGATACAGTTCTGACCTTTATTTTTATTTATTTATTAAAAAGCAGAACCTTTAACCTTGCAAATGTTTTTGTTCTCTTAAAATAACTCATACAATGCTATATGCCACGCTATTTTTAGAAAAGCAACAAGAGAAAGCATGCTTTTCCCATACAGCAGGGCACGGATATAAACATCAACACAGATGCTCTGTGAGAGAGAGCTGGACTTCTCAAGCACTTGATCATTAAGGAATGCACCAACTGTTTTAGATAATCTCGTGCCAGCTCCAATTCTGCTCCACACTCCCCTTTGGGAGTGGCAAATCTTGTCCTGCTCCTAATTTTTCATTTTACTCACTCCTCCATTCTTCTTTTTTTCCCCCCAGAACAGAGGGAAAAAAGGCATTGTGTGCCAAGCAATGCAAGACTAGAATCACTTCCCCAAACAGAGCAAAACTTTCAGACAATTAACCCTCCCCTCTTCTTTCAGATAAATTACTAAGTATAAAATGCAATCTGTTTCCTTTGTTTACTCAATATGAACAATTTGTAAATGACTCAAGGATAAAATTCAGAAAATGTTGTGCTAAATTAGAACCATTATAAACATGCTAATGACTGCTCAACTAAAACATGCAGGATCAGTGTGAAGAAATATATTTAGTTCCTGTGAAATACAGTTGTATTGCCTCAGAACTATTTGGTCACTTAATTGTATATGATTACTTCAGGAAAATCTTAATTTCATGACCACTGCACTAGACGACACACTATGTATGTCAAAAGGAGCTTTCTCAAATGTCAGTGTAATCGCTTGGATGCAGTGTTTTGGCATATTAGTAAAGAGAAATATCTTTTAAGTCTGTCAAAATTACATGTACATTTCATTCCTCCACTTAAAGTTTCCCTTCCATTATAAGCTATATTTTACTGTTAGATTGGCTGTATTCATTGAAGTACACATCATTGCCTTATTTGCATTACAATGATAGTATACTGTATATTATATGTAATCACCTATTCCCTAAGTATCTGCACCTCTATTTACTTCCCAAGTGAAAATACAATATTGGCAAGAGAGAGTCTCAGGCTTTACAAAACAGAAATCAGGGATAGTCAGGAAAAGGAGAGCACAATTTGCTTGCAATCCCTGGCCAAAAGATTACATAAACATATAATAAAGGAGAATGATACACTTATTTTCCTATCTCTTACTATGTATCAGCAAAGTAACAAAATCAATATGATTTGCAATATTTGTTATTTTGCAAAAGAAGAAAGTTGTGTTAATGGAAGCAGATGTCAATCTTCATTATTTTTCTTTGCCCCCACATCTTCACATCCTTCTGTATTGACCAGCTCTAGAAGATCAATTTTTTTTCCTCAGAGTGGAAAAGAACAGACTGAGCCTATATCTTAGCTAGAACTCATCAGCATAGCTCCATGAGTCTTAAATAAATTTGAAATGTCTCCCAATATTTGACCTAATTATTCTTTCTCTTAATTTCATACCTCCGTTCCTTGTTATAGTCCTTTTATAACCCTAAACAATTCACTTTCATCTTTAGTATCCACTCTTTTCAAACACTTGTGAGTTGAAGTGACGTTCTTCTCATTATTACTCAAACAAACTATTGAAAATTGAATCTTTAAATCTTTCTTTGTTAAACTGCTCTGGAACAAATCATGTATCATATGGCCTCTGGACATGTAGCGTCTTTCGTTTACAAATGAATTTCCCTTGGAGCTCAAGAAGTTGCAGATTGCATGTCAGCCTGTGTTCAGCTACGTACTAAACCCACTCACTGGACTCATCTTATTAAAGACATGGGGGCAGATTTTATTTTCTCTTAACATTGCACAGCTGTCCCAGATTCTCATACCATGCTGAAGCAAGCAGAGGATCCCATCTCAACTCAAGAAATTATTTGGTAGCACAAATAGGCATTTATGTCACTGCTTCTTCTCCTATCAAGTGCAATGCCAAGTAAGTACTGTATCATTTAACAAAGCAGAAACTCCATAAAATTACTATGAAAATATTAGTAAAAGTTTTGGGGAGTAAAAACATCTTAAACAAAAGGTAATACAAAAATACAAGTGTGTGTAATCTCCTCCACACCAGGTTAGTTTGCAGGGGGGTGGGGAGTGAGAAGACTTCCTGAAAAGCAAGAAAAATCAGTTTCTATTAAACTGATTAATGTTCCTCGGAAAATTTGTGACACCAGATGATTTATGAACAAAACATGGATGATTCAAAAGACATCTATTTTGTTCCCCCAAATCATGTTCTACTCATTACCCTAATAATGCAGTAATAAACATCTGTTTAATGATTTGAAGGCTTCTTAATACTGTGTATAAAAATCTTAACTCAGCTCTTACATAAAATATTCTGAAATTAAAACAATTGTATAACAAAAAGAATTTTTCATGAGAAATCCTTAAGCATTTTTGTATGTAAAAGTATAATACAAAGAAAGCAAAATAATATGCTCTTGATTTGAAATGACTTCGAACAAGGATGCGAAGGAATGAAAACAATAGCTAGAATCTCCTCTCTATTTACCATTTCTGAAGGTCTCTATGGCACATGATGCAGTCTTTTCCAGGACACTAAAATACACTGACAATATCAGTTCTATAGCCTCCTTTATACTAATGAAATTTTAACTTAAACTATCATATTCTGTATAAATATAAATACAGAACAAGCAAGACTTTCCTGAGCTAATTCCAGCAAACAGAGCTTTAAAAGGTTTACAAATCTCACAAGCACCGATCTACTTGCCATGGATATATATTTCAGGAATAATAGCTGGTTTGTTACAAATCTGTGAAAAGATTTAAGAAAAGAATGCACTAATATCTTCAAGAATAACATCTTAAAATTTTCATTTCCCTATATACATAAAGCTGGAAATTAGCCATCAATTTTTTTCTTGTAAAAGAACATTATTGATTTTGTAAAGTCAAGTACTGGAAAGATATGGAAATGCTAGAATTAAAGTTCTCCAGGAAATCCTAATTCAGCCCCTGTGTGAATAAACATTATGATATATTCTTTAAATAAAACCCCCCATGTAATTAAAAAAAAAAGTACAATTTTTTTTTTTTTTTACAGGATTCTTGCTACATCCAGCACGTGGGACAACTGCAGACAAAAGCATAAACTGGAACTGCAGAGCAAATGAGGCTGTTGCCCATACAACCATTGGCCACGTTTCATTGCAAAAGTTCCAAGAAATTAAATGAAAGAGGGATGAAACTGCAAAAGGAGAAATGATGGGTCGCAGTTTCATTTTCTGGGAGCTCAATTTAAAAAACTTGGGGTTGCATTTGAGGAATTGCTGAGCATTCACAGCTGCAGCTGTGTCAATGTAAAGTCAATGTAAAGACTGAAGCTATAATATATATAGCTCTATATATAGACTGCTGCACAAAGTTAGGTCCTCTGGAAAAGAATCAGGATCTAAACACCTCAAGCTGAACAACCAATAAATCAATGATGTTTTTAAAGTCACACTCTTAGTCTCACACCTGTGAAGCTGGTGTACTGACAACCCTTTTTTCCTCTTTACAAAGACTTTGAGAAGATAATTTGTTTATAGCACGTTTACAGAGTATGCTGAAAAACACCAGCCAATTGTGTAATATCCATGTCTTCAGAGCACAGCTTGAATAATAAGTAATTAATAGACACAAAGGCTTCAGACTGACCGGTAAGGATATAACAAGCTACAGGATAATTTCACGTTCACAGAGGATCATCCTGTTAGTGAACTGGATGAATCAGAATTCTTTTTGAGGAAAAATATTGTTTAATCATGTAAGAAAAACTATACTTATCTACATGGAAACAAAAATTGTTTTCATTTTAAAACGTTTTAAGTTCTGTTGGGTAACTGAAGAAAGCTTTCACCACTTATGCAGACATTTTGCAAAATTAAAACAGTTTTAAACCTGTGCTTATATACAGCTCAGACTTTTATAAATTAGATTCAGTAGCCAGATTTGGAAACAATACTGATTTGAAGGTCACTGATCATGCCGAATTAAAGACAGGGTGAACAGGAAATGGACTTTGGTTTCTCTGCACTGGACTTCACCAATTAAAAGCACTAACGATAATAAAAAAGTGCATGTTGCACCCTGTCCTAGTGCAGCAAAACAGACACAGCCCCCTTTTGCTCTCCTGACAGAGCAAATCTTTACATCCCCCATGTACAGGCTGACAGGCCTGTATACATTCCCCTGTCTGCTTAGAGCAAGTGATGTCACAGTGTGATGCGCTTCTTGACCCATTAACTCATCACATGTTTCTTGGCAGAAAATAATTTTTTGCCCCCAAAGCTGGTGCACAAATTCATCACCATATACATCTTCCTAAAATATGTGGCATAGTAATACAATAAATTTCAGAGCCAAGAAAATGGGGGACATTTGGAAACATCTGAGAGGAGATTTAATAATACTTGGGGAGTTTTCATCCCAAAATCTGCTACCCAAAGAGGTAAATACATACTTAGTACCATTAAATCTTCATAGCTACAGAGAAGGGAAACCATAGTAAGCTTATGCTACCTGTTTTGAGTTATTCTTTATTTTCTACTCTGCTAATAAATGTCCTTTCTTTTCCAGAATCCTCCTCACTACAAGCAAGAAATAGGCAATGGATCTCTAGAGAATTATGCCACAACCTTCACTAAAACTTATATTGCAGGTAAGAAAGATAATTTACACTATTTCTGTCTTAAACATTTAGACTTATTGCTTCTGTTGATTTAATCCAGACTGTCAGTACTTAAAGGGGGCTTATAAAAAAGATGGCGGCAAACTTTTCAGCAGGGCCTGTTGCGACAGGACAAGGGGGGATGGCTTTAAACTAAAGGGGGGTAGATTTAGACTAGATATAAGGAAGACATTATTTACGCTGAGGGTGGTGAAACACTGGAAGAGGTTGCCCAGAGAGGAGGTGGATGCCCCATCCCTGGAAACATTCAAGGTCAGGTTGGACGGGGCTCTGAGCAACCTGCTCTAGTTGAAGATGTCCCTGCCCACGGCACGGGGGTTGGACTAGATGACCTCTAGAAGTCCTTTCCAACCCAAGCTATTCTATGATTCTGTGATAACAGTTTAAGTTAATGAGCTGAATTTTAGCTGCATAACTCCCCAGAAAATTTAAGCATGCATGAAATTCTACACAGCTACTTTGAAATTGTAGATTAATTCTGTTTTATGATATACTCTTTACACAAATGCAAAAGAATCTAACAAAGACTCAGTTGTTTAGAAGGATTTTTCTCATATTTAGAGCCAGTAGAAAATGTCATGTTATCAGAACAACCCCTACACAAAAGATTGCTCAATTATAAGTTCTGATTTACGATCTTAGAAGTACCCATTCCAGAGAACAGAACAGGTAGGGAATATCTTTGTTTGAATGCTAGATGACACAGTATATTGGAAAATTATGATATTGCCTTATTCATTTAAA
Source organism: Aptenodytes patagonicus (assembly GCF_965638725.1). Lineage (NCBI taxonomy): Eukaryota > Metazoa > Chordata > Aves > Sphenisciformes > Spheniscidae > Aptenodytes > Aptenodytes patagonicus. The sequence goes on from NC_134955.1 coordinate 15,424,169, forward strand.
TATATTACCAAATTCAGTACATGAGTAACAGGTGAAGATTTGATTCCTATTGCATTCAATAGATCACAGTCTAATGCACTTCATGCACTTGTACTCTAGGAATAACAAAATTCACAAGATCTATATATTTCTTAATTGTAAGCTATACTTCCTGTCTTTTAGAGTGTCTTTAGCAAGGCCACTGCATGATTTCTAAGGCTAGATCCTTTATATACAAGGTTGTATGTATGGACTTCATACAGAAAAAGTAGCGTGGCCACAATGGTTTGAACATGCAATGCAAAGGCTTGTTACTATCAAGCCAAAGACAGAAGTTTGGGCTGCTGCCAGGTTCTCCACGTGCTCACGGTTTGGTCCATCTAATTTGTGTTTACATACATTAAAGTTGAGATTAATCACTTACCCTTTGGTTGCATTTTCATTGTCTTTACTCCACATGAGAATTATCTTACTGGGGTTTTTATCTTGACATTACCCACAAACCTCACTGTATTTAGACAAGCATACAATCTTTTTTGTCAACTAATCACTTCTAATCCCTGGGCTGCAAACCTGCCTAAACCCTACTCCCGCATTTGCGCTCACACTATTAATATAATCATGAGCACTAGGAAGGCAGAGTCTCAAACATTGCAAGTTACATGTCTCTGGTTCCTTAAGCTTTTTTTAAACACTTATTTATGGGCAAGGTATAATTTACACCACCTTATGCGTGGCTGGGCAGGTGGTACACTGTGACTGCTGCTCCTTATATCAAATACGCTAACATCATTGTCAGTGGTGCCCACTTTTCCCCACCAATCATATTTTCACCTGTTCTCTCTCATCATAAGATTTGACTGAGAGCTCTCTGGGACAAGGACTGTTGTTTGCTTTTACTACTGCTGTAAGTACAGCACCTAATGTACTTCCTGACAGAGGCCCCTGGAAAAAATTACAAGGAATCATCTTAATTACTTCTAGTGAAACTCAAAGACAGTTCAGAACCCAGTGGCCTATGCTCCATGGAATAAATTACTTTATTTTTCTTCCTTTTTCCTTTCAGAGCTATACACGTCATATAACTTACTATCTCAACTGGAACAACGGCTAGTGCTCAGCCTAAGCCAGTGGTCAATGAACATCATTGCCTGCGCAAAGGGAGGAAGGCAGTATGCGCAGGCACAGCTTTTCCCAAGGCAAACCAGCCACCACAGGTCCCAGAGCTGCTGGTAGACTCCATGAACACTGAAGTCACATGGAAATTTTTAATTCTACAATGAGATTGCTCGAGTTTCTCAAGTTCAGAAAGTTTCCAATTTTAGGCAAGTAAGAAGAATTGTGACAAGATCTTGCATTTAGGAACAACAATTCCTTTCAGTGAACTATCCCACATCCAAATATTTTCAGGAATTGTCCAAAAGCTTTTTAGCTGACAGGAAATAAACTATTTCCTTCTTCAGCAAAATGTAACTCCCTAATGAGTTTATTATCTTATAAACAGTGGTGTAAATGCGAACTTTGACACAAAGACAATAACATCTTCCTTCTTCTGAAAACTATTAACTGGACTCACTTAGCACCTAAGACTACAGGCAATTAGTCCCAGAACATAGGTTAAAGAATTTTTAAATTGCCACAGTCCATTACTTTTTGCAGTTATTTACAAAATAAGTATAAAATTTGCCCATTCATTTTGATTGCATTTTTTTTGCTCTTTTTGCACTAGTGAAATAATTTCAAAAGATGGATAATGACAGAGATCCAGGCCATGAAAGTGGAACCTTATGCTGTATTAAATAGCTGATCAGAGAATAAGAACAAATATTGGCAACAAATGTATAGGAAAACCATGATAATTGTTTACTGCAAAGTCATGCAGGAATCGCCACGTTAGATCAGGCTGCTTAACAACTCCTCTCTAACAATGGTAACTTTTGCAAAGACTAGATTAAAAATTTGAATACCATGAGCATTTTCCACCTATACTCAAGACTGCACTTTTAAGCAAAAAATACTTTTTTCCTTCAAAGAAGCTTCCATTGCTTTGTACCTGAGACAACAAGGACCAGTGGTCCACAGAAAGGGTCAGTAGAGTTTGGCCAAACAGAAACGACACAAAACCCACTTGTAAACCACTAATTTTTCATCCAAAAAGATATGTTATCTATGTGGTCAGATACACATGTTCTTATCTTTGTTCAAATCAAACAAAATTTAGGGATTTTTTTAAACACTACTTCTACAACCTCCTGTTCCTTGCTTAGATGGCAGATCCTAATCTTAAAGCCCAATTTCTCTCGTTTCACAGGTGTTCTGGTTTCAATTCACAATATCACAGGTCCAACAGGCAAAGTTATCCCTAACGGCTCCCCAAAATTAGACAATTCATATCAGCTACTAGATGCAGTTCATACATTGGAAAACAATAACGAGTCAGTCGATATCAACCATATTCTGTAACAACTTGCCAGGGCCAAGCTGCCAGGTGCCCTCCTATACTGGACCTTCCCTACGTCTTATTGCCCAGAGGCTGTGACTCCGATAGTACTGTATTGTAAAAATCTGGATTAAATCTAGCAAAGAAAGAGATCATTTATAAGTCATCTGTGGCTACATTCTGTCTTTGGTGTGTGGCTGAAACTCCCATTAACGCTAACATGAGCTACGCAGGCCTACTGATGGGTGAATTATACCCCTGACAGAAAAGTGGTTTTTTGCTCGATGGCTTTTCTTTGATGAGCTTGTTGGCTACTGCACAGTCATGTGTACATATTTAAGTATTTCTCAGTGTGTATGCATTTGTATATCTCTACAGTGATGATGTCAGTTTGACTAAAAACGCAGATAAAGCATTTCTTAAGCCAAAATGGGCCAAAGCTAATTTTCCCCATATAAACTTCGGTTTGGCCCTTATTTATCAAAACCAGAAAAAGTTTGACAGAAAAGGGGATCCAAATTGGTTATCCCAACAAAAAATAGAAGTTAGGGCCTTTCTTAAGACTTACTTTATAGGAACCGTATGCACAACTTTCACTTTCTAGAAAGTGGTTTTTCTCTTGAACACACATCAGAACCATTCATCATCATATAATTGCAAGTTGTCAGTCAGAGCCGCACCCTTCATGCAGTGGCAGGCCGCCAACACATCTGTCAGAAGCACTCACAAGCTTCCGTGTATTATTGTAATCCCCTACAAAAGGAACAAGCCCATTCATCCAGTCCACATTTTCCAAATCGAATGATGACTGTAAACCCTGAGCCTGGAAAAATAATAGCACTTACCCTAAAAATGCCACACTTGTCAGGTGACCACAGGCTAAATGCCAGACACCAAACATGAAATAATTCTAATCCCCACATGTAACACATAGGTTTTAGGGAACTGGGTTCTTTGTGCATGAAAGAGGAAAGCTGGGTTCTGTGCATAACAACAAAGTGGTCTCCAGTGGTGAAACAGGCTGCAGGGATAAATCATAGAATCACAGAATAGTTTGGGTTGGAAGGGACCTCTAAAGGTCATCTAGTCCAACCCCCCTGCCATGGGCAGGGACATCTTCAACTAGAGCAGGTTGCTCAGAGCCCCGTCCAACCTGACCTTGAATGTTTCCAGGGATGGGGCATCCACCTCCTCTCTGGGCAACCTCTTCCAGTGTTTCACCACCCTCAGCGTAAATAATGTCTTCCTTATATCTAGTCTAAATCTACCCGCCTTTAGACTCCTACTCTTTCTGTAAACACTCCCTTCTTGCGCTCTAGATTCAATTAGGAAAAATTTCTCCTTCTTCCTTAATGTTTCTATTCTCTTTTTTGGCTTCTTCTGTTTCTTTTCTCCTTTACCTAGAATCATCTAGTCTTTATGTTAACACATACTCTTTTCTCCTTTTCCTCTTTTCTCCTGTACCTCTTGAAAGATGCGTTCTGCTCAGACAGGCTCCACAGGTAGCACTTCAGGGCCAGCCTGGATTTAGGGAACCTGAGGGCTTGGGACAATGAGTCCAAAGCAGACAAGTTTCTTTTCTCAGAAAGGACGTTAAGGACTTTCATGAAAAATTAAACAGCTTTCAAGGAATTAAATACTGCTTTACACAGGGCTTCAGAAGCTTATTTGCAGAGTATATGCATACAAGAGCCACGAATACTTTGGAGAATGAAGTAGAGTAATAAGCTTTACCTCTCTACTTCCACTAACTCTTTTGCATTCTCTCTCTGGAAAAGTATGACAGTTCAACGTTCAGAAACATTGAGTGAAACACATGCCATTGCCCTTCGAGGCAACAATGCAGCCACATGAACCCAACAAGACCTTCAGAGCAGCTTCGCTTCAGCAGGTGAGGCTGTGGATGGAGTCTAATTCTTCCCTCTAACCAGCCAGATCTTTATACAAGCTTAGATACAGAGGTGAAGCCCTGACTCCTCCCTGACCCCCCTTCCAACAATTTGCCCCCAGGAACTTTAAAGGAGCAGGAGCAGAAAGTCAGCATGAACGCCCAACCATAACGATTGGGCTGGTAAAGGCCTTGCGCACTCCACACTGCTATTGGGCATTTTTATCAGCCCTTGATACAGGCAGAACGCATATTATATATACAGACATATACAAACATACATTTCTGAAACAATTTGAAAGATATATGATGGCTGACCTGCTACAAAATTTATTTCCAAGAGCAAATAGAGAAAGCATTACTCATGAGCGATACAGCCAGGAGTAAATTATACTATCTCACTGCACAAAGGAAGATAAATACCGTAACAAATCAACTCTCAGTTATGCTGCATACCTATATTCACACAGTGGTGGTGTTCAAACTAGTGTTAAGGAAAATCTAACAATTCTCACACTATCTCAAAAAAAAGTCTCCGAGTACTGCAAAACTACCATGCAAGCATGAAGAAGCTGCAGAAACTGCTCTGCTTACTCCTGGACAGTCACACAGATTAGTCTAGCTGGTCCACCCCATTAGAATGAAGCTGGAATATAGGAATACCAGAGTTTATCATCACACTCCTGCAAAACATGCTGGTTTTCAAAACACCGGGGGGGGGGGGGGGGGGGGGGGGGAGGGATCAATCCCTCAATCCTTTCGTGACGCAGTTTCTCAGATAGAAAGATAATCTTTTTATCTCATACAGCTACTGAAGAATTTAATTCTTTTGCAAAACGGTAATACAAACAGCTTTAAGCACAATAGTATCTTTTTTTCTATTACACTACCTTAACTTTTACATATTTTCAGTTTATTTGACAATGTTCATTTTTTCAGAACTATGCCATATTCCATAACTCTTAATTTTTGGCATGAATGAAGACCAAATTTCACTAAATCTGAATGAAATTAATTTTGGGCTTGAGACATCATGAGGTAATAATACCTGTTGTAAACTGGGTAAATCAAGACAAATGAATGCTTTCTCTTTATATATATATATATGAGATACTAAATACACACAAATATAAGTACAACATATGGTCAACAAGAAATAACTAAAACTGAAAACACTTTACAACTGCATGGCAAGTATCCAAACTAAATTTCAGGTAGCAGATGGCATGAATAGGATACATGTGAGAAACAGGCAATTTCAATTATCTCTGAATAGTTCATAAACAGGAAAATTTGGCAAACCACAATTTTAAAAAAATGGACTCGAAAAATAACATCATGTACTAGAGATAACTGAATTGAAAACATAACAATGCAAAGTTATTAAGCTCATCCTGACTATAATTTCATAATGAGTATTAAATGATTACATGTGACAGAAAAGAGCTGCCCCAAATACTCATGCCTGGAAAATGTAATAATTAATTATTCCAAGTAGGGCTCAGAATTTTGTTATAGTTATTATCATTACCCAAAAGTGGCCAAGAGATCTTGCTCACCAAGTCCCTTCTTAGCTTTTGTGCAATCTACAGATGAAAAAATACCCAAGTAGAATCTGGACCTGGTCATTTCTTCAAACAGTTATGCAGACAAACTTCAATGCAGTTTATTCAGCAGAGGTCAGATTTGCCCACAGATGTCATGCAAAAATCATATTGTTGTGAGCCATAGAGTGTAATAAGGTGCAAAAAGAAACTATGTTTAAAATCTTTTCTGAGTCACACCAAATGAGAATCCGGCCTTCACAAAAGAGTTTGCTCTCCTTTTACCTTATTTTTTGGAAAAATCAAATGCATCAGGTGGATCTCTGAAATGTCAAAATTAGGACAGAGGCTAATTTTCTAAACATTTCATTGAGATGCTTACAAATGCTGTGTAGAGTCAGCCCAGCAAATCACCCAGGAATCAATTCATCAGACATTGTACTATTGCTCTTATATTCCACTCCCTAATTCTCCTTTCCACATAAGAAATGTGTCAGACAAAGATCTATTAGCTCAAATCCCTGAAGTTATTCAGACATCTAAATACGATTTAAGTGCCTAATTGCCATTTGTGTAATTGGGAGTTAGATAGCTAAACAATAGTTTGGGTGTCTGTATTGCACTGAGATGTAAGCTTTTCTGTTAATGAAACTCTCAGCATTATCCCTATGAAAAAGTGGTAAAAGAGCTCTCAACCATTCCATTCTTAAGCTAGATTAAAGACAAAACCAAATAAAAGGAAAAAAATTCTGCCTGCATAAATATAGGCAGAATAAAGTGTCATTTTCACTGAAAAACATATACACTTTTATTTATCAGATTTGCTGTTAGCAGACAAGATAGCACCTCCAAAAATCAGAAAAGAAAGGAAGAGTTTATTGACCACTGTGTTTCCAGAAACATTTAGTAAGAATTGGAGAAGCTTTTATCCAGTTCAAATGATAAGTATTTCTCTTTTTTCATGCTAATAAAGAGAATTTGATCCCTGTTAAAACGGAAGGTTGTTCAGAAGGCTTTATCAACAGCACCTTCAGCTTGGCATAATAAGAGGCACAGCAAAATCAACAGATGCTTCTGAGCATCTCAATAACCGAGGTCTGGGTCTTTGAAAGAATGACTAGTCTGCCATTTCATAACTGTCATTTGAAAGAGGAAAAGTGTTGTTTAATGACAGCTGGGTTTTACTGCCCAGATGAATTGGAATAATACATAGAACCCATGTATTTTATGTATATTGAATGCTTATGAAGCTTATTTATACATCTGTGTGCTTATAGCTAGATACAGATACATACACAATTGCAGTATTTAAAAAATGGCCAGAAGTTTTAGGTACAGTGCTTGAATCAAATTACATCTCATTTTCAAAGCTGGTGGGCCCAGTAGTTTTGGAAGTTGAAGTTATAAGTGCTGAACATATCTCAAAAATCAGTCTCAGTATGTTTCAAGTTAGGCATCCAAAGTCAGTAACCACAACTGATCATTTGGGTCACTGGAAAGTATGTTCACAGTATACACAACTACAGAGTCAAGACACTACGAGCTAAATATCACTTCCATCAGAAAAAAAGGCTGTTATATAATACCTTTCAGACAAAGCAATACAGGAGCCACCAGCTGCGAATATGTTTTTAGAACTCAAAGCCTCCCTGGGGGGAGTCAGCTACTTCTTTTGGGGACCTTAACCCTTTCCCATCATACCTCATACAGCCCTTTCGCAGGTCCTTCTGCCGCAACTCACAAAGCCTGTGCTGTTCCTCCTATTTTGGAAGTTTGGGACACAACAAAAGCTACTAAGGAGTTGTCAGAAATGTCAGTAGCCACCCCATACATTGGGAGCCCCAGTCAAGCAGGGATCTCTTGAGCCCATGAGTCCTGTCCTCAGTAAGTGCAGGTAACCATATAATAATCAGCAGCAAACTCTGCAAAGTTCACCAAGCTCCATGTGGCTACTCACTTCAAAATGAACACAGTTCTGATTTCAGAGTGGTTATAAGAGCGGGGGTTCAGCAGACTTGGGTTTAATGTCATTTTTCTTTCCCTACTTGCCCACCAACTGACAGTCCCGCAAAAGAACAGCTACCACTCTCATCCTTTCCATGCCTCAGAGCACAGGAGATTGGCTAGCTTGGTAAAAGAAAGATCCTGTATTAAGAATATTCCTTACTCTCTCTGTAATATAAAAAAAATGACAAAACTTTCTAAAATTTAAAAGTGCAGCAGAAAATTTAAACTTAATTCTTAATACAAATTAAATTAATCCTACTGGCGCAACTACCAGCTTCAAACCAGTAAATCAGTATGCTTAATGTCAGCAACCGATAAAGCAGAAACATATGCTCTGCTTCACTAATGGCATAAAGAACATTCTCTGATTGTCTTTTGGTTGAAGCCAAATGTTTGTTGGTTAAAACAAGATTTATTTTAGAAACATTAATTTTCAATAGCATGCAAACTGATTTATTTTCTACTAAAATCTATGAGACTACTTTTAGTTTAAAAACACTTCCATAATGATTTCTGCACAAGACCTATCAAATTATATTTCTTGGCCCATTACAGTCATCTATCCTTTCTCCTGGCTAAGAAACCTTCCCACAGTATATTATAGTACAATATGTGAGCTACTGCGTTTGAAGTTTCAGCTTATTTTATCAAGCCGTAGATGTTCTCTATAGCTAGTAAGTGGTGCACTCCCTTGGAACAAATAGATCAGTGTTTTCTTTGATTTTGTATTGTCTTTATTTGAAAAGAATACTAGATGCTAAGGCAACGAAATATCAAATATTCAATATATAACTGTCGAAATATACACATACATACCGTATATCACACCAAACATGATACTAGAATAAACTTATGTGACAGCTGCTGAGCTTCCATTTTTCTCATGCATTTACACCAAGAATCAAATAGTTGGAGTTTCCAGAAAGTTCAACTCTCTTTCAAGCACTCAAAAGATGCGAACAATTTCTCTGAAGTGTTCCTGCTATTCTCAGTGCTGAGAGTTTTAATAAATGAAACTTTTTTAGGTGACTAAATAAGAGCTGTTTAACACTAGGGCCATTTGAAAATCTGGTCCAGTGGGGGTATCTCAGATTGACAGAAAGTCCAACTAGCATCTTTAATATAACAATTTGTTACACTTGGGACATAACAGTGTATTATCTAAGCAAGAACTCCAAGATTGGTCCCATAAATTGTAAATTTTACTTTTTCAAATTGTGACCAATGTAATTTTAAGAAACCAGATAATTTCAGTGTCTCAGAGATCAAAGTAAATAAATGGTTTCATGAAAGGGTCAGCTGAAAGTATATGGCATGCAGTGGCTGACAAAAGATTAAAATGCAATCACACATGAAAAAGCCACAACTTGAAAGAAATCATGCATTCTTGAAAAGCTACTTAATACTAATAGATGACATACTTTTACTTGAGTTTGGATCATCTATCCTCATGACTCATTATGTATTTGAGTACATCAATTATATCATAAATAATTTATATCATTACAATGTTCTGTGGTTTAATGCATTTAAAACTGTTTCAGACAGATGAGGGTCTTACATGTCTCACACACCTCAACAGACCAGGACACTAAGAGTGAAACAAAACCTTTTATTAATAAGTATTTATACTTTTTTATATAAATAAATTAATTCAAAAGATATCAAAGCACAGTGCAAAATCAAGTAAGTGCCAGGGTCTCCAATTTACAGACAAGGTATTTGAAGCAGAAAGGTTAACATCTTTGCCCAAACCCAAAGCAAGTCACTGCAATCGCTGTACTTCTCTCCAGATTCTGAGCCAACTCCTGGAACATAATAGAAAATCTAACAAAAACAGAGCTTGTAGGAAACGTTCTCTTAACATACAGCATGATCACAAACACTGAAAGGCTGGTTGACATTTTCAAAGCTGCAAAGGGAGTTTGGCTGTGCCAATTCTCATTAACTTTAATGGGAACTGGGCATCCAAATCTCTTAGGCAGTTTTGCAAATCCCACCACAAATGACCATTTAGGTGGTAAGCATTAAATGGTATTGCCTGCCAGGCACCTTTATCCTAGAGAGCTACGTAAAATGAAGCTCCATTGTTTTCTTCCTTGTGGAATAGTATGCGAGCTAAATGAAGTTTTCCACTCGTGGCTGACATAGAAGCAATTTTTCCTGCCACTTGCAAGGTGCAGTTCAACCCATGTCTTTAGGCTATCACTAGGAAAGACAGGACAAAGAAAATACATAGAAAAAAAATCACTGCTGAGAAATAAAAAGTAAATTCACTGTATGTTGGTGAGTATTTGTGAGCAGAAGCTTCTAAAATACATGGGCTTTTTATTTCACTTTTAATAGAAATATTTGGCATTATTAGAGTGCTATATTTCTCACCTATTCATCTTTTACTTTCTATATGCCCGTCTTTCTGACTAACACCTTGGCATTCAAACAAGTACTATGCTCAAAAATAAAAAAAATAAAACCTGTATAAATGACAGAGTGTTCAACCATGAACACATTGTCTTTTATGAATATTATAATCACAGAATCAATAAGCCTACAAAGAAAAAACAGGACACAAAACGTGTTTTGTCATTTCTGACGAAGTTATAAAAACAACAGACATTCAATATGCCAAGTGTTCTTCAATCCTTCATAATCATAGCCTTATTGAAGAGAGGACAAAAAGGGTCTAATTGCATAGGAGCAATCTCAATGTAATAGGTTATACACCCAGGCACTGCTGCACAATACAACAAAAACAACGTTCCCTGTGTATAGCAGAATGTCATCTCTCATTTTCAGGCAATTACCTTCTTTCTTGTCAACAGTTTTAATAACCTCCATCATCTCTAAAAGACTTTTGCTTCAGTTAAATAATTTTCAGCTTTTTAATATGCAAATGTGCTTGTTCATATGCATGGGTGAAGTGGCGCTGCTACTTGAAATGTGTCAGTACATTGTGGAGCACCTGCACCTCGGGGAAGCTTGATTTAATTGACACCTAATACTATTCATTATTCCACTTAGTGAGCAACTCCTATTAGTCACCTGTAGGTTTTCCTATAAGCAGTGCTTTGGCCACCAATGAAAATATGAATATTTCTATAAATAGAATGGCCATATTTAGTAAAGGGGGTTCACTACTGGTGAGTCTGGAACATCATCTCATCGGGAATATTTCTTAGGATTCTCCCTCCCCCCATTCCTCCCCAAAACTTTTCTTGACTATGATGGAAGTCAAGAGTAACTCCTATTTAAAAAATATTTCATCTGTGTTAAGTATCGATACCTTAATTCTATAACTGTATTAAATGAACATTATGTGAAGTCTGCAAAAGAGAACAGGGAAAAGGAATCAAGGTGGGTGGTTTTTATTAATGTAGCTACTGTTTTCTTAAAGTGTGATCTGAGTTGGACGATTCCAACGTCTGCATTACATGATCTGAATGTAATCACTGGCTGTGCAAAGAAATGCAGAATGTGTGTTATTAATTGAATATTCCTGTAATAAATATTTACCATTATAGGTTAGTTTAACCTTATCCAGCTAATAGCCAATTTTGCTCAGTTGTGAAGGATGTGCAACAAAGATCTTTAAATTGCCACATGAAATAATTACATTGAACGTGGGATTCTCTGTCTTTACTGATATGAATGTGATAAATATATGCTATAAATGGATACAGTTTAAGACTGTCATTGTTCTTTTATTGCTGTATTACAACTCAGGCACAGTGCACCGTATGTGCTGAGTTGATGATATCAGGGTTGTTTCTTTACCACATGGTCTGTAACCTTATTGTTCAGGCCACATTTCTTTCGAGCATTAATGCATTTGTTAGTCCCAGAAGGCTTAAACTACAGATGTTTAACATCCTGCTTATGGACAGATCATCTGGAATATGAACTGAGAAATCTATACGACTTATTAGTATATGTTATGAGTGTAACAGAGATTTAATAGTCTGTTCAAACTAGATTAGTGAAACTGTTTCTTACAAAAATGCAACTTCTTAAAATAGACACGTAAAAATGAAAAATTAAGACATTCTATTGACTAAAGTATGATTTTTATCAGAAGAATTTGTTGCTAATTAATGCTGTTTACATAATAGTGCATGTAACATTAATTACAGCTTTCAGAATGTTAACTGCAAACCTTTTTTTTTTTTTTTTAGTGAGCACAGATTTACCAGTATGGTAGAAATCAGAGCTCTTTTGAGGCTTTTTCTGCAGTGTATTCAAAGTGATCATAAATCAAGTCTAGAATTCAAAGACAGTTAAGGACATAGGCAGTAAAAAAGACTGAGTAATGCTAACCCAGAACTCCAAACATTTTTAAAGTAAGTGGGGAGAACACTGGTCAACTAGGCGATTGTTGGTATCCCCCAAAATGTAATCTCCAAGCTGAAGAATGGCAGCTGGCAGAACAGCTGGTGAATAGGATTAATGTCAGAAGAAAGAAATAAAACTCAACATATGTCCAAGCCTGCGGTGCTGGGACTGAGCATGATTGTACCCCGACGGATACCATGTGTACAGCTGGAAAGTGCCACTGTGCCATGCTTCTCTACCCCACAAGGTCATTTCTAAGAAGTATAGCTAATATCTGAACCTAACTTTTCCTTGAGAACTCTAACTGATTAAGAAACGAACAAACAAGCTTCATAGTGCAAATATTTTGGACTATTTTAACACACTCTAGGTGTTTTTTTATAATATAATCTCAACTAAAAGAGCAGATTAGTATTAAAACAGACAGATTGCACTAATGTAAATACAATTTTAAAGCTATTTAAACCTTTTAATCTCATCTCATTCAGATTTCCACATTCAAGGTTCAAATAACATCAAAACCACAAGTTCAATAAAATAAATAATTTTGTTTCATAGTACTTGCATATTTTACTGAAAATAAATTTTAATAAACAGCATGCATAGCTAGAATATGCCTAAGAAATTTGGAAAATGGGAAAAAAATTAACACTAGCATTAATTCATATTTATATTTTTAAATGTTAGCTCTTAAGGATATTTCAGCTCATGTTTTGGCATGCTCCTATTTTTTTACTCTAACAGGGCAATTGTTGGAATTGGTTATAGTGAAGAACAATAAACATACAAAAATTCCTAACTCATGAGAAAGGCCCAAGTATTTTTAGAAGTTTGAAAAGAACAAATGCTGTTCAGTCTCCATTTTTCTACTAGTAGCTTGAAACGGATCCTATCAGCTAGATAGCAAAGTTCATACACGATCAGAATCTACACCGCAATTGTGTGCAGTGAGAAAGAGCACAAAGAGTTAACATAACCAGTTTTGTTCTGTGCCTAATGTCATTTTCAAATATGGTGATTTTGGGTCCCTTTTATTTTGGATAGGGAATATAAAAAACCCCACGGAAGTCCCAAATCCAGATTACTTTTTAAAACACTGGCTTCAGGTATGTCCACTTGAACTTAGAAACATCTATTTGATAAAAATGCAAAAATTATTTAAGTGACAAATCACACCCGCACCCCAAAACAGACTTGTCTCCTCTTCTTTTCTTTTTTCTTTTCCTTTTCTTTCTGTTGTCTTTTTCTGTTCTTTTTTCTTTTCTCTTTTCCTTTCTGGCATCACATCAGGAAACATGCAGTGGAATAATATCCCACACACTCTTACCAGAGGAAAAGACACATGCATCTCAAAGGATGCAAGCATGCAGTGCTACTTTGGTACCTTAAAATGGAATATCCAACTGGTGGTCCATCTGTCAGCTGCAGGACAGCAACAGGTAACCAGAGGTAATATTTTATTACTCATACTAAGTTGACTTCACTAAGGAGGGTAACTGTATTGTCTTCCACTTAAAGAAAATAATCAAGAAATGGCAGGCGACCCTAGTGACTTGTTCAGCTTAGAAATACATTTTTCTGACTTGTAGAAAGACCCTGGTTCATATTTTAATAATGGAAGTCCTCTACAGTAAAGAGATGTAGAAGAGCTACAAAAAAACAGTACAGATGAGAAACTTGAGCCAGTTTGAAACCAGTGAATGCCAATGGCCACAACTGTTACTGACTTGTAAACAGTGTAATTACAAACAAAATTTCCACTGAAACCTCTAACCTTTTTTTACTTATCAGATGCTTATATAATGCTGACATAATTTTAGATACTGTGGCATGTTACAGACAAAACTAGAGGCCTTCTATTCTTTAAACAGATTTTATCCTGGTATAACCCCATTAGTGGCCTAATTTTATGTAAGCTACAGTAGTATGAACTGATATAATCTGTATCTAAGAATTTTCTAATCTTAACAAAGATACTTCACAGTTTGTGTTCCATCACTTATTTAAAATGTCACTATAGCCTATTCTTCACATTTATTTGGAAATACCTACCCATTTTTACCAAGTTCTCCCACCCATTTCTCAAAACAAAGTCAATAAGGAAAGTGGGAAAATAATTTTATATAATGATAGTAAAAGTAGTATGCTTATTATATTCTCATACCCTGATGACGGACTCCCTCAGTAGGAAAAACGCTGAGAAGTTTTAATTTCTCAGCACACGCATATTTGCATTTCTAACAAAGGTAAAACTTCTAGAGAGTGATTTTGAGCTTTCCTTGGGGAAGGACTCATATGTTAAGGTCTAAATGTCTAATCAAGGTAGGAAATTTTAGATCTTTTTCATCACATAAAATTATTCCATTCTATTTTAAGATAGTCTGGATTCTAAGTAAGAGTCTCCAGCAGCACTCATCTAATATCATTATGTACTGGCAAAAATGTTTTTGTTTGCACTCACATAAAAGGGAAAGAAAAGCACATTGCTTATTAATATCTACTGAATTGTTTAAGAGGATTTTTAAGATACAAGTTAAAAGAATTTCATAATTTCAATTTCTCCTTTTCATTTAATAGTAGACATTCATTAGGACCCACACACTGTAATAAATTATAATAATTTCAAACAAGAATTAAATTACTAGGTACCTAGTGAAAGAGCCATTTTTTCTTAGGTACCCTGTAATCTAACTGTCAGATTTAAAATCTATTCCCAATCAACTCTTCACAACATTCACATTTATTCATCTATGCTAAATTAATAAAAGGTGTGAATAATACTGACAAAATTGATCATTATTGTTCATGCAGATTTAGAAAATTATAAGGTAATCTAAAATACAAAAGGAATTGAGGGAAACTATTATGGTTCTTATAAATAAATTCATCCTTTGCTATATTTTTTTTAAATCAGGAAAAATCTTCAACAAGAATTTATTTAGATTGACTAGCAAAGCTATTTAATAAATTGCACATTTCAGAATAGAACTACTTTTTTTATTTCAAAAACTATTAAAAGTTGATGATGACTCTAAGGCAACATGAGAGTTCACCCAAAAATCTTAAAAAGTAATGCTGAAATACCAAAAATGCTACCCGATGTCAGACTGAATACAAATTTTTTGTAGGTTGAGCCTAGGCTATGCTAAGCACCTTCCATGAGGTCCTGAGTGAGCTCTGGTAACACGGAAGTAAATGGGAACTGAGGTCACTCAGAATCTCTTGGAATCCAGATCTGACCGAGTACGGCAACTCAAAAACAGGACGAGCATGCCTCCCCTTTATCTGTGTAAACAGATGTAAAGGGGGACAGCATTCTCCAAGGAATTAAAGGTATTGCACAATCATCTTTCCTTATACACAGACATCGGCAACCAGACGTAACCACTAGATATTATTACAGCTCTATGTAAAACCAAAGACAATGTCTATATTAGACTATCCTGTCCTTTGCACATTTGCAGTAATTCCTACCATCTAACCTCACTGACCCTCTCCCCCCTAACGGGTTCCCTGCAGATAAAGTAAAGCATGTCAACATCTGTTCCCATTCACACCGATTTTAATTTACAAAAAGAGCTTTGCTATTTTCAGAACAGGCTCCAGAGCACAATGACAGATTTAAGGCCTTTAATGGGGTTGCATTTTCAGTGTGTCAGCGTTTCATACTCACCAGGACTTGATTCTAAGGGGCTGCACCAAAGGAAGCTGCAGGGGGTTATGGAGCCACAGCAAGGGTGTTCTCCTCACTACTGCGCTATTTACCTATAAACCAGCTGACAAAGTTTTAATGTCCTTAAGAAACCGCTGCGTCTGCTGCTTTGACCAGAAATGAGATCCAGAGCACTGGTGATACAATTCCTTCTCTTCCCATTTTCATTCTGTGCATTCCTTCTACCACCACACACCTTTCTGAAACTCAGCATGTATTACTGGGGGTACGTTTTCCAAACTGCTTTCTCATGACATAGCTCTGTTCTTACTGACTTTTGAACCCACTGATTTTTGTGAAAGCAAAGCTAGGCCAAAGCTCTGTGTGTTTTGGGGGGGTTGGTTTTGGTTTGTGTTTTTTTTTTAAAACACAGCCTTTGGTCTCTCCTGCTCTGCCATATTACAAATTTCACAATAACTAACCGTCATTTTTCTAAAGTTCTTTTAACTGGAATTTATTTATAGATTACCCTTGTAAATCTAAAGAACTTACTCATCCTACTAGAAAGTTGCAGAGCACGCAGACTGTGAAGATCACAGTTGTACAAAAACAATTCACAGCGTTTCAGGGAATTCATAGTGACTCAAAATAAATTTTTCCATCTCCTCAAGAGGGTTTAGTTTTTTGGGTTTTTTTAAGATATACAAACTTGGAGAAACAATGCACAAGTTGTGTTGTAATCACATAACAGCTAAGACATGAGCAGCTGAGCAGAAGGAAGATGGGCAGTGGAATGCCATACAGTAATCAGCACTGTTGACTAATCAGAATTTGAGACACTAGAAGGTAATAAGGGTATTATAAAGAATGGCTTATTGAAGGAGCAGCTGTTTATGTGTAGCTCACTGTTTAAATGAGTTCCACTAGATTGCCATGGTATGTTTTGGTAAAAAAGTTTTACTCAAAAAAAAAAAAAAAGACATATCAGGAAGAGCAAGCACGAGGGAGCAAATATCTGGGTATCATGACCACAAGTACATTAATAGAAGCAGTTATCTAGGTACTGGGGACCTCTAAAAATGACATAAATTCAGTGGCCCTGGAAGTTACAAAAGAATATTTATTACTTAGGGAAAGCCTAAATGTCATCTTTGTTAGCCTCTACTACTGAGTGTTGTTGCCATGGGCACAGGAGCTGAGGTGGTTATGAAGGGTAATAGACAAAGAGGAAAAAACCAAGGGAAAGTATAACTAAAAACAACTACAGAGCCATTTTAAGACATTTATGTTTGCATCAACAGCCAATAAACAATAAATAAATTCAACCTAATTTACAAAACAAGCCAATTTTAATATCCCTCCACATAAACATACTAATAAAATAGTGCTATGATCTCAACTAGGAAAATCTAATTAAATAATGTAAAAAGACCAAAAATAGAAACAATATTTAAAATTGCACCAGTGAAAGCCACAACTCACCGCAATTCTCAGACAATAATCATGTTGTTCAAATCTATGTGCCATAGGGTTGTTCAACAGTTTTTTGTTTGCTTGTTTGTTTTCAGAAACCAACCTACAGTTTTGTTTTTAAAAATACCTTTGAACTGTTGGGAGCAGGAAGGAGACTGCCTAATAGTAGTGGAAATTTATCATAATCCATTATTTAAAATATTCTACTTTGGACAGCAAGAACTTGGTAATATTTAAAAGCAGTCAGCAAACAGTGGAAACTCTGGTATCTTTTGTAACAGTTCACATGTCAAACTGGCAAAGTGCCCACAGTGTACGGCAGAAAAATCTATTTAATGTCTGCCCCACAAGGCGACATGAGGCTTGATTGGCAGAAAGCAGAGAGTGGCTTTTGATCATGTGTCCTAACAAGCAGTTCCAGCTCCTGTCTCTTCGGCTGAACGGCTCCACATTACCTATTCAAACAGAAGTGACAGGCCACTGCACTACTCTTTGGCTCTAGTCTCACACAGTGGGAGCTATGCTGGAGACAGAGCCACTGATTAAATATATCACTTTTTCAAGACAAGCAGGTTGTCTGAATCAAAGTTGGACAGAATAGACTCAACATTATTAAAAGAGGATATAAAACTGGAGTTGAGTGATGTTAGGCCAGTTTGTACAGCCTCAGGGATTCACAGACTGACAAGGGGAATAAGGAACAGCAGAACTCATAAAGCAGGGTCAGAAATTAGCTGTGACACCTTGGCCATTTTCCCATCACTTCAGGGCCACTGTGTTTCAAATCCTGTAGTCTCTTTTTGGCCTTTTTTTTTAATGATTTAGTGTGCATGGAGGGGGGGGGGGACACAACATAAAAATCGTTAACTACCAAAAGTTGCAAATTGCAGTTTTACAATAAAAGATAAAATATTAGCCACATTTTGCCACCTAATATACAGTGTTTTCTAATTAGATTGGGGCTTTTTCCTTGTATTCTCATCAGCCAAATTATTGTCATCAAATAATTTGTTGATACAGCACTAGCTACTCTTGCTCTAAGGAATAACTGAAAGCTGGGGAAAATGACTGAATAGGGATGCTTACTACATTGCCTTGTTAGTTCATTAACAAATTGGTTTGATTTTTGAGGTTATATGTCTGGCCACTGTCTGTTGTGTTATCTGATACACAGACACAGAAAGGCAACAGACATGATACGTTGTCTAATCATTATATCACAGAAACAACAGATACACTGAAACTTGGAGGAACCAATGCTCCAATTAAATTTTAATTACAAGGATAGCTGCAGATATAACAAAACCTATTAATAAAGCTGCAAGAACTGCATTTAAACAGCTAAAAACACAAACAGTCCACAGAGGAAACAGAAACCAAAGTAAAGGAAATTTATTTTCCTTAGTGATGCATGTACATGCCAGATCTATAAAATTACTTCTGGGCTATTCAAAGTTCTGTAAAAAAAATGTTAAAATTATGATACAAAAATCTAGACAGGTTCTTTCAGAACTACTCCTGCAGTAATTCCATTGAAATTAACAGAGTCACCTCAGGAATAAACTTGGTTCAATATTTATTTTTCAGTACAGCAAGTTCTTCTGACATTTTAACAAACCTCTGCCCGATGTGTTAGTTTTTGTTTCACTGTAAATATTTAAAAGTAATCTGCTTGTTACATATTTAAGATACGATAACGACTGCTAAGACCTACACTGAGAACCAGAGCTGTTTTAAACGTTGAAAATGCAGGCAAATGTGAAGATAGAGTAGAAAGACCCAAACCCTGTCCTCATGCACATCCCCTAACACATACAGCATAGCATAAATGCAAACAGAATTCATTCTTAAGGTGGTGTTAGACTAACAAGAAGTTCAGTACAGAGCTCTCAATGTTTTTGGTGCCACTGCAGGCTCTCTAGACTGTGTTCAGAGTTCCTCCAGATGGGTGAAAGAGCCTGCTTGCCTCAACATTTTCAAACAAATAAGAGACAGAAGAGTATTCAAGATGGGCTTTTTTAGGTTCAGTGAAGATCACGATTCACCGTAGAAGGTGATATCACATCAAGTTCTTTAAGAAATGTGAGCAGGCAGCAGTGCATTATAGCTTCATGTCGAAATATGGCAAATGGTTATGTAAAGCATTAAGTAAAACAGTTAACAAAAAGGAAGATGAAAATAAACAGGCATTCATACACAGGGCACTGTGCCCAGGAACTCTGGGCACCTATGTAAGTAAAACTAAAAATATATTATGATTAATAAAAGAAAACAGCTATTAGATACATTCCAAAATGCTAGGCTGTAGAACAAGACATTTTGGCTTTACTGATTGGCAGCCCATGTTAAAGACCAACCCAAGACTGCAGCAGAATGGGTGCTGCTAGTCAGGACGGAGCAATGCTAACAGGAGCTATCTGCAGATGTTTACACAGTACTTGCCCTCACGACTATATTTAACAAGGGCTATTGCACTCTTTCTTAACGAATATCACAATCTGAACTCTACAGAAACACCACCACTTCTTTATGTTATTGAAGTAATACAGAATAGGGAGGATTTTGACACATTAACAACTATTAACTCTTGCTTCATTTTGGAGATCAACATGCCAATGAGTAAATAAGGCTACAAATGGGAATTAGAAGGATTCATCACAATCCAAAATACACTTATGAAGCACAGAAACATGTAGTTCAGAACACTGAATTACATTTTGTTCCTGGTTTTCACTTTGTGCTCATCAGCTATGCGCTGGGAAGTGAGAGCACACATGCAGGGCTAAAACGAATTACACAGATGAATAGGACTCAGACAGGGCTTGAGCATACTGCCATTGAAGTTCATGATAAAGCCCTTCTTGGCTTTAAAGGTACCAGATCAGCCCTACAGTGCAGAAGTAGAGGCCTTAAAATATACCATATTTGAGACCACACCTGGGGTGCTGCGTCCAGTTCTGGACGCAGTACAAGAACGACATGGGCATACTGAAGAGAGTCCAGCGAGACAACCAACTGGAGCATCTTTCAGATCAAGAGGGGCTGAGATAGCTGTGAGTGTTTAGCCTGGAAAAGAGCAGGCTCCAGGGGACAGTATGTAAGTATCTGATGGCAGGAGTAAAGAAGAGAGACCCACACTATTCTCAGTGGTGCCCAGTGACAGGCCCAGAGGCAAAGGGCACAAATGGAAATATAGGAAATTCCCTTGAAACATAAGCAAAACCTTTCTTATTGTTAGAATGACCAAACTCTGAACAGGTTA
Organism: Aptenodytes patagonicus; assembly: GCF_965638725.1. Taxonomy (NCBI): domain Eukaryota; kingdom Metazoa; phylum Chordata; class Aves; order Sphenisciformes; family Spheniscidae; genus Aptenodytes; species Aptenodytes patagonicus. The sequence continues at coordinate 15,444,743 of NC_134955.1, forward strand.
TGGAGTTTCCATCCTTGGAGATTCTCAAAAACTGATGGGACACCGGCCTGAGCAACCTGTTCTAGGTGATCCTGCTCTGAGCAGGGAGTTGGACCAGACAATCACAAGCTGTGCCTTACCACCTCAGTCACTCTGTGGTTCTCCGGCTCTGTGAAACCGACAGCAAACTGAGTGCAGGAGAACATGGATAGATTGTCATGGATAGATTGCAATAAACACAGTAGGGCTCTTTCATGTATTGGCTGATGTACTTGAAAGAAGAAAGCTGCTTTTAATGATGACATCCTAAATTTTATGATGTTGAACTGAGCAGTTATTCATAAAAAGGATAAATTGAAAATCCAGTTTCCTCCCTCACATTATAAAACAATCTAAAAGATTTCCCAATTTTTTAAGCTCAAATTCTTCCCATTACAAATTTCAGGAAAAATAAAAATATATTTAAAAAATACTTAAATAAAGAAGTATTTTAAATGGAAAAAATGAACTACTTTTTTTCCCTAAGTCTTACCTGTCTGTAATAATACACAAAAGTAACACCGATGTTGAATGGATTTAGTCTCCTTAACATAATATTTGTTTGGGATTAATTAGCACGGCTGAAGATTAATCTTAATAATTGTTTGTTGTTTCCACTGGAGGCAGGTTTCCCTCACGAAAGAAGTGGCATCTTGGAGTTTCAGGCTAAAACACAGAGGTGAGAGTAGCTGCTCTCTCCATCAGATGAACAAGACAGCCTGAGCATGTAGCTGCCTCGTGCAGCCAGGCAGCGAATGCCTCTGTCTCTCTTGTGGCAACCAAATAAAGTTGTCAAAATTATTTTTAAGTAATGATAAGGTATCTAAACCAAATACCATATAGAAAAATAAGGAATATATCAGCATTTAAAATGTATATGCTGCTGACCATTTTTACTGTCATTTCTTTAAGAAAAGCAGATCTAATTAGCTGTATCTCTAAAGTGCGTACCTAGCATTTTTATTATGTATTATAACATTTTGCTTAGAGTTGACATTTTTATTCTGACAAGCACTGTCTGGAGAGCTCTCAATAAATAATACATTTACAATTTTCAGTAAATAAGCACTGGACACAAATCGTTATCCTTACTTACAGCTGCCCCTCTCTAATAGTGCTTTTACAAGTAAGGTGACTATTCAGTCTAATGCAATACTCTCAGTGCTGGAAAGATATTTTCATTCATTACCCCAGTCACAAGCACTTAAAGCACTTTTAGGCCCTGTTGCAAAACAGCAGGAATGGCAAAGCAAATAAGACCAACTAAAACTTAAAGTTCATCACCAAAGAAATCTGAGGTCATTCACCCTACAGAACTTGGAAAATACAATGGCATACAAGATCGGCCACATTCGAGCCCTATCTTTCCCTCATATTTTTATATTTACATTAGCAATTTTAGGAAGGGAAGTACTGCAGTCTAGACCCTACTATTAACCTCATGACTACAAAATGTATTTCAATTCCCATTTTAAAGCATGATCTGATCATAACGTTTTGTGTCACAGTACATCAGAAACTAATGAAGTTTGAATTTATTTTTCTGCTGCCAAGATCACGCAACTGAAGCAACTCTCCATATTTTTACAGCTATTTGCTCACTTACATTCTTCACCACAGAGCCCAATGTCAGTTGTACTCATCCATACTGAACTTGTTTCTTACTGCCCTAAGGAAAAAACTGGAATTTTAGAGATGCTTTTTTAATAATGCTTTCATAATACTAATAACATACAGACAGTGTAAAGATAGCAGATCTTATACCATGTCTAAAAAGGAGACGAAAATGTAGAGGAGCGCAGTGCAGAAAATGATATAAAAATGGAAGCATGGAGACAATTTATCACACAGTAAAAATTAAATTAAATTACATTGTATCCAGCAGTGGGCAATGTCAGAATTGAGAGGTACAGTTGGATTAAAGAATGAGATGACCCCTGAAGGTAAGACATTGGAAAACACAGTCACTGGGGAGGAACTGGTTGGAATGGTCAGTAGATGCTGGCGTTGAGAAGATCTCGGCCTGTTTCAGTATAATCTGTCCCTGTCTACAGCTCAAGTTCAGAGACAATGAGGAAAGGCTGAAAGCCCATTTGTTCTAATGAAAAGGATTTTACTCATCTCAAATATTCAGGGCTGAATAAAGACATTTCCTCAATGTACTGTGAGTATCTCAAAACGGTGAAAGTAAACATCTACCCAAAAATACTTTAAAGAGCTATCATAGCTAGAAGGGATGTCCCAATCTTCAGAATTAAGACCTGAATTTCAGACTCTCCCCACATCAGGATTCAAGCTATGACCACTCTGTTTATTAGCAAAAGCAACAATTTTGTGGAGGTGCAGAGGTACAAAGCTTCAACAAGAAAACAACCTGCACTGGGAAACAGAACCTCCATAAAAGTAGAAGCTCCATAAAATGCCATAGATCCTACATATAGGTAACTGTCTGATAGTAACCAAGGTGTATTTTCACCTGACAGGTCCTCATGTGGCTATTTCCATTCAACTTCCAGCAGATCCTATTATGAAAAATGCTACCATCATACTCACCACATTTTGCTGATAATCCTGAATTAGATCTAAGAACTGAAGGGACATGAAAACCTTTTAGCAAAAAAGATGGTTTCCATAATCTATTGACTTACTCATATAGATCTCATTCTTCATGATACCTATGTAAAAGCCTGTACTGTTCCCCATTTCTGTGCCATGAACAAATTTCAGAACAAAGAAAACTGAAGGGAAACTTTCAAATGTAGCATGAGACATACTGAAAAATGCTGAAGAAATACTATACTGTCATCCATACAGAACCTGTGAGTAATGACTAGATGCTCAAATGCTACAACACTGGGCAAGACTGTAGTGTAGACAGCCAGAATAAATGCAAAGATAAGGTGGAAAGATGACAACATGTGCCAGTGTCTTTAAAAAAAAAAAAAAAGAGATAGCATTTAATCAAACAGTACTCTGAATAACTTAAAGGGTATAAGACAGGAAATAATCAAAAATGCATAAATTCTCATATACCTAGAAGGATAAACAAAAATATGAGTCAAAATACTAATGACCAGATACAGTATGGTTAACCAGGCTGGGTCTGCCTTTGCAAAAAAAAAAAATTTACCTAGGCATATGTTGTGTTCTAAATGTCATTAAAACAAGTTCATTAAAGTTATTTCTGCTTCAAACAACAATGAATTTGTGATAGAAAAATCAAGTACATTAGATAGAAAGAAACTAGGCTGCATCTTTTTTTAGTTGCCAGGAAAATAACCCTAAAAACCACTTTCTTTGTGGTAATGTTCCTAAAAGTTCTAAATTACTTTAATTTAACACATTAAGACACAGGAATTCACTGTAGACTTCAACAAATGAATTCGTAGAAATTTTATGATCTATAAAACTTCTCTAAATAGAAGAATATATTTTTCTAGAACAGCAACATAAATTGCAAGAAAAAGAAGTGACCAATGTGATTTTACCAAGATCTTTGGATGAAAAAAAAAAAGAGAGACAGTGAGTTGCGTTTAATTATATGGTAAAGAGGTAAGTAATTCAAGAAAACAGCGGTTTAGGAAAACGTGCCTCGTATCTCTCCTCTAACTTGATCTGAGTCACCAATTTATTGTGTGGACTTTTGGGCTTTTGTGTTTTTATTTTGGAAGCATGTTTGGAGCTTAGCAGAAAAATTCCTCAGCCTAGATGCTACTATATATGGCTTCTAACAAAAAGCAAGTGAAAGATATGTATTAAATTAACTATATACATAACTGATTCTGAATTTGCTTACCAAAAATGATTTTTAAGAAGAAAAGGGAAACACCACGAGGGTGGTACCTAGCAGATGTGGCCAGGTTTGTCAAAGATGACGAAAGGATTTTGAAGAAGGTGTTTTTTTCACATCCAAAGGGCTTGTTTCTAGCTGAGAGGAACCCCAGTTACCATTTAAGAATTCCATAGGTATCACAAAAAATGGAACAGTAGTATTAATTCATTTTTACCAATTGGTTTGGATAATCCTAATACCAAATCCCAGTAACATTTTTAAAGCCTTGAAACACAACAAAATATCTGTAGCCATCAAGAAAACCGAAGAATAAAGAACAGGGGTCTATAAATGCCAGGTGTATTAGGGTAGCCAGGGATCACGCCTTCATCAGTGGAAAGTGTGGGTATAGAGCACACCACAAGACAGATAACTTGAATTAAATCTCAGTAAAACTTCTGAAGAACCTTCAAAAATATTCATTGACCACAGATGGTCAGTAGTTCACTTCTAGACCTGATCCACAAAAGAGAACTCCTGACACCTAATGTCCTCAAAGGTTGTGCTTAAAACTATACCAGAAAACAAGTGTATATGCCTGAACTCTGTCTGTTCTCAGCTGTGGCAGGCTTAAAACAAAGAATACAAAACTGAAACCATCTATTCATTTAATATGATATAACACACAGAGATTCCATTAAAAAAATAAGAACCCAAAACAACAATAACAAAAAAACAACCCCCAAAACCCCCAACACAACAAAAAAACCTGCATAAAATTACAACCAAAATGGTTTACCAGTGTCCAGTTATAAAACACAGTATGTGAAAGTTTAACTTTCTGTATTTCCCAGTGAAGTCAACAGGAAATATGTACATATTTGTGTGCGCAATACTTGAGTATACTGTTCTTACTGGCATGATAGAAAATTTTATAGGGGAAGTGTTAATCTATTTTAAGTCAATATAAAAGAAAGCCTTCAATTATTATTAACTAATGAAACTGGAGGAAAAAAATAACAAAACACAAAATCAGAACAAACACCACTACCGAGTAGCGTAGTAAGATTTTCCCAATTGCATATAAAATGAATAATACATGTGAATCCTTAATTTTTAATTTAGATATATTTAGACATATTACATATCACCATGAGTTACATATATCCACCCATAGAGAGAGAGAGTACAAACAGGTGCACATGACAGAGAGTAGACAGAAATTTATGAATATACTACTCTTTATATAGATGTTCATTATTCCAACATGCATACATAAAAATCTTTGATCTCTGAATGTTCAACTGTGGTCTTCAAGGAGGAAACAAGAATGGGAAGCAGTTTATAAAAAGCTTGTGCTAGAATTCTGAACTGAGCTTGGTTGAAAAACGATACTGTATACATCGCTCAGAATCAAGGTCAAAAGTGAATTAGGAATCCAGGCCCTGAGTAATGAGGGCTTAGCACTTAGCAGAAATGACATGCCCAGTTTCCAGCTCAGAAGTGCCAGCTGACCTGCCAACCTAGCATTCCAGATCTGAAAGGGGGAAATCTGCTCTCCTAGCTACAGACAAGATGTGTACTACTAATTATTGCTCGTAGAGGCTTATGGTGAAATACAGTAGGATAGTTGTCTGGAAGCCAATTCTCAGCCTAGAATTCAGGCAGCCCAGGCAATGTAAATCTGTCTCACAACAGTAATATAAGCAATATTCTGAAAGAAAGGTCTTTTACTGAAGGGGGATAGAAAGGGAAAGAAGCAGCCTGACCATACTATCTAACATAAACTCTTCATCTGAGCTGTAAAGAGATTTAATACTTGATTGTACTGGAGGATACCTCCAAAGAAAAAAAGCCAGTAAAACAATCCTTCTGCTCATAGAAAAGCTAAGATGATGAATATATTGAAGTCATCCAAGAGGCCCTAGAGTCTAGTGTTGTTGATTAAATTAGACACCTGTTCATTTCTGACCTCTTCTGTCTTATGAGAACACATGTCAGCAAAGTCTTTACATACTCAAATTAACTCTAAATATTTGTAGCATTCTTTATTTTTTTTCCCCCAGTTACAATTTTCTCATCAATTTTCTCATTTCCAAATCATTACAAATTAAAACACAGGAATGCCTTAGTGTACAAAGTATGCAAACACTGGACCATGAAGTCAAAAGATGTTGTTTATCCTGTGATGTTGGTAATCTTTGTTCAAACTACAAATAATGCTAAAAACATACCTAAGCTATATTCAGTCCTGTATGAGGTGCTCATGTTCCCAGTATTATACACAAGACATGACACTGGCTGAAGCACTATTATTAAAGAGAGATTAAAACAGCTGTACATTATGCTGAAGCACTCACTCTTTCCTTTACAAACAGACGGTCCTGGATTACAAGCAGCACTTGACCATTTAAATCACTACAACAACCAGATTTAACCAGCTGGGCCATATTCTCTTAGGCAATGCCTGTTGACCTCCTCAGTCACAGCTGCTCAGATGAAATTCTCATTAGACAACTTATTTTCAGAAGCCAAAGGACTCTGATTAAATATATCTGTTTAGACACGATAAAGTCTTTCAGTATGTATTTCTTTCCCAATGTTATGAGGTACAACAGAGACCAGAAGTAGTATATACAAGCATAACAGTCACCTAATATCTGAAGGTATACCACAAAATATTTAAGTATTTGACACCAGCAACTCATATTACTCAAATTCAGATCCTATCGATGGACCAGAAAGTTACTATAAAAACATTAAAAGAGACTTGTTGCTGTACTCGCATGGGGGTTAGAGCAGATGACTGGAATTCTTGAGTTCTTTATTCCACTTCTAATTCTACAATTAACTTGACCGTTATGTTAGCCCAATTCCCACAGCTACATCAATGGTCATGGAGCTCCTCCCTATAAAAGATGCTAACATGTACTATTAGTTTATTCATAGGAGTGATGCAAGACTTCAAGCCCCACAGATTTTACAGAGTAGTATACAGTAGAAATACATGTCTTTTCCCCATTACATTCATTAAAGCATTTATATTATGCTATCTATTTGCTCAAAACTCAGCAGGTGTTTTTCAATTTGGATAAGCAATTTTGTGACAGATCAGGACTTACTACACAAAGGGCTCCTCAACAGCATTGGCTGCATACCATTTTAAGAAAAGAACTCCATATAAACCTATTCTAAAGGCTAGATGTTAAAGAGCATCATGTATGGTACATGTGTGATTAGGCTATTAATTAGGTTGTTTAAAAGAGACTACAAAATGGCAAAACATTTTCATAATCTCAGACCTTATTTCTCCAACTGACTCTGCACTGAGTCAGCTGCAGCACCCACAGTCACAACAAAGATCAGAGTCTTAAAATAGTAATTATTTTTAAAATGTTATTTTATTCCAATCAAACAAGTATGGAGAGTTTAATTCTCTTTAATTCAGAGAAACCTCTGAATACTGAAATAGCTATTCAAACCTGTCATAAGAATTTTGGTATTCCTAGTCTACACAGAAGCTTAAAACCATTGAACTTCCTAAGTGTAACATCCTGAAGAATTTCCAATCTTTCTTTTAATGATTTTTCTATGTTAGTTTATATGGTACCAGTCAGATGTTCATTAATTATTTCTGTAAAATGGAATTGACCTTTTTTTCTACAGAAAATGCTGGATGGATTGAAAAGAACTTAACATGAAGATACAGTCAATTACCTTTGAACTTACAGGCAGACTTTAGAATGGTTTTCCAGTATAATGTGGTCCATAAAAGGCAAAATTATTTTATAGATCAGAAATTACCTCTATTTCACAGCTGGTGAGAACATACAGCATGGAAGGCTCAAACTCAGTGAGGGGGATCTCTCTGCTGTGCACATACCTCTCAAATCAAATAGTGTATACTAATACAGAGGAAGTGCAGAAAATTCTTGAGAATTCATACAAAAATAAGCTATGAAATGCTTGAATCCTTACAGTAAGATACTATGTTTAAACTTTTTGATGCACATTTTTATTAACACACCATTCAGTATACTCCTGGAAAAGTCTTAGCTGTGGTGTCACTATAATCAAGAGCAACTTGTATACTCCCGCAGCAAAGTATGAGCCAAGACCTTTGATTAGCATGGAGTGTCGAACGACTGTTACTGACTGTAAAAAACAACTTTGCCAAAGTAACATTTAAAATAGTTTTCCTAGTCTAACCACCAAATCTAAGAAAGCAATTTTTCAAAGAGTGATCTTTACAGCTGAAAACAGACAGATGGTAGTAAAGAATCTGGGACATTCTCTCTTTAGAGATGTTTCACCAGCTTCAGAAAGGACACCTATAGAACACATTTATCTATGTGCTGGCATTTAACAATTATGCCAAGAAATTTGAAAGCCTACTTCCATCCCTACATGATTTTATCCCATATTTAAACATATTATTGTAACAGCATCAATTTTAATTGAAATCTCCACTGCTACATGGAGCCAAGGGATCCTAAAGTGCGTTGTTTGAAGTGCACTATGACCATACCATGAAATTGAGGAGGTAAAATCATTCTTAACTCATTCATATTTCAAAGAAAAAAGGGATCACAAAGTTCTACTGCCTTGTGGTTCTACTACGTTACAAATACTCTTCCTGGGTTATTTTTAATGCCACAAAACACCACCGGTAAATTAACTAACAGAATCCACACAGATGCCTCCACACCTGTTTATCTATTTCAGAGCCTCCTGCTCTTGCATCTTCCCTGGTTCAAACTCATGTATGAGCTCACAGACTAGAAGGTGTTGTTGCAGAATGAACGAAGACTTCATACTACTTGACATGGGCAGAGGTTTTCATAGTGGACCCTGACCATGTGCACACATATACTGATAAACTCATTCTCCAGTTCTGTTAGTTCCTATCAAGGCCAAAATCTTAGCAAAGTCGATGAAAATACCTGAATAAGGACTGAATACATAAACTGCCTTAGAGTTCAAAGATTTGTCCTCATTTTTCTCTCTCTCTTTTAACACTTGTAACAATATCTGAGCAGACTATAAAAAAATTTATTTCTTCAGCCACAATTCTACATATATAGGTCAGAACTAGGTACTCTTTACACTTAAAACTGTTTCCCATTCTCCTAGCCACAGATACTGGGTCATTAAGGTGATGAAAGATGAGAATTTCTAAGACAAAACAAACCAGCTCATATTTTATTCATTCCTATTGTTTAAAATAAACATCTATCTTTTAAAAGAAAAGGAACAAATACCACTGAAGAATATCCCTCACAACTCTACAACCAGTTAAGAATTCATCATAACCTTTCAAGTAAGAGTTGAATTTTCACCTAAACCGACATTCTTGCTTTGACTCACAGACAACTAACCCAATTTAGAAAGTTTTAAAAAACTGGCATATTTGTCTAAAATCCCTAATGGATCTCAAGCTACCATTGCCATGGTAACCTGTGAATAACTTTATCCTAGCCTTTGCCAATTATGCAATTTTCTGGCTCTTGATACCCAACACATTCTTTATGCCATAAAAATTGTAGGGTTTGGGGGTGGGGAAACTATCGGTCTTATCCAACACATACCCTCTTGCTCAGTCCTGGTCATTTCTTCTAGTTTCTTCTGCTTCAGTGTGTCCACCACATCTGCAAGGCTTCCTTTGCGGCGTTCTGGTGTTCCAAAATTAACACTGGTCATTAGCTCACTGCGGTCACGACCTCCTTCGTCGGGCTTGTTTGGTGAGGTAGAGGTATTTCGGAAGGAATATAGGGAACATAACTTACTACTCTCTGACTCCTGCAAAGAAACAATACAATGTGAAAACATAGGCTATTATCTTACATCAGAAGGATCTCAAACAGGTAAAAGTGGAAAGCATTATTTATTAGTCTGTAATACTAAGGAGCCTACATGTATCCTCCAGTTTCTAAAATGAGCATTATGATTTGAATTTCTTAGTTTCAGTGCTTGACGGGGGCTCTTTTTTCCTTGAGGCCAGTGCTCTTCGTGCTTCTAACAATCGTACTTCATGCCCAAGATACTCCTCATCAAGGATTTTCCTTGTCAGAAACAAGCCACTTCAACACTTTTTTTTCAATCAACGTAAGCTTTTACAGTTTTCTTTAGTTCCTTAAGTAAGGGCAATACATGTAGCACTGAGAGAGAAAATACAGGCAAGGACAAATTATTCCTGGATAGATCCTCAGCTAATGGAAAACAACATAACTTTAAAACTAGAAAAAGAGTTAGGCCAGTAATGACTGAGGAGCAAGGAATCTACTTCACAGTTAAACAAAGCTTATGGTATGTGTCTACTCATGCTCATTCACTGAGTTTTAAATTAAACGCTTTTCTTAAAGAATGAAGGTTATAATGCTTCTGATATACAAAAGATGTTACTTTCCAGGCTAACATAGACAAGAATGAGAAAGGAAATGAGTTTATGGCAGAACAAGTCATGTATGCTGATACATACGTATTGAGACTACATGTCTCAGAGAAGGTGTTATATAGTCAAAAACACAGAAAAAGAAGTAGAAAGGGTTCATCTCCCTTGTCAATAGATAACACATAGTATTTGAGCAATAAGCTAAAAAAGGGTTCATCTCCCTTGTCAATAGATAACACATAGTATTTGAGCAATAAGCTAAAAAAAAGGCATCAAAAAGCAACGAGTCATGTCAATTCTCCTCAGTTTTGTGATACCATCCAACAGCAAGCCCTTTATGAACTTCTCTGCCTCAGACTCCTCATTCTCCCAACCATAGATGCAACATTTGCTGCATCTCTGCTTTCACTTTCAGCTAAAAAGAGCAAAAAATCTTCAATTTGCCCTCAAAAACTCAACCACGGGAATTTCTCACACACTTCCCTTTCCAAAATTGTTATTGTATTTTAATTTTTAATAATACAAGGCAAGGAGTGCTAAAAATTGGGGGTAAAAAAATATTGAGGTTTTTTGTTTATGGTATGCCTAGAAATGCCAGCATGTATATTTGATGCCATAAAACAGATTTTCTTTAAAATTAAAAAGTAATAATAATAGTGGCAATATATTTAAGAAGATATGAATTAATAGTTCTATCAAAAATCATTCTCCCAATGCGTAGTGTTCCCCACGAACAATAATATTCCTACTACTCTATGAGCTGAAAATACCCATCTACAGAGTACTGAAGAAACTTGTGTTGGGAAATGTCCCAGGTGAAACAAGGTCTGAAGAAAGATGGACTAGAGAACATTAACCATTGGCAACAACATCAGACATCAATCTTTGCTTCAGTCTTGAACAGATTAAGAAGTAGCTGTGCAATGTAACAGAAGGAACAACACTAACAATGAGCAAGTGTGGTAACTAAGGGCTGTGGACTGCATAGAAGGTGGTGGTGACAAATCGTCGTCAAGCACAGCAGTATATGATCAAGCACAGCATTATTGTCATTGGAGAAGGAGGCAGCATTCGCCAGTGACGGTGAAAATGTATTTATTCACTAAGACAGGAAACTAGAAGACGCTATAACATCCCAGCAGTAGCAGCACCCCTGTCAACACAGTAGGAGTGACAGAGGTTTTGTAAGCACAGACAGAAAGAGAGGTGACATGGAACAAAAACTTTACCTTCATTTTTTCATCTATTAAACATTAAAGAATTTTTCATTCCATCCATTTGTATTCATTAAAGAATCAAACATCACAAAGGACAACAATAGCTTAGACAGGCCAGGTACAGAGCTGAATTTATTTAGTTGCCTTTAGAAAAGGAAGGCTTTCTTATCTTCAATTATTTCTGACAACTACTTTGCATTTTTCTTAAAAGTTGGTCTAAGTTACAATGGACATGAAAAAAGCATCTTCTAATATTTTGCAAATTTAAAACTTGAATTTCTATAGTACATTTCCTCAATGAAGAATTAATACTATATAACATGGCATTTTCACCTTTGAAGACTACAGTATAAGAGCAACTTAGTAATTTTAAAGGAGTTTGTTCTCAAGAAAGCAACGTCCTCTTACAGTACATGAAGCATATCCATCAGGCTCAACGCAGGGTTTTTCATGCTCTCAGCAAGGAACACTAAATCTATTGTTTAGGACAGAAACAAGAAGATAAGGCTAATCTGTGGAGCAAGTAGAAATGACTGAATGTTCTTCCTCCTGATAACCTATCCTCTTCCTCGTCCAGATGCATACATGGTCCAGCACAATGTTCCTTCACTGCTAATGAAAGACTCTTCAAGTCCTGCCTCCGTTAGGCAGCACATCCACACTTCTTTTTCTTGCCCAAAAGACTGCAATGTCCATAATGAAGATGAGACAAGTTTAAACTCCATGCAAACGATGTACGTTTATGGAATGGAGGCAGAATGACGGTTCTGTTTGGCCCTACAACTGTAGTATTGGGGTCACTAACTGGCTAATACATTTGCAGTGTATTATCTGAATTGGCACTCTAGGAAACCCAGCAAGGATGACTTTCTGAGCCCCATCTTTTTCTCAAATCAGAAATGGTTAAAAAGAGTGGCTGAGGATTCAGCAGGAGAACTGCACAAACTGAAAGGCATTAAAGGGATTAAATGGGCAAATGGAAAAACTGTAGACCAGTCCAGTGTAAATACCTTATCTAATAATAGCAGAACTCAGCTAGAAAAATCTAAATCAGCTGCATGTACAATTATCTACAAGAAACAAAACCAATTCCCATGCATTCTATGATTCTAGATAAATTTGTGAATAACGTACAAATAAAATGTAGCTAAAATGAAACATTGAAAAGGCTTCAGAAGGAATTTTATAGCTACACAATCAGACTAGATATTTTTACTCCTATGTATCACTGTTGGCAGCTTTCTTTTTTATTCCAACCATATGAACAGGTTATATTGACCTCACACTCATGTCAAACTAGACAGATCAAAAAACAATGGGGCAAGGGAAGCATTTCTGTTATATTTTCTCAGAAAGGTGACTCAACTGTATTTGAAGGGAAGTTCTTACTGCAGCATTCAGTTTGTTGAAAATCAAATAAAGGTTGCAGCAAATTTATGAAGGATTTTAATTTGCTTCATGGATCTTATAATCTTTTGCAGACCAATGCATGTCACATTTACATCCCAGCATGTCACATTTACGTCCCAGCACCTCACCCACTGCATGACCAAAAGTGTCATCAAAGACTATCACATACATCAGATGCAGGCCTGGCTATGAAAAATTAATTTGCATTGACATTCACAGGCAGCATGCAGATACCCTCCTAATGTAACTGGAAACACATCCTTATGGCCCAGGTATCCTCTGAAAAGAGATTAGTGGATCATGCGTGTTTTCTAGGAGAAGATGTAGATCATCTTCACAAATTGTTTGTTGGTCCTCTTGCTTTAATGCATAAGGTACTCTCACTAGAAAATCTGGAGTCCAGAATGGAAAAGGACCACGATGTTTCTTACCATAGAAAAGAAAATAAATTCATGGTTAGGAAAGGAGAACCTGGTTCTTCTGAATATGGGAGAATTCAATAATGAAAGAGATCCTATCCTTGAGATGCTTTATGAAGCCACCTTTTACAGAATGAGGAAGCCCCAGTTCATTTGACGTGAAGAGAGGAAAGAAAGGATGCTATCAAAGGCATTTTTCATGCTTTTTCCAAGAGCCTAGTGCTCTTGGAAAAGACAAGTGCCTAGCCAAGATCAACTCAAATGTTTTCATTTTGCAAAATCCAGCTGAGCAATCCATCAGCACTGATGAAAATTCTCCATGCAAGTCAACTTTTCTCAGCTTAACTGATAATACTTAATAAGAAAATGGGCAAGAGAATATGACTGATATGAATGTCCGCTTAAGGTATTTGGACACAATCCGGTGCCCAAATTAATCCAATAGCTACAAAATACACTAGACAACTGACACATCCCTGAATTCTCAGGTTTAAAATTCATGTATTTCTGTAAAATGGCATTTTAAGTCTAAACTTGAAATAATATCTTCAACACATGACAGTCCCTTTGAAAGATGCATTTTTCAAGGTGTGCTATTCTTACTGATTTCAGTGATTTCCATGTAATTAAGGGGAAAAAAGGAAAATATCTTATAACAAGATAAATAGCAAACATTTAGTCTATGGACAAAAGATTTTGTCCATGCAGAGAGCATGCTTCTTCATCCAACATTGATGAAATTCAGTCACAGTAAACCCTACACATTTTTAATCTTGACTATATTAGGATTAATTCAATTTCCAGTCAAGAAATAGAACAATATCAACATATTAATAAAGTTTCAGTATCAAAATATTATGTCCATCTGAAGCATATTTTACTTACAATAAGAATGGAGTGCTTAGAAAAGAAGAAATTTAAGAAAAAGCTATGTTTGTAAAATTTTGAATTCGGTCCTAGCAGAAAGTGTTAGGTAAAAGTATTGCTTACTACAGATAACATAGCAAAGTGAGTTTCTTCTCAGTTAGATCCAAAGTGACATCTGGTGCAGATTGCTCAGGATCCCACCATACCTTTGCTAGACTTATAAAACTATCCTCCTACTCACATGCTAATACTGGATAATTATAGAACAACCATTTATGCCCATACCAGAATACACAAGGTTATGGCACAGGGATTTCTGCCCACCAGAATGGTGGCATTTCCAGACTACCCCTTAATAATTGGCAGACAATAAAATTTGAAGACAGCTTATTACACAAAATTAGACATAAATCTGACTGCTTAAGGAACAGCATGTATGATAGTTTTACATCTTAAGCTTTCTTCTTTGCCTTACTGTGTCAGATATAAAAATGTTTTAAGTTGAAGAGGTATTTATTTGCAGAGATGACTAAACCAGAAAATCTTACTGCCCAGCAGCTGAAGACAGAAACTCAGTCTGGATCACTATTCCAGCTGCTTACTATTCAGCAGGGGCAAAATTGAGTCTATTTTTGAAATGTTGGGTTTTAATATCAAGGTAAATAAAGGGCATTTTTCCTGTCTACATTTCCTTGCCAGCCCATTAGCACAGACAAAATTTTATTACAGATCATTCAACCCACTGTGCTTAGTGTTTTGACAAAATGTCCCTATTATAACAGATTAAATACCTATATATAGCCATTAAAATTTAAGGATTAGGTTTCAAAGTGGACAAAACAGAGAAAAATAAATAAATGCACAAAAGACAGAAAACCAGAAATCGGCAAGGCATGAATACTAAAATACTATGCATGTCTCACTCAGGGATAGGTAGCCCATGCATGAAATCACACTTATACTTACCCCTACAACCTCTACCTCCCCCTCTACTCGCATGTCAATGAGAAAATAACATTAAGACTTCCAGTGCAATATGGTAAAAGTTTTCCTAGGTCTATCCTTGGCCTTTTTTATGTTAGAGGGGCAGCGTACTTCTTTAACCAATCCCAAGTTTGCTTGGAATATATGTGGTACGACAACAGTGTCCTTAGTCTCATCAACCTTCCAGGCTGCCTGGTGTAAACAATGAGTGGCCTGTTGGCCAGTCCTTTTAGAGTTGCTGTGAATGGCTCAAACATAGTTTTGCTAACAGCAGAAACAATTCTGAATAATTACAAACAACAGCTTGGTATAAATAAAGAGGGAGACTCTTTGCAACTACATACATGGTATTTTCTTCACACTCCATAATAATTCCTTTAAAACTGTCACATTAAGATAATATGTATAGATATTTCAGCATGCCTCTTACTCTGAGAAAATGATTTTTTTAGCATGTACATTCACTAAATTTCACAAGTTACATTGGTAAAATTCTTCAAAAAGAGCGCTGCTTAGTTTCTATACAAAGGAAGGAAATTCCTTATACTTTCTTAGATGTTTCTGTTGAAAAGGGATTGAACAAATAATCATAATTTTCTTGTTAGTGTAAAAAAATGTATTTTCTTGTGTATTTAGATTCTAACAGTTTAAGTAGTTCATTTTACCATCAGTGGTCCCACTGCTTCTAACAGGATAAATGAAGGAGTACTGCTGTAAGTGACGTAAATAAAGGTATTGAAAGTTGACCCAGTGTTTTTCATATCAGGAAGCTAATGTTTATAGCAATATCTGAAAACTGAATCATGAGCCAACTTGCGTCAACTTTTAAACCCTTTCACTTCCAAAATAGAGCGCAAACACACAAAATGACAGTTCTATCAGTGAAAGATTGTAGGTTAAATTCAAGATTCAATATTCTTGCTTCTTCCTCTGAATAGCCAAAGTACAAAACATGGGGGCTGCATTTGGGGGCTCAGAAGCAACATCTCAGTTTGGGGACTCCACAGTCATGAGTGGAGATCTGGCTTGGGACAGATCTCTCTCTGGGATCCTTGTAAGGGTTAAGGACAGACCAACAGTCTGGTGAACTGGATTCTCTGGTTGGGAGCCTTAGAAGTGGGGAGTGCACGAGGCTGTGGATTTTAATAAAGAGACGTCGCAATTCCTTTATGGTGGCATTTATGTTTCATGTAGGGAGCACAGATTCTGTCTCAAAGAGGGAAGCTCTCTGAAGGTGAGAAAAGAGGAAAACTCAGGAACGGAAACTGTGGGCTGTACAAAATCAGGGTCACAGTGTTAGTTAGCAATTTAAGAATAGCTACCATCAACTTTGATTGAAAGTTGACGACTGCAATCCTACTCAATAGCCAGAGAGAAAACTGTTTCTGTAAGAGTTCAACTGAAATCACAGGATGAATGGCCAAGAAGAAGTAGCAAGCAAATATTACTAACATAAAATGTGTTAGCTGAATTGCTTATTTCCATGTGGATGAGGCTTTTCTGTTATAAAGGGATATTTATCTGTCTCTGCATTGAATGGGACACATGTAAACACCCCAGGAAAGTTGGATATCCAGAGTGGTTTTGATTCCAAGTACTAGAGGCATGCTGGCACTTGGAACTAGTCTGGAGTTAACATATAATGAAAGCAAATGTTTACAAAATCATTTCCAATCACTACATTAAATAAGGTTTCCCATTTTGAGGAATTTAATTAAATAGAATTAAGAGAAATTAAAAATCTAAGTTATCATTTCCAATTCTCATCCGATTAAAAAAAAAAACAAAAGTTTTATTAAGAAAGATTTATTTAAATCCAAGCCTTGAGAATGACTGCTATGAGCTATTGAGAGAACATCATTTGTAAAGTCTCAGCAAATTATGCTAGTGGGAGGGCAAATGGCAAGCAATGGAATAAAACCTCAAGTCTTTAACTCAGCATTTACTCTGATAAAACTTACACTGATTTCACTGCCAAAGTATAGGCTGAATACAATCTGTAAAAGGCTTGTATTTCACCTTTTATACACATCTAAAAACCTCAAGAAGAAACAATACAACAGTAAGCACTAGCTCTAAGACAAGAAATAATATGCTATATTAAGGGAAAAAAAAGGAAAATAACTTTAGTTTCAATCAAAGGTTTAAAAATGAGATGACATAATAATCAGGCATATATGAGATGAATATGGCCTTACGAACAGGCCACTGCAAGATGAGATATCTGTTTGGAAGGAATAGGCAGGGACTTTTTGTTTGATGTAAAACATGACCACTTAATTGCAGCAATCCCTTCATACTCGGTTGTTGGAGCAAACCAAATGAATCCAGGTACACCAACTTCTGGGTAGAGAGATTTCAGAAGGTGACAATTTTTCAACTATGTGATTTAAACCCTTCTCTTTACAAATGAGCAAATCTGTGAAAAATGGTTTTTTTGCTCCATTCCAGGATAGAAAGTCACCTCAAAATTGTTAAATACAATGACCAATCATTTCTATACGGCAATCAACTCACCCACAAATGATATGCATAAACTCATGTGTGCTTTTGTAAGAGTTAGATGCTAAGGATTTCCTTAATTATCCAAATACCATATGTCCTAACTCCCTGTGTTTAGGTTTGGTAATAAATCACAACAATATTGAGACTTTATGCCCTGGACTTTAGTTAAATGCTCTTATTAAGGAAAAAGTAATGGAAGAACCATTTACAGAATGAGTATTTAGACATATTTTCATCTAAACTGAAACTGAAGATGCATTGTGATCAGTCCCAGCTGATTAGCACTGTTTACCTTTTGGGTAAATAAAGACACATATTTTGTGATGTATGCTTGTCAAAAGCTGCCAAATAAAACAAGGATTGTGTGGCTTGGATATTCCAGACCACTTTGTATACATCCAACTTCCTCCTATTAGGTCGTCTTAGTTGTCCGACTTAGAACTAGATCTATTGTAAATATCAAAATAAAATTTGTATTTATGTTTTTAGCAATATCAAATGCACATGGAAATCCTTCTCTGTATACAGTTACATGACATGTATTACATGCTTTATGTTTCCCTTTTAACATTTGCAGAGGAATGCATGCAGGAAACCAGCCTGCTGCATAGAGTACTTGTATTTCTTTAAGGTAAACACTGATGAAACATTTGGAAGATTGAAATAAAAACAAGACATTTATGAGACATAAAGGTATCACATAAAACTGTTGTGAATTACAATAACATTGGCTGAATCCCAGAACAGATAATCCTTATAAACATGCAGGAATGTTGTAAACTGTATATGAATGTCAGTGATACAGTACATTAGGAGATTCATATTACACTTGGTGCTATGTAAGTCTCAGTCACTGGATTTTTCATGGCCTCAAAGATTAAAATAAATATACGTAGTATCTTTCCTTCCTCCATGAAGACATTTTATGTACACAGTTTTATTATGCTGAACAAAGATACCAAAGTCTGTTTTTTCTTGAGCTGTCAAAGTACAAAAGAAATGCAAAAAGTCCTTGCACAGATGCAGTAAAGTGCTGGATTTTATCTTTTGGCAGGTGCTCAATATGCAGCCCACATAATCACATGTTAATGACTGGAGTGTGTTAATCAGCATGCATACCTGATTCCTTCTTGCCCAAGGAAAAAAAAACTTAACAATTTAGAGCATGTTAATGCTTCTACTTTTGAAAAAATTCATGTCAATATACAGAAGTGAATTAAAAACTTTTCAGAAATTGCTTTATGAAAAATAGGAAATGTTAAAATAAGAGAAAGAAATAGAATTACTACAAGTTTACATTAACATAAACTACAAGTCTTTTGTGAAGAATTCAGGTGATGATTAATTCTGTCTAAACACAGTTCACCCTAGAATATAGGGAAAGGTTTAAAATAGACCATGCATTTGGAAAAAAAAAAAATCATACAGTGTCAAAATGAAAATAGTACAAGTATAACAGGCATGCAAAAAAGAACAATTATTTGATTCTTCTTAAAATAAAGTCAATTTTGTATTTCACCACCCCCATTAAGCACATTATCCTGCACACTTTTAGGGTATTGTTTTATTATTTTTAATATGAAATGTAAACATCTTTTTATGCTAAAGCTAGTAAAACTAAGTCCTTGATCTTTCAAACCTTTAGACATGTGCTTAACATTAAAGTTGTTGGTAGTCCTAATAAAGTCAAGTTAAGCACATTCCTGAATGCTTTTTGAATCAAAACAACATGCTTGAAAAAAAATTATTTCTATCTTCTCTGCAATGTATTTCTCATAGAAGTCTATTTTATGGAAAAATAAAATATATCATCTGCTTTTTCACACCCTTTAGTTTCAGCCAAAACTTTGTACCCATGCAATTACATATGAAGGTATTTATCTCTTTAGTTAAATAAAAATTCTGATGCACTACCTGGCATGCAGAAATAATATCAGAACAGTAGAATTGCTTTCGATCATCACAAAACTCAGCTTTGTACATGTAAATAACAGCTGCATGAGCAATTCAGCAGATACATAAATGCCCTAAACTCTGGCAATTCTATTTGATGCATTTTATATGCTCATATCCAGCCTGTAAATGAACTAAAAATAAAATTTCAAAACATGTAATTGTATCTATAACTTTTGAGAATTTGAAGTCATGAATTTATATAACAACAAATTCACAGTGTTTAGTGTGTGTAAATGTTTTCCAATGATCTTTCCTAAAAACCTGAGTTTATTTTCCTTAAAGGGAAGAACTTTCAACAAGAAAACTTAATAACAAGGCGGGGGGGAGAGCGACAGGATTGTGCTTGTTTTATGTAGAGACAGTAAGCACTGAAACATTAAGACCTCCAGGATACCACCTATTTCTGCCTTTCTGATGCCAGTAGTTTTGCTAAAGCTATGTAAAGTTAAATTTGATACTTGGTGATTCAAAATTATTTTAAAAAGAACAAATACATACGGCATTAAGAGATCTTCACTTTTTCTGCTGCCTATAAAAATCTGCTATCAATACTGCTGAGACATACGTGCAGACACAGTGGAAAGGTAGCAAGCCTTTCACTCTTCTGGCAAGAAGTCAACAAAAGACAGAGACTTGACATAATTATGAAATATATGTCGATGTTGCCATTTGAGATAAAATCCAATGAGATACATTTCATTTCTAAATATAAGGGGTCTCTGAATGATGTTACAAAATGTATGGGGAAACTAGCATATATATGAAGGTAATTAACTTGTATTTGTATATGTATATGTGTGTGTTTTTCCTCAGTCACAGAGAAATAACACCCATCCTTTAGACTTGACTTGCTGCTGTGGTTCCCTGTAACAGTCTCTCACTGCATCATTCCAAGTAACAGTAGAGCAAAAAGATGTGGGTGCCCTCATTCTGTGCATGCACACACTGTCTATATACCCCCTACGGTGGTGGGCAGGAGAGGAGTATCAGTGGGAAAAGAAAAGACTACAGTGACCATCGCAGTGATACATCATCATATATAGTGATCGGCACAGTGCCTGCGAGTTCTTCACAAACCCTGTCTGTTACCAGATTGTTATATTGGTATTCAGGATGGGAACAGAATTTGCCTCTCTCTTCTTTTTACTGTTGTGGGCAGGGGGGGAATTCTGCGATTTGGAGAAAGATTCCAGATTTCATTAGGTTAAAGCTGCTCAAATTTATTGTTCACGAGGCCAACGTCTAGCCTTCACAGCCATGGGAATACACTATCCTATTCCTCAAAGAAGATCAGGCCACTTGTCCATCTAATTTTGTATCTTGTTGTTGGCACTGCTTTCTCCTGATACTTCAGAGCAAAAATAAAAAACCTTCATAATTTACCTCACAAGCTGTGCGGGGCTCTATGTGAAGATGGGGACCATTCCTGGTTCCCCAGTGAACAAAGCTCAAATTATGATTCTCCATTTCTTTACATATTTACTAGTAAACATATTATTGGGATACAACAATTCAGTTACTATTAAATTTAGCAAAAGTAAGTATTGTTGGCTTTCCCCCCTCATCCTCTCTCAGTCTGTTGCCCCAAGAGAGCCAGGTTTTGGATGCAATATAAGAATTTGTCTGTATTTCTTGCCTGCTACTGCCTGTCCACGGAAGAAAGTAGGATAGTTTCCTCATTATCTTAGTACCACTTTGCCCTCTTCCCTACAGTTTACCGCAGCAAACAGAGAGGCCCTTAGCCTAAAATAGATTTTATTTTCTAGTAAAACTACAGGCAGCAATAAATACCCATATGTCCAGGTATTTTTATATTAAGTTACAGTTAGAAATACACATATAATCTTTTCAGCTCAGCAACATGAAATTACAGAAATCTTTCGGTTGTTTTATTTTCTCCCCACTGTAACATCAAATTGGCTGGTGATACGGATCTCGCAGTGTAAGTCATTACAGGTCTGACGTTACAGTTGTTACACATTGCTGAATCTGTCAAATGAAAAGGGAGCACAAAGGGAATTTCCAAATGCAGCTGCTATTTCCCATTTGTTAAATCCTTTTATTACACCATATAAGTACACAGCTGGGAAATACTATAGAGTGGGAGTTAAAACAAAATATTTTGGCTTCCAGACATTCAGAATACACAAAGGACTCAGTGGAAAGCAATGCCTGATATCAAAAGGGAGTGAAAGTTTGAAAACATTTCTAGCCAGTGTGGTTTTTTTATGATAATACACAATGTAGTTTAAAGGTATCTTATAGTACAGAAAGTGCTGCATACCATAAATGCTGGAGAAAAAAAAAAATCAATCTTTTTTTTCAGTCAAATTGCCCTACTACAGTATCTTCTTTTCACCTAAGATCTGTACGGCCCTCGTAGCATGTTACAATGCATACTGTGTGTTCTCACAAATTCCAGTGAACTCCTTAGTAGTTTTAAGGGCATAAAGGATGCAGGATTGTGCCCTTAATTAGGTACCACATAAAAGAGAAATTTTTTCCTCCCCATATGTCGACACAGCATTCTTTGAATTTACTATCTTAAAACCAGACAACACACATTATTGATGCATTTTAATGACAGCACTACTGTCTTTACTTTCAGTGTAAATGGTATGAGCAGGTGCTTCTTCAAATCTGCTTTGAAAGGATCCGTCTGGGAAAGGTCAGAAAGCGCTTACCTTCTGGGAATTTGGTTTTATTAAGTAGAAAAGCCGTCACTACCACAGCACCTATCTCAAAATTGCCCAACCCACCTTCTGGAATTTGTCTTTCTGGAAAGAAACTCCTATCCTCCCTTAAAGGAGTACGAAATTGCCTTAATCGGGAAAATTGCAGGCGCCTCTGAATTCTTTCTTAGCAATATTAATGTCTGCTTGGAGACTGAGGTGTTTCAGAGGAACTTTATGCAATTAATTGAGACTTAAAGTTTTGCTCATGAAGGACATAAATAAGGGGAAAAAAATAATAATTAAAAAAAAAAAAAAAATCAAACAAGTTACCCTAAATGACAGTCCCTCAAGGAGAAAAAAATTTTTAGATCACTTCACTTTCGTGATCTAACTAGTCATCTAACTCACCTAAACTGTAAACACACTGGGACCTTGCTCTGTACATTTTAGATGTCTTTCAAGTGCAACCAAACAGCATGCCTTAGAACTTCAGCTTTCACTTCTAGCCAAGCCTTGTAAATTATACCCAGCTTTGAGCTGGGCAAAAAAATCTGTTTGGGTTAGCTAAGAGCTACCTAAATAAGGATGACATGCATCCACCACCAGATTTAAATCAAGGGAATTGTGGAAACTCCTAATGATTTTCAGGACATTCATCTACATATTTGATGGAATATTTACTGAAAAAAAGGAGAGAGGAAAACCAGAGTGCTGTCACTCAAGCGAAGTTTATGCACCTGTTCTGAAACATGATAAGCTGGATATTGATTCATGCCTGTCCAGAGGTACAGCAAGCGTTAACATAATAGTGCAGCATTAAGAAAGAAAACAGAGATTGCACTCTGTTGCTGTAAGTGTAAACCCACTTCAGAGCAATACAAATGAGTACAACTGATCATACTGCAAGAAGTTCTATCATTTTGGCTTAAGCATTACTCCAGGTCCAAGGAGCAGCCTGAATCAAAACCAAATGTTTTGAGGGACTCCTAGAGGCTAGGAGTTCCTTTCTCTCTGGGACACAGAGTCATTTTATCAATGTTAATGGTGTCCTAAGAAAAAAATTCCCAGAGTGCGCATGCCTTTCTGAATGAATAGAAAAGTAGCTGATGAATTCACAGATTTATTTTTTTCCTCAACAGACTTGATCAATCCTTTCTATTCTGCATCCCGCTTGTCCTCCTGATAACACAGAAGTTAAAATAATTCTGACGTGCTTATCGCATGACTTGGGCAAAAGGCTGACTCTCCATCCAAAATGAGGTTCCATCTGAGAATTCTGCATAGAAGCCATATGTACAACTTAAAAGCTACCTTGCCAAATTACTAACCTATAATAATTTTTCTTTAAAGCTATTTTTACAGTTGAAATTTTGCCTTCTTCATGACAGTAGCCCAAATGCTTAGGAATATTTTAGGCCTGACAGAAAGTTCTGCACTGGGTTAAATTGTGCATTACAGACTAGGTAGCATTTTTTTAGTTTGGTTTGATCTTTTGAATCAATGGGATTTTAGAAAGAAAAGAAAACCACTACAGTAACAAAATAGATATTATTGCAGTGCTATTATTTAATTAATTCCAGGCATTGCAATATGCATGAAGAATTCCAGTGTCTATGTTGATTAATGCATTAGAATTATTATTCCTAGTCAAATTTGAAATAAGTTCATTATTGTTAGAGCTGTCAAAAAAGATTCTACAGTTGTTGGGTTTTAACCTTATTGAAAGCTGCTGATTTGTATGGGGGAAAAAAAAAAAGATTGGCTGAAAAAAAATCCACTCAGACATTTAATAAAAATACAGAAGAAATTTTATGAAAAGGCAGGGTATTCTTTTTAAATTAAGTGTGTGAACTTAGTGTCTGTGAAAGTCACTTTATGGAGAGTCTGGAATTATGATGTTCTAAATTTACAGAACACCTGGCTGCTCCACGTACCCTAATTCTGTTCCTCAGGAACACATGCAAGGAAAATAAATTGACTGAGATGCTATGCCCATTCAATCTTCATTCAGTCTGCCCATATATTGCAGAGTTTTGGGGATGCAGAGACAGAATTACAACTGCAAATAATTTTACGTAGGCTACTGAAGAGAATACAGATAATAATTCTGATCATTGCTAACATCACCTACATACAAACTGGTGATCTAGAGCAGAAAAGCATGACATAGCTACTCATAAACACCTTTCCCCTCCACAAAAAGTTGTAATTTCCTATAAATACAGCAGGATATTTGTGTCACCTAAAATGCCAGCTTCTTTGTTGTGGTGTAAAGCTGTAATATTCTAGACTTGGTGGGTTCTATTTCTGAGAGACAAGTAAAAAAATACATTAAAGTTTCTTCCTTCAGCACAACACTTTGCAGATGATAAACAGTTGTGAGCTACATCCTCCTGTCAGAAATTAATGCTTGAATATATGAGCTAAAGAGGTTATGACATAAATCAAGGTATGAATGAAAACATGATAAATAGATGCATTTCCTTTCTGAAGGTGAACTCATCAAATGACCTCATTCATATAGACCTGTATACTTAAGAAGATTATACAATTGTAATTTACAATTACACCATATTGATGTTGATCTATTACTGACACCGACACTTTAACATTTAAAAAGCTTTACACACATGAAGGATTGTACTAAACATGTCTTTCAAAATGGAAGTGAACAGTCTTTTACAATACTGATTTAGAAAGTCACTGTGAGAACTGTGAAACTCACCATTCTGTGTTGGGCTGAGATGACTCCATCCCACTCAGGATCTTGTTGGATGGTCGTGACCAGAGTTGGTAGCTCCTCAGAGTGAGGTTTGTTGTGCATTACATTATGTAGAGGCAGATGAGAGGTCGCATGCTGATCACTGTTGCCCTCTTCCTTGTCTCGTGATGCTAAGTCCTGGGTCATTGTTTCCTCTCCATCAGCTGCACATGCAAATGGAGAGGTAGCCTGCTTGGAAGACATTCTTCTACAAAACAAGAAAACCAGACAAAAAGAAAACATTGGTGTTAAATGAAAAAAATCAAGCTCAAAACAGTCCTCTAAACAAACCAGACAGGAGGCACACTTGCCTACAACAGTTAAAATTAATCATATGCAGTCGACCAAAGTACTCTAAAAAGTACGGGTTTGGGGGATCTGGATCCGAAACACTGAGATAAAGTATTCATTGATGCCAAGTCAAGGTCAGGGTTAAGTTATGTGATGTCATTCTATTCATTTAGACTTGTCAAACAATATAATTTTCTCCAGCTATAAGAAAATAGTGATTTTATTGGTATTTTCATGTTGATTTTGCATAGGAGTTCAAGTCTTTAAACTCTTACTCCCATGAGCAATCTTAAGGTTATAAGCAAATGTTTAAATGAGAGAATCCATCATGCTTTCCTAACCTCATTCCTTGCAAGCAGAAGATGTTTTCCACACAGATGAGAATTTTAAAATCCATTTCAAATTCTGCTAAATAAGTCCTTTTGCTCTTTGTTTAGAGCTGCATCTGCTCTTAACCTGTTTAAAATTTTTACCGAGTTTTACCTTTTGGAAAGTGTTTCGAGATGTTCATGTGAAAAGTGTTCTAAAACTGAATGGTTTATTGAATGGATGGATAATATCTGAGTAATATCCTTTACAGTTTGAACTAAAAATCTAAAATAATTATGTTTAATTTCATATTAGGCATTGAGTACAGGATATAGCTGAACAAATTACTTTAAATGACTTAAAAGTGTAATGAATAAATGCATTGATTTATGTTAAATGTCTTTTCCTAATAATGGTCTCTTACTACCATCTCGTATGCAAACACAGCTTTCACCACAGTTTCTGCACTTATATGAAAATATAACTGACTTCAACTCAAAATCTGAAAACACTTTGTTTAAAATTTCTAATAAGATTAACTGCAACTGTTAAAACAATCATTAATAAATCTGAAAGAAGACAGCTAAAATATATCAGCTATTTTCCCAGGTTTTAGTAACTTCAGAATATCCTTGACATTGAAATTGCTGAGAAACTAAGGCATAAGATCTTCACCTTAATTGCTTTTTAACAATAATTGATTTCATACTATTTCTTTAAAAATGCACAAATCAGTTAACATAGGAAACCACATGAGCATTTTTCAAATTAGCAAATCATTAACTTGCTAGTACTGTTTCTACAGACAAATAAATACTGATTAAAGGGTCTGGAAATCTGAGACTAACAGTTAAATTTACAAATCTGTCACATGCTTTCATGAATATTACAGTGAAGGAAATATCAAGTGCAAAGAAAAATAATTAAGTTAATTCCAATTTAAACAGTAGTTTTTATGTAGCAGCCTGTGTTTCACATAGGGTTTAACAGCTAATGCTAAATTTCTCACAATTAATGAGGGAGTTCAGATTTAGTATCCTACAGTGAAAAAAATTAATATAGGATCAACTAATCTAATTATGTACAGTTCTATATGAAAGTATTACAAGCTTTGAAGTGCTTTGAAACATATTAAAACACTGATACCTATTTAGAATAACTATTCTGTAAATAGAGATAATCTGGCCTCTTAAGCTCAATACTGGTGGGGGGAAAAAAGGTTTGCATTTTCTTTAGGGGAGCCTAAGTGTAAGTGGGAGTCTAATATTAATATTGCCAATAAGCAGAACTGAGGAATTTAAACCGTGTATTACATTCTTACTACACTAAAGAATTTGTGTTGATGCTACAGAGAACATGCCAAGAGTTCAGCAACCAGCATTATTGCACGTACTTCAAAAGGTTCTGGTTCATAATTACTATGATCCAATATAAAATAAAAGGTTTACTTTCCCTTTTCTCATTAAAATAGTCATGTTAATGTAATCACTTAGATGAAAATGTAAGTCAACACTTTATGCAATTTGAAAACCAGACATGAAAACTGAAAGTCACAATAAAGGATTTTCCTTTCTTTCACCTTCTCAGCAGATCTCGTTCCTGTTTCAAACTGAACGAGCTTCTGTGAAAAGCAATAGCTATGGCTGTTTCTTCACCATAAATTAATCATGACACAAAACTAGAAATGAAAATGTCTCTTAAGAATAATTTCAACTACAAACTGCACCAATGAATAATAGTGCACAATCCTAATTAAACACAACTCTGCAGCTGCAAAAATAGGCTGAATCTGTCCAAAGCTATGAGTTGGCTTTAAAGGCTGGTTTGTTAGGGACTGTTTTCTTAAGGAAGGCTGGGCCCTCAGTCTTAATCAGCCAATAAATTATTTCCTGCAATTACATTAAATAGAAAATTATCTTCAAATTGGGAATGTTAATTGAAAATCAAAATTCAGACTGAAGTTTAGAAATTACATGCTGAATATAATTAGTCTAGAAAGGCTTCACCTCCATTTCATAAACAGGCTTTTGGTATTTCCTCAAGTGACCATTCAGTAAAACCATCTACTGGTAATGCACTATAGAGGAAACACTTTTTCTTTGCCATATATGCTAATATACTTTCCTCTTATTCATGATGTTTTAAACACAATTAAATAAAAATTTCTATTCATGTCCTGTTGTTGAAGTTGATTACATAGGGAAAAGGGGACTCTGTTAACCTTAAAAATAAAATTATATTGACAAAGTCACATTCACAAATAATCTCAAGCCATGCCCAGCATCTTTTTTCTGTACTAGACTAAGAGAACAGACCAAGAGCAGGGTTCAAATGCTTTCTAGCTCCACCTATCCCTTTTCTCCACTGCTGCGTTATGGTCAGACACGTTTTCATACTGCACTTTACTCAGTTACCTATAGTCCTGGAGCTTGAAAAGAAAGACAAGCTCAGGCAGACCTCCCAGGCACTTGCTCTCCTCGTGGCATAAGTGTCAGGGGGGTGTTTCGCTTCTATTTTGCCCAAAACCTTTGCTAAAACGGCAAGATTTAGCACATTAATTATGGTCAGAGGTCAGCACTTAATGGTACCTTTCAGGTTTTTGGTTGCTAGGTTTTAAACATTGGGGTAAAAGGGACAGAGATCTAGGACCCTGCTAGATTAAGCCCTCCACCTTCTTTTCCCAGCACAATCATTAACTCAATCAATATACCTCATGTACATGTCTTCTGAGGGTGCCAGGTTATGCACCAAATATTGATTATGCCTGGGTTTATAATCAGTAAGACAGAGTAAATATAAACTCTGAGGCTGGGTGTTATACAGTCAATTACTCCATGCAGGTTTTCACTCATTACCTGTTTGTTTTTACTTAAATGGGAGAATTCTGTACGCAGAACTCCATCAGGTCCAAAGGCAGAGTTCAGCCAATAACTCCAAGGTCTCATGAAATTCAAAGGGAGAAGAATCTGGCCCATTAGAGTAGTTTATGTTTATGATAACATTAAACCATAGAACAGGTTGTTGTGTTAAAATGTTTTAATATTAAAATATGAGTATGAATAGCAGTCAAATTTTAAGCCATAATAACTTCCCAATTTTACATTTAAAATATTCAAAATGCATTTGCTAAAATCCTTGGTGAGAGGAAAAAGAAAAAACAAACACCAATATTCATAATAAATAAATCTTGTAAAAGGTATTAGGAATTTACTAATTTCCATTATAATTTATTTTATTTTTTCTCCTATTATCAATTAAATTCACTCAAATGATTTTAAAAAAAGTTTTTGATAAAAAATATCTCCCTAGTTATAACCCCTGCAAACAGGGGTTTATAATGGAAGTGCTGACACAACCCTAACTACAGCAGCGCAAATGGTGCCGCTATAATACACAAAATCAAGTTCTATTATTCTAAACTATCCTCGCTCGGGGGGTTTTCTTTACTGTGCTCCCAGACAAACTGCTGAAGCATGAAAAATTTAAATGCAATCAAGTGGGTCCAATTCTACTTTACTAGAACAAGTGTCTACAGTGGTACAATCTTAAAAGAAGATGCAACAGATTTGTTTGGTGCTTTTCTTTCTTTTTTCTTTTTTAGCTGTTTATTTATAATACTGTGCAGTGGAGATAAAATAAGAGAGGAAATTACACTCACATTATATCAGTATATTGATTACACAGCACACAATCAGAAAGAAAACTACATTGTGAAATTGTTGCTTTGGTTAAATTGGCAGATTAGCTGAACACAGCAATCACTAAAGGTGGAAAATATACCTAATGGGTATGAAAAAAGGTTGGAAAAGGCCCTAATTATCTGAAGTCCTATCACCTACTCAACTTTGAGAATTAAATAAAGCTTGATTTGGATTTTCCAAAACTAGAATAAATTCTATCTCATTTTGAACTCAAGACAGAAAAAGAATGAGATCATTTATCAAAACCTCAGTAAAGCTGAGGAATTGGACTCCAATTTCAGTCAGCCTTGATATCAAGGTAGCAAAGCTAAAATTGAACTGCTAAGGGTTTTTTCCCTACATAAAACTAAACACAGTCCCAAACAGCACCGTTCTCTATATATATGACATGATTTTTTATTTTAATCCAGAGAAGAAATTCTCTCTGCTCTAATGAAGACTGCCAGTCAGATTCTCAAACATCGATTTTCCTTTTTTCCTATAGACAGTGCATGTTACACCTTTCTAAATACAAATAATAATACTTTTTTTTTTGTCTAAGGCTTTTCTATGGTCTCAAATTCTTCAAACAATGTATATCTTCTTTTTTGAAACAATTAGATTATATTCCTGACATGAAAGGCTTCCAAAGCCTAAAATCTTCCATCCCTGCTGACTGCTCAAATGATTAAATGTTACACTGGAAATTATGGCTAGACCTGGTGTTTTAGCTGCTAGATATTTCAGAATCAAGCCACAAAGTATTAACACAGATAACAACAATGTGATAGCCCAGACACTATTTCAGAAACATATAAACTAAGCAATAACAATGAGATATATGACAAAGCAGACTCGTAGTTGGCCGGAGACTCCAGCTTCTGCTCTGCTCCACCCTCACAAAGCATTCATAAACCTAAAGGCATGTCTACACTGCAGCCACATAAATGACTGCTTTGTAATGCTGAGATATCCAAACTAATTTTAAACAAGCTCGTTTCTGATAGCACTCCAGCTACAGTAGCTTAGTACTCAGATGGACTAATTCATCCTGCTTTAGTGACTGCAGTATAGACATAACCCAGGTCTAGAGCTCCAGCAGTAGATTGGAATCAGATTAGATTAGAAATACATTCGCTTACAGAGCTTTTATGAACAGACTCCATTCCTTTTCCCCAAAGTGCCAGATTAAAGTACTTAAGTGCATGATTAACTGCAAGTATGCAAGCAGTCCACTAATTTCAAATTGGACTACTCGGTTTCAAAAAGTTAAGCACATGTCTAAGTGCTTTGGTGACTCCAGAACTAAATAAATTAAGAGAAACCATTTTTAGAAGTACTCATAACCTCTTAAATATTTCCTTCTAAACTCTTATGCTAACCTGGTGTTCATGAAAAGTAAAATTCAGCCACAGCATCTTAGCCCTCCCCACCTTCTAAAAGAGCAACAAATGTGCATACTCCTCTCATAATATTAAAGGTGACTTACAGGACCCTCCCTTACAAATCAGCACTCAGCTTTGGGATAAATTAAATGTACTGTATACTCTTCTTTGCCTGCACTGCCCACAGTATCCTCCTCTTTCATACCTATGGCACACCTCATCACTTGGTAGCCCTGTGTCTTTCATGGATCCTCAAAACCCTTCTGAAACTCAAGAGCATCTTCATGGAGTAGCCTTTATGCAATCTATTTTGCAGTGCAAGTTCAGCTGTAAAAGTACAGGCCTGACGTAGAACGAGGCACACTGACATAGTTGCATAGAAGTTACTGGAACACCTTACTTCTTTCTAGATGCGAACCAGTTTAGCATAGTTTAAAAATTCAGGAAAACTGATCTTTATTTTTGCTGTATAAAGATACCAGTTACAGTAGCGCTCAGATAGACTTAAAGAAAAATGAAAATACTTTGCCAATAGCCAAAATATTTTGCAGCTCTGCCCCTGTAAAACAATGTTATGTAGGCATAACTCAGTAACACAATTCATTGTAAATCTAATGCCGTAATCTGACTGCCATTTTTGAATAAACAGTTATTTCCTAAAATTATGAAATCTCATATCTGTTTTCAAGGAGCCTTGGTAACGCAAGTGAACAGTTATTAAAAGACTCTATTATCTTGGGGCCCCACACCCCAACATGAATCCCTATGCACAAAACCCATATAAATTTACAAGGCAGCAATGGGAGAGAATCTCCCAATTTCTGTTCCTGGCTCTGGCTCTGAGACACAGCAAGGCCTTAGGCAAATCAGCTCAACTCCCTGAAGCTCTCCTTTGGCTTCATTTTGCAGGAATACTACAAGAATTAGTTACACAGAGATCATAAACAGCATTGCAAGATTAGAGAGATTATGGTAGTCGCAGGAATCACCTTGGAAATAAAAGGGCGGTGGGGGAGGGATAGAAGCAAATATGATTCAAGAAATGACAGCTATAACGTTAACTGAGGACCCAAATCTCTAGCTGAAATAAGCATCAAGCTAAGCAATACACCCACAACTTCCAAGATACACACTCAGCTATTCTTGCATTTGTTTTTCCAATCCAGACAAATTACACTTCTGCTAATAGATATGCATCCAAATCACAAAGTTTGACTTCAGATTCAGACTTCCTCAAATCCCAAAGGGTTTGGAACAATTTTTATGGTATTTCTTCTCATTTGTAATCAAATAATGTGAGAGCTAAACGGACTTTTTTGGACAGCCTTTCTCTTACGTTCTGCCATTATAGTGACCTTCTCAGCCGTGCAGCCTCAGTAAAATATTAGGGTTGGGGAACGAGTTCCTGTCTATTCATCTAGTTGTCAAAAACATTAAAATGGATGCAGCAAAACAGCCTCACAGCCCCTTATGGCTTTTCAGTGAGAATCCAAAGTGTTTATTTGGATTCATAAAATGCTAAAAATACAACCTACCCTTCCAGTAGGTTAAATGTTCCATTCTCTTTATTCACTACCAGGAGCTTTCACTGAAAATGCCTAAGGTGAACTCACATTGAACGCAGTAAAGGGCAGTGAAAGAATAGTCATTTAGCACCTGGGATGTGCCCATCTTCAGTCACTGTAGTTAATATTTTCTATAGTTTATATTTAGCTGACAATATTGCTGTCACTTTATTTAAACAGCTTGAGACTGTTCTTTGGACTGGAGCTCATGTGCCCTGGAATGCTTTGACTCATGAATTGTTTCTCCTGATAATGTTACATCACGTAACCACCTCTGTTTAATTGGTTGGTATTAGCTTCTCAGTGATGACTGCCTTTAAAGTCCTATGACTACACCATGTGTCTCTGGATATCCAATTTCTTACTGTTGGAAAAAGAAAAAGAAAAAAGGCAGTACAGACTTCCAGCTATCTTTACCAATAGCTATGGGAACAAGAGTGAGCGTGCCAAGAATTTATCCATCAGCAACTTATTAGGATTTGTTGTTTTAGGCAGCAAGTAACAGAATATACAATATAAATAAAAGCAATCATTAACAATAAAATTAAAAAACAATGGTTGCTATAAATAAGCATTAATTCACATTTTTATGGAATAGAATGACTTAATTGTTTAGTTGAATGATTATATAAATGGTTTTGATAAAGGATGCCTAAAAATACTAAAAGGAATTTATTTTAGCATGTTTAGACTTCGAGTTGAGACTTTATACAAAAGACAAGAATACATTTATTTTTTCCCTTACAAAGCCAGTTCAGAACTTGTTCTAGTAACTAGAAATCTTCCTGACCACATTAAAACCTGATGGGCATAAGTTCCCAAAAGGTTCATTAAATCCTTTCAATACTCTGAGATACATACTCCAACGGGAAAATACAGTATTCTTACATTTTTTTCCTCCTACAGTTAATTTTCAGGAGGTGCTTAAGATTCCACATAATGAGTTAAACAGTTAATTTTCAATCTTACAGGTGTGAAAACAAAAGGTCACGTGCCATTTCTCTGCACCACCTAATTCAGAACAGAAATATTTTATCTAGTCAGATTTCTCTCCCCTCCTTCCCCATTCTCCTCCCTCCTCTCCATATTTTTGATCCTCATTTCTAAGTCAAATAGAGCACCCCAGTAGACAGTGAAATGAAGTATCAATTGCAGGCTCACCTGTGGCCAGTTACACTAAACTACCTAATTAGTACCTCCAGGTAACATGAAACAATGGCTCTGCAGCTCAGTTACAGATTGTCTTTTTAATAAAAACCTTACACTACAAGCCTAAAAACATTTCTAGCAGGCAAAATATTTCTGATACAGTAGAGGTTACGGAAGCATCAAAGCACTTAAATATAGGTGCCAAACCACATTGCCAGGAGCTCTTAGTACTATGAGGTACTGTTACCTGACAGCTTGGTGAATATAAAATTACTTGTTTCTCCAACTGAAGACAATCAAATTGTCACCTTCCATTGTAATAATGCACAACTAGGGATCAGCAAAGTGCCAGCATAATTACCAGGAAGAAAACAAAACATAACAAAAGTATCAAATCTGAATTTCTCTAAAGGGTAAACACATCCATCTGGCTATTCACAAAGAAAAAGAGGAGGGGCTTTATTTTTACTATCAAGTATCCTAGTGTTATTTAGCAATAAGATTTATATGCCTTTCATTATGTGAAAAAGAAAAACAGCTAAAGAAGGTGATTCATGAAATACTAAAAATAAACACAGGTCAGAACCGTGCTGGGATGTTACTTGTGCATGTTTAAAGTACTGCAAGTGTCATCAGAGATGCTAGGGACAAGCATATGTATCTGCATTGCTGTTATCATAAACTCATATACGTGAGGATTCATAAAAATTAATTCTAACTGGCACACGGCGTACTTTGGCACAAGCTACGCATGACGTGCCACTTTTATTTGTTTATTTAAATGACTTCACTCTAAGAACCGAAAATGAAGTTTGAACTGCAGACTGCCTCAGAACTGGGACTTTCAGGATATTAAAAACCCAAGGAAAACCTTTGAAGGGGGTAATCTGAATACATGAGAACTAACATTTTCACCATATATTTCTCTAGGTTATTCAGTAAATGGCCTACATTTTCAGGAGTGAAATTTGCATTTTGGTGATGCAGAGATCTCATCACCAGAAATTGTGTTTTATATCTACAGTAGCTCTGGGCATCCTATAAAATATAAAAGAGTGTCCTAGGTAGGATATATACTTGAAAAAATATTTTCATCTGGTTCATAGAAATGAAGCTAAACTTAAATTCTTCTTGAAAAGAGTGATATCATGGATTACCTTTTCTGTATCAATATTCCAGTCACTACTAATGCATACACAAAGTTCTTATACATTTATTGATGTAAATGCACATCACCTTCACATACTTTTTAAAGTTTCACCAGTGCTGGAGGAGTTACGAAAGAAGAGAGAAAAGCAAAACATGCAAAGCTGAGAATCGGTCTGTGACATTGGTTTTTCCTCCAAAGGGATATTCAAGAATGGCAGTAAAGGACAAGCAGCTTTTTTCCATGCTGCACAATTGCACCAGAGCCAGATATAAACCTAACCCTTGCGGATAAAGCAGGCACAAGGACTGCTTCAATATGTTGTTAGCCTTGCAGAAGAGGTTAAGGAAAAGATGCAGGCTCCACGTAACCAGGAACACCTCCTGCATCTCGTCTCAGGTGCTGCATCCCCAGGAGCTCAGGTGCAGCACTGAAAGGCTGGGCTTTCCAGCTACAACCTGCTCACAGGTTTTGGCCATTGACGCTTGCTCTTGTGCACTACTCTGTATCATACAGCACAGCACCTTCTTTTCCACTCTATTAGAATATTGATACACTCTAGCTGATATTCCTAGTTGTGGCATTGTTTTCAAGGGGCTAAGCAGCAAACTTACTTAGGAGGACAGATTGGGATATGGGTCAGTGGGAACAGAGGAAGAAAGGAAGGTAGCAAACACCCACAACAATTTTAAAGTCACAAGCATTTTGATCAGATAAAACAAAACTAGACAAAATGCCCCACTTTCTGCAACTTTGAGAAATTCTGATTTTTGTTGAGTCCTTAAAAACAGGCTTTTACAAGGCAGCATTGTGCACAATATTTCTTTGTTTTGAACTAAGGCTTACACAATATGATCCTTACATATGTGCACAATGGGAACCCTAAAATGTGTTTACAGACCC
The DNA here is from genome assembly GCF_965638725.1 of Aptenodytes patagonicus. Taxonomy (NCBI): domain Eukaryota; kingdom Metazoa; phylum Chordata; class Aves; order Sphenisciformes; family Spheniscidae; genus Aptenodytes; species Aptenodytes patagonicus. Next base: position 15,480,147 of record NC_134955.1, read on the forward strand.
CTACAGGAGCCACGTCATTTACCAGTGAGCTGCAGCTACTACTGGGATAAAGGACAGGGTAGTCTGAAGCAGCATACTGTTCAGAAAAAGATTACAGGGGATACTATGCCTAGCTGAAACTACCCAGGAAGTATTTCAGAAATATCCCTGTTTGATTGGCAATGTGGCCAAAACCAAGAATGCAGCAACTTCTCCCCCTAAGCCCTCCACTGCTTGGGCTGTGCAAGTTTTCATGGGAGGGAGTAGATGGGCCCTTTTTTCTTGATGTTAATTTACTTCAATATGAAACTATGAAGACAAAAGATAAATAATTGCAACAGTCTAAGAATTCAAATAAAGTAAAATAAAACATTGTCTCCTCTATTAATTAAGCTAGTCAGTTGCCATTAAGAAGTGCAAAAAGTTTAAAGTTCAATTTATTGAGACTTTGAACCTCCTATCCTTTCACAAGATCCACAGATGAAATCTCTACCAATTTTAACTGCCTTTAAAAAAAAAATTAAAATAAGTAACTAAGACAGTTATTCAGTCTTATTCTTTGTATGACATACTTAACAATATCAAGTATTTTCTTTGTTATTTAGTTAAAAAAAAAATAAAAATCATTGTTTAATATTAACCAGTTTCCCAATGCAAGTTTTGTGTTTTTAAGGAATTCATTAAGGTATTTGGACTAGGCACTGAAAAGAATCAGAGAACATTAAAAAGTAATTGCCACAGGTAAAACTTACACCGCTTCATCATTCAGTTTGGAGAGATCAAGCAGCATGCAGTCTCTGCACTGAAACTGCATCAATTGCAAAGGAAACTACAAACTCTCCCTGTATTTTGGTTTCAGTTCTGCAAAGTACCACGAAATAGGAAGAAATAATTTGCAATAACTGAGGACCCTCAACTATCCTGTTTTCATGGAAGATTATGGCATACAGCATCTGATCTCTAACAAGGAGAAGGAAACATGCATAGCAAAATCAATCGTAAGGGTAAAGGTGAAGAGTGCCCAGGCTCTGAATTGCTCCACATTTCCAAGTGCTCAAAGTTCCGTGTTAGGATTTTTAAATATGTCGAAAAACATCACAAAGCACAACTATCAGAATACAAAGAAAAACATAAACCAGCACACGAACCAAAGGCCCAGTCAAATGAAGTTGTCCCCAAATAATTAGAAAGTAAAAAACCAAATGTCTAAACTGCAAACTTAAAATATTGTTGGTGATTTTAAACATTTTTACCATTACCATTTACATTCAGTTAGATCCCTTACAGTGATTTTAGCTAAAATACTGAAATATTCTATTCTAACTTGTGATGCAGTATGTTTACCATTGAAATATACAGCGCCTTTTTGTAGTTTTCATCTCTGACCCATTTTTTCCTATATTTTAAGGATAAAACATATGATCTGCATTTGTAAAGAAGTCTTGTCTTCTCAAACAGTGTCAATTTTTGCTCAGGGCTATATTTTGTAACAGTTTCCCACTTATGTTTATTGGTAATACGTTATAATAGACAAGCAAACAGTACATAATATGTGCAGCCTATTACTTCTAAAACCAGATTCGAACAGTTTCGTTTTCTCATGGACATTTGTTGAGAGCTCTATTATCAATTTCAAAAGCATTGCCATACAGAACATACAGCTTTACAGGCATATTTAGCTGGTACGGCCGTCATCCCTACTATGAACCATCAACGAGACAGCCCAGTGTCTGTGGTTTTAAACCAAATATGAATAGAATTGAAAAGAAATGTATCTTTTAATCTAGGAATTATGACACAGACATAATTGAATCCTCTTTATTCAGCTAAGGATATAGTCTTAACAACTTTTCTTGGCATAGAAAAATTACATTGGGTCCTTTTGCAGTATGAAATTTCTGTGTTTTCAGTGAAAAACTGACTACCATCACATTATTACCAGGGATCATATGACATGATAATATTCCTCCAAACACTCATCGCAGAGAAATGCAAAAAATTGTAAGGTATATTCTGAATACTAGCAGGCTGTATGCATTGCTCTCTGTATTTTTTCAATCTATTCCTCTTGAACTGATTCAAAACAACAAGATCTCTTCACTTACAGAGACAAGCACTTTCAAAAAAATAACAAAAATTACTATAAGCACTAATATCAGACAATAATTCTGGGAAGAATCGAACACAAACTACTGCAACAAAAACAATTTTAGGTTTTAATTTGAACATGAATTCTTATGTTGCTATTTGGCAAAGCACTGCAGTCCAGCAGCTCCTGTGGAGCAAGGTCATGAAAGAGACGGGGGTCATCCAAATACATAAGACCCCCAGCACAGCAGGCGCAAATTCTGCGCTAATTATACTAGGCCACATCAGTCCTCAGCACACAACCACTCTGGCAGCCTCTCCATGGCATTAACACTACACAGACCAGGGCTGAGATGACGGGACCGGGGGAGGTGCCCATCAGCCTACCTTTGAGCAGGCAAAAATAAAGTGCAAAAAAGGAGAAAGCAAAGGCTCTTTCAGGTTTTTTTCTGCTGAATCATTTTTGGTCATTGAGGTTTTGGGAGCTGATTCAGGCAGGGAAAAGCCCAACCAGGGCAGAAACTGGAGCTAGCAGGGAGGCACAGGGCCACCCTAGGAAGGAGGCAGGTTTGGGGTGAGCCCTTTCATCTTTTCAGCAGAGG